>NC_133973.1:6041875-6371250 GCF_047716275.1 Strix uralensis
TTTCAGTTTGAGCAGTGTATTTAATAGAAAATGGCACAGTATGTTCCCAAAAGTGTCCCAAAGATTATATCTGTTAGTGTCAGTTCTGTGAAGACGTATTAGTTAACTGTACTGCACAGGAGTGAGGAACATTTCTTGTTAATTTAGGGAGGGAGAAAGCTTGATGACACATGCAAATGGCACATCATATATTTTAAGTTCTGTGTATGTCGCCTACACTAACTGCATTTGTCCTTTCAACATCTTTCTCAGTTTGAGCAGCACCATATTTGAATTTTATGTGACTGTGATATTAATACACCTGTTAAAGAGAAAATTAATTACATAATAACACTTTTTTAAAAATTAGGTACCCGTTGGGGAAAAAAAAAATAATAGATATGTATATATGTGGAGCCCTGATGAAATTGCTGTCTTCCCCTTCTTTAGCTGGCAGCTGTCACTGTGCTTAGGAAGGAGCTGGGCCAACCAGTCCACTGCAGGAGAAGTACAAAGTGCTTGGGGTTATGGGAGACACTAATTCTCAAGGTATTAGAAGCTGTGTTTGCACACAAATAAACCATCCTAGTTTTATGCAGATACACTTAGCAGTACCGAGCCAGAACTAGAAAGCTACAACAGTGCCTACATGAAGGTGAAATGGGGTGAGGGCAGTGCTTGGAAGTTCAAGTAGGCGTAAGTTACTCTTCTGTGAGAGTGGGACTGAAGTTCCAGGGATGGCTATCCTGTGAAGCTTCTGTTTGACAAGTTACGGGTGCCCCCAAAGAACAGAAGCTGGCCCAAGTGTGAAAAAGCAGCAGGAGAATCTGCCCCCATCCCTGTGTGCCAACTTTTAAGGTAGCATATGTAGTAATGCTTGGTGTGGTTCCAGTAGTGCTTCACTGTGGTTCTCTCCAGTCTTTCTCAGGTAGTTGCTGTGAAGATGACAATTTCAGCAGTTGACACTGAGTCATCTGAGTAGGGGAATACAATGCTGCAATACGTTGTGTGAGGAAGAGATTCACCAGCAAAACTGCTGCTTCTGGTGGAGAGCAGGAGCCATATATATGATATGAGGTTTAGCCCAGTTTTAAGTTGGAGTACGTGACAAAGTCCTTTTCTAATTTTATTCTTCAACCATGGCAGAAAGTATTCCTCTTTTTAGACATTTCTACTGGCTCTGAAGAGACAGTTCTCTCTTCTGAGCTGTTAGAAGGATAATTTCACACCAGACATGGATCTACTTCATAGTGATAGGTTCAGAAGCAAGCCTTTTATCTCCGGTCCAATAGCTTCAACTATTCTTCCACCTCCAGAACCTCCCAGTCCTCTAGTTGTTATTGTTGGAGAAGAGCATGTGAGGTTTCCAATGATCTAGCCCTATTTTTGACTACAGGTTGATAGCAGCACTGGCACAACTTGTTTTGCAAAGAGTGTGCCAGCAGACAGCCCTACTCTGTTCTTCTCTCTGGCTCCTTTACTCTTCAGTAACTTTTTAGCCTCAGTGAACTTTATAGCCTCCAATGTGTTGCCACCAGCAGTTTCTGCTAATGCCAGGAGCTCCCTCACACAGCTTTGTGCTTCCTGCCTGGCACTAGGCAAAGCAAAGCAGAGATCCTTTGCCCTACAGCAGTCAGACCCTGTTTGTTGTTATTTCGCTCTGCAAAGTTCAGAGAGCGTCTCCATACCTATGTATTTGCAGCAAGGACAATAGGGCTCTGTCTCCAGCTGGCTGCTGTTGCCTGCTAAAGCTTGGGCAGAAAGATCACAGAATCATCAAGGTTGGAAAAAGACCTTGAAGATCCTCCAGTCCAACCATTAACCTCACACTGACCGTTCTCAACTCCACCAGATCCCTCAGCGCTGGGTCAACCCAACTCTTCAACCCCTCCAGGGATGGGGACTCCACCACTGCCCTGGGCAGCCCATTCCAACGCCCAACAACCCCTTCTGCAAAGAAATCCTTCCTAAGAGCCAGTCTGACCCTGCCCTGGCGCAGCTTGAGGCCATTCCCTCTTGTCCTGGCGCTGGTTCCTTGGCTCAAGAGACTCATCCCCCCTCTCTGCACCCTCCTTTCAGGGAGTTGTAGAGGGCGATGAGGTCTCCCCTCAGCCTCCTCTTCTCCAGACTAAACCCCCCCAGTTCCCTCAGCCGCTCCCCATCAGACCTGTGCTCCAGACCCTGCACCAGCTTCGTTGCCCTTCTCTGGACACGCTCGAGTCACTCAATGTCCTTTTTGGAGTGAGGGGCCCAAAACTGAACCCAGTAATCGAGGCGCGGCCTCACCAGTGCCGAGTCCAGGGGTAAGATCCCTTCCCTGTCCCATGATGAACTATTCTGTGCTGGCTCACCACGCAGCTGTTGCCAAGGGCACAGAGGAGGTTTCTCACTTTGCTCCCTGGGAAGACAGAGTTGATTTGTATTCTGAGACGTTTTGGATGATGGGATCAGTTTACCAATGAGTGTCTTTTCCCCAGAGAGCAGTTATCGATAGCTTGACAATAAACGATGTCTGTGAACGCAGTGCTAGAACATCCTACTGATGGAACCGCGCGCAGAGCAAAGGACACATGCTCTGAAGCTGGTAACGGCGTCTCCCCTCATGTCCTGCAGCAGTGAGATACATGGATTAATTTTAAATGCATTGGTAACATATGGGCCTAAAATTATTTCATGCTATTTAGAAGAAGTCCTTTGAGCTAAGGCTGTTGTAAATTCTAATTAGTCTATGCTAATCTCCATAATAAACAGCCATTTCTAATGCAGATCTAACTGATGAGGTCTGACAGCATTTTCCACACTTCTTTATACACTGGCAGCAAGCTGGTATCATGCTACTATCAGAATGTTTGCTCAGGTTAGGAAAACTGTATTTTCTGTACTCTACAGGGAGTTTGTATTTGCTGCAGGCTCGTGCCTGTTCTAGGATTGCCAACTTATGCCTGTTTGCTTGTATTTATTTACACAGAAAATAGGGAAAACTCCTTCAGCCGTTCCCGAAGCTCCAGCGTGTCCAGTATCGACAGGGACTCAAAGGAGGCAATTACAGCTTTGTACTTCATGGAGTCCTTTGCCCGAAAGAATGACTCTGCTGTCTCCCCCTGTCTCTGGGTTGGAACAGGCCTTGGTATGGTCTTAATCCTCTCCCTTAATCTGCCTGCTAGTGACGACTTACGGCAGTCAGAGCCTGTCATGGTGTCGCCAAGTGGTAAGATTGCAGCTCTTTCCTGTTTATTATCTGTCTTGGTACAACAAGGGGAATAACTGCATGATTTTGTATGGCCTTTTGGGCAGGAGTTTCTCAATACATGTATCAAGCAACGGTCGCTCACTGCATAGAGGGCACACGGGTAAAGATCCTCTTGAGAGACTCGCAGCTTGATGAACTGAGTCACTCTGGTTGTGTTGTTTTCCAAGATTATCTTGTGTCATGGGCAAATTTACACGTTTCCCATGAGGAAAGGGAAATGAGCAGGGTTCCTTCATATTGTGAAGTTACAATCCTGTGTACGGGTCTGATGCAATCCTATCTAGGGTGCTGTGAACCGTTTGGCTGTCTTACTATTGGAATGCTGCAAAAAAAGCAGAAGGGAGTTCAGGAAAGGAAACAAAAATGTTGGCAGGTTGATGTACCAGGAGAGATCCTTGGCTGAGTGAGTGACAGATGGTGTAGCAGAGAGAACAGAGGGCTCAGAGAGGTCAGGTCTGAGGAGAGGCAGTATGCGCTTAGTATGTTCAAAATAAAATAATGACAAAAATCGGAGGATGCACAGGAATAGAGGTTTCCCACCCCCAGTTTGTCTGGAAGGTCACCAGACTAAGGAGAGCAATTTCACTGCTGGGGAATAACTACCCTACTAGTATAAAGTAGAGATAAACAACAGCCTGTGTTTATGGTATTCAATAGCATGTATTATATAGATTATTTCATATAGGCTGCCTGAGACGTCTTCAGTACTGGCAGCCTGTTTGTTCACTTTCTTTTGCGGTCAGAAAGAATGGAGTGAGGAAGACTTGTCACCTTAGCTAGATCAACCCGTGTGCTCTATTTACAAAAGCTGAATGGCAGCTAAGCTGCACGCCTTCACAGTCCTGACAACAAGTTTAATTGCGGTGCCAGTGAGAGGATATTATGTTTTGCAGGCACAGTTCTGACACTGAAAGGAGCTGTGCTGACCTTCGCGTGCTTGGACTGCATGGGGACGTTGACACATCCACCGTATGAAGTGTGGAGGGACCCACACAGTGCTGATGATGGTGAAAAAACAAGAAAAAGGAAACTTGTCATGCATTCCCCTTCTTCCTCCCAGGATATGGGTGATCATCAATTTGCAGTCATTTGTTCAGAAAAACAAGCCAAAGTCTTCTCATTGCCTTCCCAAACATGTCTTTATGTCCACAACATCACCGAAACGTCCTTTTTATTGCGAGCAGATGTGGTCACCCTCTGTAACAGCGTCTGTCTGGCGTGCTTTTGTGCCAATGGGCACATCATGACACTGAGGTACTTATCTAACTAATCTCGTGGCAAAACTAAGCAAAGAGGTGGCACGGTGCCATCACGTTCCACTTGTGTTTGCTCCAGAGTGCCTGATGCTCTGCCTTCGATCCCTGGCGGGGGGGGGGGGGGGGGGCATTTAATGCCCTGCCTTGCCCGCTGCCATACCTTGGCCGGTCTCCACATGGGGAGTTAAGGCAGCTGCACAGCAAAGCAAACTCCTTTATATCCTAGTAATCCCCCACCTGTGACAATTTGATGGCTGATGATTTTTAACTATCATAAAAGAAAGCCCTGGTAATTTTGCTCAGTTATGGCAAGTATAGAGAAATTCAGGCATAGAAAGGTACTGTTTATCCAGTGCGAAGCAGCACGTCCCATTCTTGCCGTTTTGGAAGATTTTCCGCTCGAAGCACCTCGTTTCCCTTCCTTGTCATCTCCAGCAGCGAGCTGACCGTGCAGTAGCCCTGTAGTCATGCTCTCAGCTCACCATATCCCCTTTGCCCAGCCAGGTCATTTAGATTTTGGAAAGTGCCATCCAAAATGGCAAACCAGGAGAAGCTGGAGGGCGGCAAAGGCAATGCTGGAGCCTTTGTCCGTGGGGTGCAAGCAGCTGCCCAGCCACGTGGCACAAGCCATACTGTGCCACGTGCATGTCCCAAATCCAGGCAGTAGCAGAAGTCGAAGGGTCATCAAGGCAAGGCAGCTGAAACTTCTCCATGTGGGAAAACAAAGTATGATGGGAAGGCAGCGTGTTTATGGCAGAATTTTTCAGCTTAGAGCTGCACTTTATTGCAGTTATGAAAAGCATAAACTTAAATGTTGGTTTAAAATGCAGCCACAGAGCAGGTGCATGATGTGTAGCAGCTGGTGACTAACCTCAGTGCCTGCTTCTCTTCAGCTTGCCCAGCCTTCGCCCACTGCTGGACATCAACTATTTGCCTGTAACAGACATGAGGATAGCACGGACCTTTTGTTTCACTAACGAAGGGCAAGCTTTGTATCTCAGCTCTCCCACAGAGATCCAGCGCCTGACCTACAGCCAGGAGATGTGTGACAATCTGCAGGTAGGGCTCACACTCTTACTTTGGTGCCTTTGTGCTTCTGTAAATTGCCTTTGAGATGTAAACTGCCACGTGTTTATGGCTAGATTTTACAGAATCACAGAATGATCTCAGTTGGAAAAGACCTTGAAGATCATCCAGTCCGACCGTTAACCTCACACTGACCGTTCTCGACTCCACCAGATCCCTAAGCACTAGTATTAGTATTTGAAGTGAAGGCTGTGCTGCTGGGGCAGGACAGATGCGTTCCTCTCCGCTTGCCCTGGCTGAATGATGTCAAAGCAGCAGAGAGAGGTCAGCAGCTCTGTGGCTGTTTGGACTTTTCCGTGATCTGTCACCTTGCTCCTGTGCCCTCCTGGCTGGCCCGAGCCTGCAGCCTGCCCGCGCGTAATTGCCATCTCTGCTGGCTCTGTACAGAGGCAGATTTGTGCCCAAATGGGACTCTTCACAGCCTGCTTCTCTCAAAGTCCTACTGTATGAAAAACCAACTGTTAAAAATGACTGAAGAGAAAGAAGGGGAAGCTACAAATGGATGGCAGCTACGGCAGTTGGTACCAGCATGTGTCCGATCACACAGCAACTGCCTCAGTGAAAATATGAATTCCTTCCCATATTTTTATCATTTTTAATTTTAACTCTAAAAATATCTTAATACCTGCAGCTTTCGGTAGATAGGTGGGAGCGTGAGACAAACCAGTGTGGTTAGTATCAAAAAATATGCTCTGTTTTAATATATTTTTTAATTATTTACCATTGTTTTTACTCCAATAATGGGTACTCCCCTTCTTCCACATGAGGAAAGCATCTCCTATTGTACATTAAAATACAGTAGCTATAGAAATGGTCTAATTAAAATAATTTATTTTGAGGAAAAGGTCTTTACAATGTTAGATTTAAGTTGTTTGGTTTTTTTTTTTACAATGAAAATGCAAATTAAAAAGTCATTTACTGAAGAGGAGGAATTGTGAGAGGTTACAGGGAGAAACACGAGTAATAAAAGGGAAAAAAAGAGGGGGACTAAGTTCTAGGTTATATAATTAGCAGTGAACTAGAAATATAAAAGAAATGGTCCTGCCAGCACTCATTATGCCCTAGGGAATAACATGTGCTGAGCTGCTCAACTCGCATCACAGCACTGTCTGTCTCAAGTCTGTAAAAACACTGCAAGGATCGAGCTCTGCACACGAGCTTTTGCACGTTGGAGAAGAGATTATTTAGCAGGGAACCAATTCTAAAATGATCAAAGGGTTTGATCAATGTATCTTAGAATATGGACCTACAGTGAGAGGCTGTGACAAACTAGATTTTTTTTTTTTTTTTTTTTTTAATTAACCTTAATAGCATCATATGGCAACCAACCAAAGGGAAACACAGCCCTTGCTTCTCTGTACTGTCAGACTGCTTGTATGGCTGCTTAGATCTTGGCTTTTATGCCAAGAGGACAGTAAAAGACTTCCACCGTCATTCTATGTGTACAAAAAGCAGGTGACCCAGTATCGCCTGCTACCTAGCAAAAGAAAGCCAGGCTGCATGAGAGCCTCCACTTAGGCTCAAAGGGCTGCAGTAATTTTTCTCCCCAGAGCAGGTGACAGTGCAGAGGAGCAGTAGCAGTCCCAGGGCTGTCCCAGCACTCGGCCTCCGGGCGCGTTGTGCAGCACAGTCGCTGGTGAGGCTCGGCTGAGCAAACACAGAGCTGAGCAACAGGGCAGCAACCGTCCTCAGTGCACACAGCCTCCTGCTTTCGAACGCTAACGGGACTGCACGCTTTCTTTATCGGTTTAAATCTGGAGAGCCCACTTTTCCTAGTGCAAATAAATCGGAGCCGGAGTGTTTGGGTCGGCTGCTCCAAGACCTGGCACCATGACCTTGTGTATTGAGCGTTACTGCCAACACGCGCAGTAACGGGGGGGACACGGGGGAGGTTGTAGTGAAGGTGATGCCATTTTGTTTTAAAAAAAAAAAAAAAACAAAACAAACCACAAAACTCAAAAAACAAACCACCAAACTCTCTAAACTGCTACCAAGCACTGAACTCAGATATGCTATAAAAACAGCAAGTCCTGCTTGCCTGGATAATCGCTAAAGCAAAACTCATAATTCACAACAAATTGTTTATTCAATTATAGTGTTGCCTCTGCTGTTTCTAAGCAAAATGTGATCTTAGCACCGGTATTTTCACTCTGTATTGCTTCTAATTTTTTTTTCCTCTGGGGTAATGAACATAAGACTAGGCAGTGACAAACCAAGTCCCTTTGAAAGCATGAGTGAATCGAGTTAGCCCAAGTATTTGCCTGTCATGAAACACAAATGTTAAGTACTCAATACTGTTCACGCGACAGACTCTTTTAAAACTAGTTGATTAGATCTAATGCATGCAGCTCGTTAATGCAAATAAAGAAAACACCTAGAATTGCTTTTGCCTCACTAATTTTTTTCATATGGACTTTTGTCTGACACTGCTAGGACATGCTTGGGGATTTGTTTACTCCTGTGGAAACACCAGAAGCCCAAAACAGAGGCTTTCTCAAAGGACTTTTTGGAGGAAGTGGTCAAGCTTTTGACAGAGAGGAGCTTTGTAAGTAATGTATTAGGGTTTGGGTTTTGTGGGGTTTTTTTTGTCAGAAATTAATTCATGGGATCCCCTGCCCTTGTCACCTAGGAATGGAGTGGTACACAAGATTTAGATCATTGATGAAAAGATAAGGATGTCAGCATGAAGAAAGGGGAGAGTCCTCAGTTGCCTTCCCATGATTCCTTTACCTGGGCAGCTTCTTTTCAGCAGCTGGGAGTTGGGGGCAGGTGGGCAGGGGCACAACTCCATCCTAGATGTGCTGGTGCACAGAGCAAAGTCTTCCACACGTGCCACCTGCACATCAAACACTCAAGCATCGCTGCTGCGAGGCTGCAGCTCGAGGGCAAGAAGCACCAACAGAGCCCCAGCCAGGAGCTCATTCCCGTCTGTTTGTCCGCATCTCCTTTGCAGTTGGCGAGGCCACGGCAGGAAAAGCCTCTCGCAGTCTTGCCCAGCACATCCCCGGATCGGGTGGAATCGAAGGCGTGCGAGGAGCTGCAGGAGGAGTCATTGGGGACTTGACTCGTGCCCGCATCGCCCTCGATGAGAGAGGACAGAAGCTGGGAGAGCTGGACGAAAGGACTGCGAGCATGATGGCCAGCGCAGAGGCGTTTTCCAAACATGCACACGAGGTAGGGGCCCTGGCACCACACCCCCAGAACTGAGCCCTTGCTTCCCTTCAGGAAAGTCAAGTAGGGTTCTCCCTGTTCACCCAGCCACGTTGGTTTAGGTGTACTCATGTTAACTGACACACCATCTTTCTTGCTCCCAATGAAAATGCCGAAAATAAATCGCCACTGCACACCTCCTTCCTTTCATGTGTTCATAAATGAGCATCCATTGTTATCCTCTGAATTTAGAACATGGCACTTCCTGTCTCTTGCCTTTCTCACTAATTCATTATGATTATTTTTTTTTTTTAAGCCACTTAGTGCAGCACATCTATGCAGTAGGGCAAAAAACAGGTAGGTGGATGTGTATATAGGAACCTTTACAGATCTTACTGGGAAGAAGAGAACATTTCCAGCTCAAGACTGTGGTATGGTTATAGAGAATAGGGCTTGCCTGGAATAGACAGCTTCTGTGCTTTGAGCTGGAAATGGAAAGCTCCTCCATCCCACGCTGTTAAGGCTGGGAATCAACTAAAGTGATTTTCCTTGAAGATAAAACAACATTAAAGAATACTTGCCAAAATGCATGTTTTTTCATTTAACATGCCTCACGTTTCTGGACAAGACCTTTACATTTTTACTGGCTTTTGTAAGTGTGAGGCAAAAATATGCAGAAAGAATGTGCCCTGAAATGCAAAAAGTTTATATATTCAGGGCATATCTACTCTGCTCCATGGATAAGCTTCTTTCTACAGTAAAAACCAAGTTCCTGGTTATTCCCATACATCTGTACTTTTCTTCTAGAAAAAGTAGTTAAAGCTCCTCAGGAAAAATCTTTTCATGAACAGCAATAGCAGGTAATTATTTTTTTATTATTTTTTTAAAATGTAACAATTATTAAATACAAAGTCTCAGTGGACTCAAGACCTGATGACACAGTTATTAAAGTACTACACTGCTCTTCCTTTTTTACCTATGAAGTTAATGGGCACTTAACGTGACAGTTAATGCATAATACCTCCTATGCAGAACAGTGCTTTATATCCATTTGTTTTGTTTCCCATTTCTGTAGGTGATGCTGAAATACAAGGACAAAAAGTGGTACCAGTTTTAGACTTTCAAAGAAGCTGCTTGGGGCTTTAAGAACACTGTTCAGGGAAGCAACATTCCTTCCCAAATCTACCAGTCACTGGCCAGAGACAGTTTTTTTTTCTCCTAGAAGATGTTTTCCTGTTACTATTATTGGATTCATCACAGTGGGAGTCAAGGAGAAATTTTACAGACCGTGACACAGAAGCTAGAATCATGTGGGTCTTAGTCCAACAGCTGGCTCATGCGGTAGCCAGTTTGTTTCCAAAAGGAACTCAACCATCACTGTGGCATGTAGTTTTTTCAGAAGCTGTAGGTATGAACTGTGGGGAGTGCGTCTGGTTAAAAATATTCTGTACAAACTCAAATGTTAATGCACTTATAAAACTTTGCATGACTAATTGACATCTTAAAAAAAAAAAAAAAAGAAAAAGAAAGCATGTTGTGACCGAAGAAAAATGGGATTTATTTCTATCCTGAGCAAAAAAAAAAAACCACAAATGGCAAAAATCTTTATTTTTTAAAAGTGACATTACAAAAAGCCAGTACATTTCAAGCATGTTTCCTACTGTTCTCAACATAAAAATGAGTTGAGCTGCATTTTCTTATCTATTTATTTCCCTTGAAATCAGTGCTCTTTAACTCCTACCAGAAAATAAATAAATCCAAACTCTTCTGCCCAAAATCTACAGATTTTTAAAGTAGCTAGACAGGCACTAGCTGAAACGTCATTAAAACACGAGCATAAAGGGTTTATTTGCAATTCAGAGCACATAACATGTCATCCTTACCTGTACTGTTAAAAATGTGCTCTAGATCCATCTCCGTTGTCCTTGAAGGGGGCTGTGGCATTTTTCATCTCGTGGTGTCTGTATCACTTGGTTGCCTTATTTCTCAGCAGCAGGAACAGAAAACCAGCTTAGGAAATCACTTCTTGAAGTTAGGAAAGGCAAGATGGGAAAGCACAGTCCCGTCCAGGTCTGCTCACAGAAGCTGCTTAGCAGCTTGCAGAGCAGCGATTGCTCTTAAGTGGTCAGTTGAAATTATGCGAAGGAAACTGCACAGCAACCCCCCCGAAAGCTGGGGGGGGGGAGATCAGAGCAGCAAAACTCAATGATGGGTCAGGGGAGGAGCATGAAAAGCAAACAATTGTCAACATACAGTGCTGAATTGGCATATATATAAAATGACACCATGGGTGAGTGACAATTGATTTTCTGCTCACACTGCTAAAAGTGATTTGCTTCTGCTTTAAAGTGGCTTCTACAGTGAACTCTGCAGAAAACTCTCCAACCTGCAGCTAGAGAAGAGAACAGTAAGCAGAACCTGTTACCTGTCTACATGAATAGATTCCTAGTCCCCGAGTGTGCTGCAGCCACAGTAGCCTACAAGAGCCTCACAGGTCAACTGTTAAGTTAGAAATTTTTCCAAGACTGGCTTGGAAACAAGGCATTGAAGGCTTGTTTTCATGTGCCTGGATGCAGTTTCAAATTAGAAAAGGGAAGTGAGGAAAAGGTGGAAAAGCAGCATTTCAAAATTTTCTATATGAGAAGACTGACATCCTGTCCCTTCAAGGAATCCTGACAGACACTGATGCAGACAGGCAGCATCCCCCTCCTAACTTGACCTTAACTTCACTGCTGTTTATATCACCCTGGTGTTCAGATGATCTCTCTCAAAGATACTTTTCCCACATCCTTCCTTTTCTTACAACAAAATGGAGCCCAGGAATCTGTACAGTCCAGAAGTCTGACTTCACTATCAGCCCAGCTGCACAAGTCAAAGGGCTGGAACAGATTTGAGGTGTTAAGTTTTGAATTCACATTGTAGCACAAGAGGGATTTCATGCTTTACAGGATTTTTACATTTCTCTGCAGGAAAAATCAAAATTATGGCCCTGACAGGTCTAGCTCAGCTCAACAAGTTTGTCTCTGTCACAGGAAAAACTGCTCTATAATGGCGAGAAATGTAGAAACTTGTTGGGAAAAAAGGTCAAAGCCCAGGTTTCTGCTGAGAGTTAAGGACTTGGAGTTGTCCGTGAGCCGAGAGGATGTCCTGGGGAGGGGTGTGAGGAAACAGCAAAGTCACCACGCTGATGCCAATAGGAACTGGGTTGGGGAACCCCTTCTTGTGTGTGTGAGGAAGCACCACTGTAATGAGGCATCTAGAATGAGAAATAAGTGAGAACAACATTATAGCGATTCTACCTTCTGTTTAAATGTATATTCACTCTGCCTGTGCTCTGGTCTATACTCCAAAACCACTAGTCTCTGGGCAACAAAATCATCTGGGGCAGCAGATCATTCACGCCCTCTAACCAACCTTCTAGCCCTTCTTCTTCCTGCCTTCTCTGCTCGTACAGAGAAGCCAAGCAGAGTTCATTAACACCGAGCCAGGGCTGCCCCACCAGCATTGGTTCTGTACCAGCTCTACACTTGCTTCTGCACAGGGCCTGTGCCAACGAAAAGCCATCACCAGTTCCAGTGTGGCACTTGTGCCCCCACAGGCTATGGGGCCAGTTTCTGCCATGAACTGGTGTAACACAGGCAGCCTTTAGGAAGGCAGCCCGGTGCGGAGTACCACGGGGGGCCCAGGCAGCAGTTGCTTCACTTCGATGACAAGGCAGCCACCAGTTCTGCGTAAGGTTTCAGCCGTACCTCATGTGGGTGGCTTCATATTGCAGAGATCCCCGTTACCTTGATTTCAGTGGAAACATCTTCAGGCCAGAGCTAGAGCCTGCTCACTCATTTGAGACTTGCGTGTAAAAATTTAAGACCAACTTTAATTGCTAATCACAACAGCAAGCCCAGAGAGAAAAGTGTCTTCAACAAGTCTTTTACACAATGCCTGATTGACTTTGGCTGCCAACAGTCTCTAGTTTAACATCAGGGGGAAAAAAAAAAAATCTGCCAGTAGATTTCCATTTGCATTTTTATGCAACAGAGAAATAGGAATCTAGCATCCCTCAAAATTACAATTTTTAATTCTAATCTTTTCAGCAACTTTTCTCTAGTACTCCCCATCAGGTCACAGCTGTATCTTGCTTTCCACTCTTACATATTTTACATATTTCCAGACAGTTACAAATTACTATTTCTGTTAAGTTCACCACTTGTGACTATAATTATCAATTTTCTTGTAGTCTGTAGAGATCTAAAAAGTTGTATATGTTTGTATATAGAACATTCTATATATATAAATATATATATGTAATGTATATGTTGTATAAGTTTGTTAGTGCACACTGTTAAATGCTTTCTATCAAGATTTACCATGTACGTGGAAAAAAACCTTCACTTAAAAACTTCAATGAGGGAGGAAAAAACTCTTGCCTGGTTGATTTACTGTGAAATGAGGGGGAGTGTGGGATTTTTGAAAGGCCTGACCTGAACGCTACTAAAGGCTGGTAATGAAAGGCATAAAGATGCAGCATTCCAAGCCACGAGCACAGCACCTGACCTGACTTGCTGTAAGAAAATTGAGGACACGAGCTGTCGCTGGATGTTGAAATCATGTGCTTTCACCTTTCCCACTAAGACAGCACCACCTCAAGCAAAATCCTAAACTTAGACGTATCTTCAACATCACAATCCTCAGTTACAGTAGAGCAGATTGGCTGGAAGTATTAGTTCAATTTAAAACACTTTTTGTTCATTTGGATACCCTGTTCCCTCACGTTCTTCTTTACAGGAGCTCTCTATCACAACCACATCCAAACCCAGATGCACAGAACTTCCAGCAGCTCACACACAGCTCTGGGTTTGACCAGATGTTTTTAATCTTATACCTAGAGATGTAAACAGACAGAGTACGCAGAGAAAATACATTAAATTAGATTATTTATATGTTTTGAGAGTTGGGAAGTCTTCAGTGAAGTACAAGCTATTTTATTTTTAAAAAAAAAATCCATTCCTAGATTTTTAACTTAAGCTTCAAATCCCAAATTAAAAGACATGATAAAGGAAAATTTGAGAATCAGTTTTTTTGTTTTGTATAATGATCTGTTTTCTAATTTTTTTTTTACAGTTCTACAATTCAACTATGTACATCAATTAGACATTCCCTATATTACCAGAATATAGCTTGTTACATATTTAACAGAAATAGTCTATTTACTACATATATTGCATAAAATTATCACAGAGAAATCCTCTGAACCAGTTTACATATTCCTTTCACAGAAGCCCTTTCACACATCAACATGTGCATTGTAATGAAGATATGCATATAAAAGTATTTTTTTCAGTATACAATTTAGGAAGTGAAGAAAACACTGCAGCTTGAATAAGAGCAGTGTTCAACCTCAGGACTCCTCCATTTATTTTAAACTCTGTGGATCGTAACACAAGGAAAAAGCCAGATTTCTGTTAATTACACCCCTTAAATACCCTGCCCCCCATACATCCTTTTCCATAACCTAAAGGTGAATTCAAGCACAGTGTATTTCAGTCTTGAATGGTTTTTTGCCTTGGTATGGTCTCAGTAAGAACACACTCTCTCTCATTAAGGAACTACGTGTGGCCATTTGTAGTCAACTCTTCATCTTAGATGTATAAGCAATAGTCATGTAAATGAGTGTTTCCATTCATGTGTTTTGTTTTGTGATTAAATCAACAAATCAAACATTGTACTTTTTTAAATAGCAACCAATATTCAGATTCAGTGTCAAGGAAATGTGGACAGAATACGTGTGGGGTTTGTTAACGAGTCGTTAACAGAAGGAAGGCTAATCCGGGGTGAACCACGCTCCTGCGCTAACCACGTCCTGTTTCCACAGGTACCCTAAATCAGCGTCACAAAAGGAAAACTAAGGCATCTTTAACTGAGGCTGTTTCGAGTCCCCAGTAACAACCAAAAAAAAAAGAGGGAAAGAAAATAAAGGAAAGAATTGATATTAGTTGGTGTAGTTCTCTCTTTTTTTCCAACCTCTACTCCTAGATTCTTTATAGTATTTCAAAGGCGCAAGGTTTACGTAAAGCCTTTGGGTGACGTTTACGCTACTCGCTCACTCAGGAATATGAAAGAGCAGCCACGGATGTTGATGGGGTGGGGACGGGCACCCACCTCCCTCCCTGCCTCCCTCCCACAGCTCACGCAGGGATTAAAAAACCTGGATCCCAGCTGACGTTCCTATGCTTTACCGCAGGGAGCTCACACGGCACTTGTGATCGCCACACCAGGCCCCAGCCTTGTACCTGGGCTCCTCGGCCCGCTGAAAGCACCCTTCCCCTCACTTCCACCTCGGGTCAAAAGCAGTTACCTACCAGCTGAACCCTCAGGAGGGCAGAAGCAAGCTCATTAAAGGGCAATTATGAACCAACATGATTGAGTTGCTCTGCCAGGAGAGGGTCAAAAACATCAGCCAAAGCTACTGGGCTTCCAGCTCCATCTTTTCAGCTACAGATTTATAGGAGAAAAGAGCAAGAAAACTCTACAACTCTCCTCTTGATTAAATGCAATTACAGAATCACAGAATCATCTAGGTTGGAAAAGCCCTTGAAGATCCTCCAGTCCAACCATTAACCTCACACTGACCGTTCTCAACTCCACCAGATCCCTCAGCGCTGGGTCAACCCGACTCTTCAACCCCTCCAGGGATGGGGACTCCACCCCTGCCCTGGGCAGCCCATTCCAACACCCAACAACCCCTTCTGGAAAGAAATACTTCCTAAGAGCCAGTCTGACCCTGCCCTGGCGCAGCTTGAGGCCATTCCCTCTTGTCCTGGTGCTTGTTCCTTGGTTCAAGAGACTCATCCCCCCTCTCTGCACCCTCCTTTCAGGGAGTTGTAGAGGGCCATGAGGTCTCCCCTCAGCCTCCTCTTCTCCAGACTAAACCCCCCCAGTTCCCTCAGCCGCTCCCCATCAGACCTGTGCTCTAGACCCTGCACCAGCTTTGTGGTGCACAGGAGAAGGGCTGAAGGACCAAACCAGATCAGATTATGTGTGTGTCGCCTTCTGTCACCTGCCCGTCTCTCGCCACTGCCCAGCTACAAGAAAGCACCAAGCACTTGTGGTAGGCAGGGACAGAAGGAAAGCTGCAGCAGAGAGACCAAGGCGAAACAAGCCTGTGGTCTGCATGTGAGGAGAAAGCCTGAGTAGCTGTATCAAATATCAGTGGCAGGAGTTCCTGCTACCAAGCCCGGGGAAGTTCTGCCCAACACCAGGAGTAGGCTGAATCGAAATTTGAGTTGTTTTGACAAGGGGATGTGAGCCGAACGGAACAAGGCTGCTCGGCAGCCCAAGGGGACAGGCTCTCACTGCGAGGAGCCGGGTCACACAGGTTCACACGAGGTGAAGACAAGGCTTTCCTGGTGACCACAGCTATTTGTCAGGACTGGATCCACCCCCAGTTCCCTTTGGCAGACAGACAGACACCCACCTGCTGCTGCAGCAGCCAGGCAAGGGCAGCACATGGCACAGGGCAGGACGAGGCTGCGGTAGCAATCCCCCGCATGCCGAGTGACGGCCTGCCATGACAAACAGAACTCCTACCTCTTCCTGCAGCGTTCAGCCGTCGTCTTCTCGGGCCGCCGGACCAGGCACGGTGCTGCACGTGCTGTGCACACCAGCTAACAGGAGGCAGGGGTGGACTGCGAAGAGAGACACACACAAACCACCTGAGGAACAGTGAGCGAGCACAATCAGATGCAGCTTATCCTGGCTACAAGACAGAGAGTAAGCTGTGCGCTGGTTAGCAGGTCCCAACCTAGAAAAAAGCCCAGTTTCCAACTAAACACAGGCCTCAGCCCATCAGAGGTGAGGGGCCCACATGCAAAAATAAGTAATGCGAGCAGCCAACCAACTTCAGAAAATAGCAGCTATCATCATCTGCACAGTGCTAATCAGTCCCTCTGCTCACCTGACCCAAGCCCTCTTCTGCTTCCCCTTAGTCTCACTAATAGTTAAAGTCTAATTAGAATTAAGGAATGTAAATAGCAGCAATCAGGCAACAGCTCAGAGCCAGTTCTAATATCATGACTCAAACACTGCAGTCACCTCACTCACAGAGCAGTGGCCACCTTCTATCTTCTCATTCACACCAAATTACTGCTTAATTAAAATTAACTCATTGAGTTTGTTTAGCAAAATAAGTTTAGTTCTGTGTCAATCCCCTTATTGATTAGCACCACCCCTACCTAGAGAGCTTGTTGGGAAATATGCGTGAGGTCCATCCTTCTGAAATTCTAAGGACAGTATGCGGGAGGAAAATAATGTAATGTGCCAAACAACAAGCAACTCAAATTACAGCAGCTCCGGTGAGGCCTGAAATACAGCACAGGTGTGTCACTGCACGACACGACACGCAGGGACAGGAAATCATTAGGCCATATGCATTGATAATGAGTCCAACCCAGCATCGTCACAGGCAGAGCGCACAAATGGTCAGACACCAGGGTGCCGAGGCTCCGATCTGTTAATAACAAAAGCTTTAATTAGCTAAGAAAAGAAACAACTGTCTATCAACCAAACGTTGTGGATAAAGAGCTCAGCCATCAGGTGACAGATGCGGTAGAAAACCACAGCACAGAGCAGGCAGGAAGGAAACAAATGTTCTCAATGTAAAGTGACATATGAAACAGGGAAGGTGGCCAAGTCGGTGCTGAGAAGGGCAGTCACAGCATCCTCGCCTGGGGCTTTGACTCGATACCACGCTTCCGTTTTGCTGCACAACAGGCAGGTGGTGGATCAGAGTCCAGGATGCAGCCTTTTGTACGCAGGGCCCATTAACATCTTTTAAAACTCACCGTGTTCTTGAAACCTCGGTGCCAGGTACTTCTGATGTCAGGATAACGGCCATGCCAGAAGCGCCGCATCTGAAGTTAACAAACTCAAGCATGCTACCAGGCTGCTGAAAGCCAAGTACGCATCCTCTCAGATCGGGCTATAAAGGCAACTTCAAAAGTACACTTCTTAAAAAGGATCCGGGAGAAGTTCAGAAATGAGAGAATAATTAGGGGCTTGAAAATCTCTCACAGGAGGCAAGAATGGAAAGATGGAGGTTGCTTACCTTAGGGAGGAACTACAGAAGAAAGGCATGATAAAATAATTAGAGGTGTAAAGAAGATGATGGGAGGCACTACAATCCTCCCTCTCTTCTAACATACAAAGGCTACATGATGAAAATAACAGAATTCAAGGCCAGGCATTGTATGAAGTTAACAAAAACAGCTGAACTTGTATAACCATTGTAACCACCTGGAAGGGAAATGAAACTATGTGATGTGAGGTTTAGCCAGACCAGAAGGTATTAGTGAGGAGAGCAACGCCAAATAGTGGTGGATTAATTCCCTGTGAGCTCCTTCCTTGCCCCCTCTGTTGAAGCATCTGATCCCGGCAGCTGACCAAAGTCAGTCTCAGGACCAGCTCAGCTTGACAAGTCCAAACTCCCAGAAAAACCTTCTGCCTGATCACGGGGATGGAGTCAAAGATGCTGAGACAAAGCACGGGGGAAACCTGAGCAGTTTTTAGTGACGCTACCAACAGGCAGGGTATGAGGCTTCCCTAGGAGACAGGTCTCTGGATGAAGAACCACAGGTCACTCACCACCCTTCAGCGACACCTTTCTAACACACTAGACCTCAAACTCCAGCAAGATTGTCACTTCGACTGGCCAGACAGATTATTTTTTTTTTTTCCTTCACAAAAATACAAATTGGTGTTAAGTTTTTAACCAATAAATTGCGTTTCATTCTTTAAAGAGGAATGTTTTTGCTGGTAATTTTGTGTTAACTATAAGAGAGTCCAAATAATATCCCTCTCAATGCCAGCTTGCAAGGCAGCAGTAGGATGAATTACAGCAGTCACCAAAATGCTTTCCTAAAAGTCGGAGGCCAACCAAGAACCAGTTCCAGTCACTGTGAACACTGCCACAGCTGCTCAGTGAGAAATCCAGCCAGCTGTAAAGCCATTTCAGCACCTGAACATCATCAGCAAAATTCAGTACAAAAGGATCCTAGCAGAGGCCTGTAAAATTCAACATTAAGTGCAAACATGATTTTTTTTTTGTCCTATACACAATTACACACAAGAACTGCCAAATTATCTTTGCGTCTTGTTTTAATATAATAATCCAGCTCATTTCACATGTAATAAATTCATTAGCTTTGGGGTTTTGTTTTAAATTACAAGATCAAGCTTATTTTAACAGAATTCATTTAAATACTGCGCTTTTAGCAATTAATAATTTCACAGTTCTGTAAACACGCTTCACTGCGCCGTCTGACCTTTCAAAGGTTTGGCTTGGTAAATTCATACGAGCTTCCACCACACATTTCAGAAGCCAGCTCACAACGCCGCCTGCAGAAACACGATACAGGAGGATTGCACCACACGCAGCTCTGTCGTGGGCTCTTGCCCTGCCCAGTCCGTGGCACCTTCCACCTCACTGCACACAAGAAAGCTGCATTTCACATCAGAGCTCCAGGTCCTGCAGGTCTCCCCAGCTAGGGCCAATTTTCACTTTAACATTCAGTTTTACTGAGAGTTTGACAGCGTTTTCCATCTCATGCTTGACAATCTGAGCGACCTACAAGAAAACACTAAACATCAGATGAACAAGTAACTTCAGTGCTGTGTTTTCCTGTGTCAATAGCTGGGGTGGCCGGACACCTGGAGTCCTCTCCTGCATTTATTTGCACTGACTTACCACCAGTGGGAACGCAGCCAAACATTTTAATCCCAATTAGGGTTTACGAAAGGAGAAACTGTACAAAGCCAGGAACATTTTATGCAGCACAGAGTTGTGACTGGTTCCACACCGTTCAAGATTACTTAGAAAAGAGGCAAAATTAAGTTTCCATTAAACACTAAAGAGTCCTGCAGAGTCTCCTCTTTCACCCAGCTGCATAATTCACAGTCTGCTCTGAAAATGTCAATGTGCTGAAAGCAAGACACAAACCAAATACACCAGAGGCAAAGACCAGTGTTGCTCCTCGCTGTGTCAGCACGAGAGGCACTCTGTGAAACACAAACTACAAACCTCGGGCAGAGCAGATCACATTCAGTGGAGGTGCTAGAAATACCACTCAGGTTCCCCCTCACTATTTTGTTGAGGCAACTCCAACGTTTGCTGCCCTCCAGAAGTATTTCTAAGAAAACACTAATTTCAGTACACAGTTAGGGGACCAGAAGATATTTTTGACTGTGACTTTTTGGATGTAAGAGACTGGATTATTTTTTCCTGACTGTAAATACCTGCCCTGGATAAAAGGACTCACCTTCCTACCTGAAGACCCACGTGGAGTCCAGCCTGTCCCAGACTGCTTATTTGAATGAATCTTTCAGTCCACACCCATCCCATGAACCTTTCCACAGCAGAATGAAAAGAGGCTTTGAAATTATTGTGATTCCTCATCTCAGTTAGGGGCCACTGTGTCGACATAGGAACTATTCAAGCTTTCTGACCCTTCCATGGATTTTCATTAATTCCCACACAGGTATCCACTGCAGAAATGTCTCCACAGTTTTTACTGGGGAATGGAGGAGGGATTTGAGGAGGTCAGAGCACAGGAGTTTACAACAGCATTAAGAACTAGGGGAGATTTGTCTTCCAAAACCCTACACCCTTACATACCACATTTCAAAATGATCTTGATAACCTAGAAAAATGCTTTCAAATAGGATGTAATTCAGCACAGACGAGTACAGAGTAGAAAGAAGCAGGGTAGAGAACTAGGATAGAAATAATCTACTGTTCAAAAATAGGATGAAAAATAACTGCCTGGGCAGGGAAAAAATGGGGTTATCAGAGAGTAAAAACTGAACAGGGTTTAAGCAAGGCACGCTGTTGTGAGAAAAAAAGCAAATGCGATTCTGGAACACAATAAAAGAAAATGTTGCTTGTGTGACACACAGATCAATTTTCCACTCTATCCAAACCACTCCAGCCTTGATCAAGTTTGGGGCCCAGTATTTCAAAAGAATCATGAACCATACAGAGGGAGATTCTCTGAGAATGGTCACAGGTCCAACACACACCACCAGCGAGGAACATCAGATCAGGGCTGCTGCACCAACAGGAAAACCTGCGTGAGGCACCTGGGGAAGCTGATGGGATGGGACAGGACATGCACCAAGGTACCGACCCAGGGGGGGCTTTGGGCTCTGAATTTCCCATCTTAAAAACATAAATGCAGTGATGCTGGGAACAAGCAAGCAGTTTAAGAGTCAAAGGCTAGACGCTTTTAATCTAGTCTATACCTTTATGTTCCTAACTGACTCCTCATTGCCAGGGCCAGCTCAACAGGTAGAAGGTGGTCAAGCCTCCTTCTATCATCTTCCACAATATTATCACAGTCTTGCTGTTGTGACAAGCTCTGAAATCTCCCTACCTTCACTTTGACATTCTGCACAGACCAGAAAAGCCCTGATGCCCCAGGCATTTCACACTTTAGCACAAGAAAAAACAGGTATTACCCCAATGTGGTCTTTTACGAGAGGCAAACTAGCTCACTCGTAGACTGCAAATGAAAACAGATGATCACTAGCATTTTGTCTCTTACAAACCATTTGTCAGGATACTCTGATTGGAACACAAATTCCTAGATATATGGAAAGATATTTTTAGTCTTCTTTTGTGCACTTCAGCAGCTGAAAATAAGCCAGAGTCAGCATCAAGCCTGTGACCAAACTAACTTGTTTGAATAAAAATTGCTGTTGCAGCACAGAAATAGATGATTTACAGTATAATAAAGCTTTGGTGCCAGCAAGATGAAAAAAACCTCACCAATACAGAAACCAAGAAATGCTCAGTTCTTTTTCACTAAAAGATATATTGTAGTTCAAAAGGGCTCAGTAATTCAAGCCCTGCTTTCAGCTGGGGCTTAAAAGGGAGAGACTTCAAGAGATCCTTTCCAACCCAGATCTTTCCACTATAGGATAATTCTAATGGTACACCTGAAAGAAGAGCAGGCAGCATTATAAAAAAAAAAAAAAAAAGAGATCTTTTCCAGCCCTAAAAACAACTAATCAAAGGGGTAAGTAGTACCCTGTTGTCTCAGCTAGACAGAAATCCTTGAAAAACAAGCAAATTTGGCACACACAAGGAAAGTCAGTTTAGGAAACATGCGCTGTGTGCATATGCTGTTTTAAGTGACTGCTCAGAAAATCTATGGACAGAAATATATCTGAAGGAAGTTAGAAAAGCTGGTAATAATTTCACTTGAAGTTGAGGCTGTTAATGGAAAAATAAAATAATAAGCAAATCCACTCACTTGGCCCCAGTTCTTCTGGGGACACTGATAACTTGGATTCAGTATCTAAAGACGTAAAATCCTATACTCAGGGGATTTCAGTTTTATACAGAAAGAATATTAGGAGACTTTTCATCTCTAAAACAGCCTGCCCGGATTGAAGCAGCAGATGTCTGAACAGACCTGGCAAAACAAACAGAAGCTTCAGCTGAGATTCAAGAGAAAAATATTAAACCTTTTGTTCTTAATGAAATTTAAAAAAAAAAAAAGAAAAATGCTCAGGCCAGTCAGTTCTGCTGAAAGCTCCCTCAGAGTAGGAGTTACTGCTTGCTATCAGGACATGGCCTTTTGTCATTAAAGATGTGTATGCACAGAACAGAAGTGGGAGAAAGGCATCCCAAGCTATGGAAGCACACCCTGGGAGCCTTCCTGCGCTTGTGCTCAGAACTTGGGAGAACACTGAGCTGCCAACATACAGCCAAAGCACTTGCCACTGACAGCTGTCACGCAGACACCGCTATGGCCAGGCACAGGAGCACCTACGCAGTGGAAGAACACACAGAGACAAGTATGCACTTGAAAGGTACCCGAAGTCCACACAGCACATTTCTTATACCTCCCTCCCATGTCACTAACCAGCACTGTAATTGTCCTACCAGAAAGACAGGGAATGAGGAAACAAGTACCAGAAGTACAGAATCCTCCTTTCCCTACACAGAGTACAAACCACAGCTGTATCAATACATGTTCTGAGTTAGGCACCAGAAGACAGGAGTGTAAACAGGGAGGCAAAAATACCTCCAAATGAGGAAAAGCTTTCCCCTACACCTGTCAATAATATTAAGCTGCTTCATTCATCGACCTTGCAGAGAAGTTGTATGGGCTGCTATTATAAGCAGCAAAGCACACACTGGAAAAATGAAGCCATGGTGATGGCTTGAGTCTGAAAATAAAGGGATCAAGAATATGAACATCATTTTTCACCCAATTCAGCTTTGTTTTCACAGACCTTTTAGCACACAGCAAGAGAGGATCCAGGGAAGAGAAGCTGAGCCCCTAGAAGAAAGGCTTGTTTGAAACATCATAATGCAGTAGGTAGCTGAAAAAGTAACTGCACGGCTGTACCTGGATGACATCATCCTCTGCAACTTCATAGAGGAGCTCGTCATGAAGTTGGAGAATAAAGAAACCTCCGCTGATAGGATGTAACATCCCTCTGTTGCTCTTCCTCGCTAGCCTTCCTACAAAGGTGAAGAGCACAGAATGTTAGATACCATGATGCAAAGACATGTTTCCCGTAATTAAAAAGCCCTCACACATTCCTAATGCTGAGAAAAAGAACATGAGGAACTTTAAAATGAAAAAGCCCGTGCCTACAGATAAAACCACATAACATTACTATTCTATCAATATTTGTACAGCTACTGAAGGAAAAATGTTAATGAAAAACATTTTAGATATAAACATTTCAGCCTTACATTATAAAAGAATGAATCAGAACATAAACAAGAGACAGTTGCATCTCCTGAACCATCTGTTTTAAAAGTAAATTTTAAATAAAATCATGTCAAGTTTAATCAGAAGTCAGTTCACAACATTCTCTCTGGCAATGAATTAGGATTCTGCTTTTCTTCCAAAATCATTTTAATGGCTAGTCTAAAAATGCAGTAAGCCTCCTCTCAAATGCAGTTATCTGAAACTGTAGCTACTACTCCTGATTAAAAAAATGAAAGAAAAAAAGAGCAGTTCTTGAATAAACAAGTAAGCAGCTGACAAAACCAGAATCCTGGTAGGTCTTTCCCGACAAAAATAAAGCAGAACAAACCATTCCATAGCAAAGGCTTTTTTTAAAAAAAGTAAACAAACACAACCTCACACACACAGACACTAAAGTTATTTATTTCTCAGGTTAGCTAGCAGGAGGACTCCAGTTCACAACTACAGGAAGGGTTTCACAGCATCATGAGTTCCTCACACAAGCCTCACACCGAAGCAGCAATGTTGAAGAAGCCACGCGATGCTTCTCTGATGGCACAGGCACTTATAACTTGCTGAAAGAGAATTCTTTCCAGCTCCTGAAACAGCTACTATCAGAGGACGAAAAACTGTCACAAATGCATCTATTTGCCTTCCTACAATTACGTTGGCCAAAGGTCAGTAGCTCCTGGCTCCTGGAAGTGGTGGGAGGTTCTGCCGAGCACATGCCTTCTACTCATAGCAGACCTCTGAATCTTGTCTCTCTAAAATAAAACTCCCTGACATATTTTTAGAGGTTCAGCAATGAATTATTTAGTTTTCCTTCTCAGTCCTACAAATCAGACTCTTCATATTAAGATAGCTTCATGTTTCAGGTTGAAGCATTTGAACTATCAAAGAAATATAGCACTCCATCCCTTAAGTCGTCTTTCTAAAAATACATGACTGATGAACAAAACACTGTCTACATTATGCTAAAAAAAAGTCTTCACAGCACTCCTCTGGGAATGAGTATTCCCCCAGCACAGCTTTGCTATCTGCAGCCAGAAGAAATTTATGCTGGTAATTGCTTCAATATAATACTCTTGTGGAGCCTCTGTACATCAAATTCCAGTCAACAAATTCCAGACTTAATTCTAACCAAAAATTGTATTTTTGGAACTAGAAGTTGTACTGCTCTATCTTTTCACTGCCTTTGAAGCCAGAGTATCTGCTCAGTTTCTCCTTCCTACTTTTGAACAATTCTGTGATGGCATCACAGACCATATCACATATGAAGTCCCACTGCCAACTTCTGCAAGATCTGACTTGAGGCAGTTGGGGTTTTCGATCTGATCACACCATTTGCTTGTTTGTGTGTTGAGCAGATATTCTCCCTCCTTCCTTGGTGACTTTTTTGCTCATTAAACACAGACTTACCACTGTCAGGAAATAAAATGTCTCCCACTCCTAGCCCAAATGCCCTAACTTTTTTTTGCAGGCATTTTTTTTTTTTTAACTAGTAACACTGAAAATTTCGCTCTGGTGTGCAAGGAAGAGGCGAGCATACCAGTCTTATCTCTCTGTAAGGAACATTCCAGATGTCCATGAGACTTGGTCACAGAGGAGAAAGCTTCCAGGCGTCTCTGAATGTTCACTGTGGCTGTTTTGACAATGTCTGCAGCAGATCCCTGAACAGTTGTATTCACAGCCTGTCGCTCTGCCTAAATAGAGATAGTTGTTCTCAAAACTCACCCAAAAAAATAAATCAAATCCAGCATGCCACATGTACTTCATTAAAAATAATAAATACATGGCCAAATACAGGCATAGTAAAACCTCCAGATAAAGAGTTTGTTATATCTGCCTGAAAGAAAGACATTATAGACTAGCTTCAGATGCAAAATTTCTCCAGGCGACTGAGAAAAGCAGGATTTCCACAAATTTAAAATTAATATCAAGGGTAATGACCTGCAAGAGCCACAAGCCACAAAAGGAAGAAGCATACACACGTGGTAATAGTTTCATGAGGAACAGAAAAATCTCACAGTTAATCCAAGTATTTCTGCCTATCTTCAGAAGCATCAGGAATGGATAACCAAAGGCAAGATGGACTAACAGTCTGGTCTGTTGCACTGAACCCCAATGGCCAGAGCATTACAGCTGTGCAAAAACACACCAGACCACACTATGACACAATGACATTTTTTTCCACACAAGCAACCTCTTTATTAATCCCCTCCTCAGACAAGAAAACTGCATTCAAAGGTTCTTCTCTCTTTGATTAGAGCTGAAATGTGTGCAAAAAGTTATGAGGAAGCTGAAATGAAAGTGAAAATAATTAACTGGTCTTTAATATGATTTTCAAGAATAAATCAAAGTTGAACAGAAGGTACATCTACAAAGCTTCATGCTGAAGTATCCTTCAGATTAAATAGTCAAATCATCTCAAAAGTTTTTTGAAAATCTCCTTGTTTCCCTTTCAACTACTAGGAGTACCCCCACTTCCTCCCTCTTCCACTCTGATCTTTAATTCCGCACAACCTCATCCAGCTTCCTACTGAGAAGTATAATGCTTCCTCCCCACAGAAATGCACCAACATCTCCCCAAGGAGTCAATTCACTCTTACTGAAGCAGAGTCTATGACAGATGTGTCCAAAATGACCTTGAAAAAAGATAATGCCACTGCAAAGGCGTATATTAAGTAAATATTTATCTAACAAGTTAGAGCAATTTTCCTTTGAGGGAAAATAAGAAAAGAAACAAATACCCAAAAATATAGGACTTAAATGCCCTTTCTTGTTCAAGTGCTGAAAGCATATAACATACGAAGACTGCTGAGTGGGAGCAACTCAGTCTGAAGAGTTAAAGCACATCACTCTGTGGAGGCTTTTTAAAATCATGTCCACTTATTTCAATAAATTACTCACTCCAGCTCCAACGTGGGAGTTCTGAAGTGAGGTTTAGCACAGCGATGACAGCTCTACACCCAGTCACAGATGACTTATGTCAAGCAGACCTTGACAAAAGCTCTGTTATTCAGAGAACAACTGAGGAAACAATGAACTAAGTGCGAAGTGGAAGGTCATGACCAAGATGGCTCATAGACCCTGTAAAATCGCAGATATGGATATGCAAAGAAATCTAATACTTTAAAATTAAAGGAAGGATTTTAAAAAAAAGGTACTGCACTCAACATACATGAGCTTTACTGTAGGGGTTTGGATCTTTGATAGCTGGCAGGTATCTCCGTCTTCCCAGGATGGTCTGCACAAACCCATCTCTTCTGCAGTTCCTCACTGTCTCCCTCAAGAATTTCTGAATCCCTGTGAAAGGCAAGAGAAAGTTTTCCCTAATACAGCTGACATTTCATGTTGATTTCTCACTGGGGTCACTGGAAGCAGTCTGGGACACCCACGCAATACAAAGGTCATTCTTTAAATTTCCTAGAACCTGTCAGAGGACAAGGGCACACGATCTCTCATTCAGCTTATTCGCAGCTCTACTGGGAAACCTATTAAGACTTTTGAGGTGGAAGAGAGTGTATAGCATCAGGATATCTGGCTGTGCACAAGGAGGTAGGAAGTCCATTCTGCACAGCGCCCAGGCAAGGAGGATCAGACATATATTATTGATAATGGAGAGGTCAGGACCCGGAGCAGCACTGGAAAGACAAGTAGTAGGGAAGGGAGTAAGTTGAAAGCAGAAGTCAGAGCCCTTGATGCCTCAGGCTGCCTGACTTCAGACTGTGTCACTTCAGATTCTAGGATGAAAGAAACTCACCCACCTGCACTTTGCAAGGGAAGGAGTGAATCCACCGAGAGTGTTAAAAAGAAACTTAGGTCAAAGAAAGGTGAGACGGGGAAGAGTCCCTTTCACTGCAAGTTCAGGTAACTGCACTAAAGTGGAAAAAGTTAACTTCAGACAATTTCTTTCCAAGATTTACAGAATATAAAATGTAAAAGGAGCTATTCAAAATCAAGCCTGACAGCGTTAGTTAATTCATTAGGTATGTAATTCAGCATGTCAACCAGGCAATACATATGAGTGAAAATTCATAAGAAGTTACAATATAAGGTACACTGCAGAGTTTGTATGTATGCACGGGTACCGAGAGGGAGGAAGCAGGAAGTAAGTTTCTAATGGTCATGAAGAGGAGAGACTATCCAGAAATTACTGGAGACTCAACAGACTCTTAATAGGACACCATTTCTCAACATCTGTCTCCTAAAGAAACAAACCCTGAATCTTCAGAATGTAACTTTTAGGCTCATTTCCAAGTTTTATGATTAGAGCTAGCTGCCTCTCATCCCATTTGCCCTCCATTCATTTTCTGATTGCAGCTCTACTCTCTCTGTAGCCTTCCTAAAAATTAACACGCTTCTTAGAAATGCAACAATGTCTTTTCACAAAACATGGGAGAGCTGCTCTGAGCAGTTGGAAAAAAATAAGGGTTATATGCAGAACAGTTTAAAACTTAGTGAAAGCAGAAGAAAGAAATAGTTATATTTAAAAAATTATAAGAAGTATGGTCTAAAGTTGTATTGCATACCCCTTGAAGCTGTGTGTTTTAATAAGGAAAAGAGTGTTTCTTATTCAGAAAGTTAAGAGCTTTAAAATGAATCCCCAGGGCTTATAAATTAATTAAAAAACCAACAAAATAATTAAAGCAATAAGCAAACAACAAGGTCCTAAAGATGAATAAAACCAGAGTGTAGAGTAAAACATTATGGAGCATCAACCTGCTGTGTTCGTGTACTGGACTTTTTAAAAATTAAAAGCTTTTTCAAGAGAGAGAGGAGTAGTAGAGTGCTGAGATAAGAATTTGAAGAGACATAGAGAGAAGGGATGACAAACAACCACCACCACCCAGCTCCCAAACAGCCATATCCAAACCTGTGTATCTTGATTTGAAGGATTCAATGTAATTGGCAGCTTCATGTTCATCAATCCCCATCTGCTCGCCTAAAGATTTTGCTCCTATTCCATAGATGATTCCATAGCAAATCTGCCAGAGGACAGTGTGAAGAACCGCAACCATATGGTGAACCATGCAGAGAAAGCAGAGCCAAACCAAAATGTGAATCACTGGACGACAAGTATATGGGAAACAAGTGAGAGCATTCAAGAAGAGGCTACCTCTGAGTCCGAGCCATTCATGCTGCTTTTCTCCATCCTCATCCCCCGAAACCCAGACAAGCTCCAGTTGGAACGTATGGAGAGTGGCAGGACATACAAAGCAACTACTGAACAATCATGGCCTAAGCCAAACAGAAAACCATACTATCGTGACTCCCTGATGTTTTGAACACTGAACCTTCCTATCCAGAGAGCTCCTGCTGAATTCTTTTCCTAAAGATTACCTGTTTAGCTTGTTGCCTGGTCCCATCTCCAACAGCTTCAGGATCAATCATTTTCCATTCTGCTGCAATGCTCTTAAAGACATCAGTACCCTCGTTCAAGGCTTGAATGAGTCGACAGTCACAAGACAAATGAGCAAGGATCCTCAGTTCCAGCTGAGAGTAATCAGCAGCCAAGATTAAGCCACCTGAAGCCAAGAAGTTTGCAGCAATCATTATTTCATAAATTACTCCAACGACATTCCAACAAGAAGGACTGAAGCTGTCCTTGCACCTTCTGCTCTGAAATTTTTCCACAGCCACTTCTAACAGACAAATTCTTGCCTGTTTCCCCGATGCCCAGGTCTGCCTGCTTTGCATCTAGCCTCTAAATCTAGAATCCACCAAAACCGCAGAGACAAGTATCTGTCCAGGTGTCTGTGTAAAAGCCTAGCACCTAATAGGAACGATCAGCACAGAGATGAGACCAGCAGACTTGTACTGAGCCAGGGCAGGCAATGCGATAACTGACATTTGGATAGAAAGAACACTAGATAGAGTGCAATTTGTATATTAAGAGCTGCCTAAGCTACCTCTTCAAAAACCAGGTATTCTTAAAGAGGAAATGAAGGTGAGAACATTTGAATACTTTTTCCAGCTGAAACTCTCTCCTTTACAGCCTTGTGAATAATTTTGAGGGCATGCTAACTACTGCATTATTTTCCAAGTAGGCTGCTCAGTCAGATACATACTGTCACCAGTTCTTAACTCTTCATTAGATCTAGGATTTTTGGTAACTATATTCTTAACAATTACAGAGCAGGATCTGGGCATTACCTGGGAAGGGAACAAAAGCATGCCTCATGCTAACAGAAAATGGTATTCCTCTTTCTTCCAATCGGTCTTCAGCCTGAACCTTTAGACCATTAGGCAAAATACTGGAGCGGTTTCTACATCTGCAGAGACAAAGAATGACTGTTCTTCATCAGTTTCTAAAACGCTTAAAGATGCATAACCATTTTTGCCACAAAGAATCAGTGAAACAAGTGAGACAGTAGCCTCTATTCCAGTCTTCTGGACAATCCATACCTAAATTTGACCATGAGGGAATTGGACAGAGGCCACACGTACACCTGAAGCGATTAACTGACTCTGAACAGATTTAGTGATAAATCTTTCTAGTACATGCAGGGTTTGGTTCATAAATTGGGTAATTCCACTCCAAAACAGGTAAGATGAAAGACCCCAGATCTGTGATGGGTGCATTCCAGAGATAGCAGTCCTAAAAATTCAACACCTCACCTTGAGTGCCAAGTCTTCTCTCAACATCATTCTCACATGCAGAATGCCTACACCAGCCCATACCTAGTAGAGACAGAAATTTTCCCCCACAACATCAGCCTCATGGCTGTATGCACACACACAAATAAGTCTGTAAGAGCAGAACAGAACTTGCAGAAGATGTGCTCATAAAACACTGCACATTTCCTCTCTAAAGACAGAGCAAAAAATTGCCCCAAGGCAACTTGATTTTCTTTTCCAGAAGGCTAGAAGTTTACAGTGGTGCTCTGCAACTTCTCAGGGCTGGCTTAGCTCTCCTGTCCCACCAAGTCACTTGTAACTGCAGATGGAACTGTATCCATCAGTGCACCCACTGAGCAGCACACAGCTGGGACACCATTCACACCACCTACTCCCATCAGCACCAGTTTACCAGTCAGCCCCCTGGGTTCTCCACTGGAAGTCAAAAGGCTTTTATAAGTCCTTGATGTTCGGTTCAGGGATCTGAGCAATTTCTTTATCAGAATCAAAAGGTACCTCTGAGATCAAGAGTAGTTTCAGCAAAGCACAGAAAAGACATCATGCTCTCTTCCCTCATGCACTCCCTTTTCTTCTTATACCTTGTCATTTCAGGGATGGTAGGGATCAAGGAAATGAAAGATAGCACAAAAATGTCAGAAATAAATTTTCAAAAGAAATAAAGGTGAGGGACAACATATGGGAACTGTAGAGAATGACACTGTCCAGCATAGGTTCCCAGTTTAGTAGAACGAGTAAGGGCTTTATACCATGAGCTAATTTAGCTACACTTCTTTGGCCAGAAGCTTCTTACAAGAGGAAGGAGTAGCAAGAGCAATTACCAAGATAGAAGACAGTTTGGACCAAAGTTTGGAAGGCCGATCAGACTTAGGCTGCATGACAGCTTCTTTTGTGCCAGCAGTTATTTCTGTGCCTTTAGGATTGCCCATTTCCCTAACACAGCAGCTGCTTTATTAAGGAATGTAGTCCCAAAAGTCAGCCTGAGAAGCAGACCTCTCTCAAAGTTCAGTAAGCATCCCACTCCTTTGATGGACTGCTTCTCTACAGGGAAGACTAAGAACCCAGCCCACTCTCCAACTGTCCTGCAAAGCTGCTGCAAGCCTGAGCACTGCCAGAGCTCTTTCTCAGAACAACATTTCTGCCTCCATGGCTACGCCTGGTTCTTCTGAAGAGAAACAGGCAAGATCCTGGTACTCCTGGGCTCTCGTCCCATGACATACTCAAGGCACAAGGACATTAGACACATGGTAGTAGGAAGAGACAGACAGAAGAGCCAAAAACTTCTCAAATGTCTCACATCTTGCTATGGGAAACAAGATGATAAAAGCCACTCAGGTGACACATGTGGGACAAGAACCTGAATGGAAAGAGAAACTGAAAGGACAGAAAACCACCAGCGAGTATGGAGCCCCTAAACTCACAAACTAGCTGCTAAAAGATCCACCTTGATATTTCACTAGACTTTCACGCAACTGTTTACGCACTGGCATGTAATGCTGTCAAAATAGGGCATTTGGTTAACAGAACCAGATTTAGAAATCTTTTTCTGCTATCTGGTAGCTTTTGCAGGATCGTTATCACAAACAAAATTATTAACAAAGAATGAAAAATACGTTGACCATGTTTCCTTACACAGGGAGCTGCACAGCATAAAACAGATGAACTTTCTTCTGCTTCTTCCATAATATCTTATCCTCTTTCAGAGTAGCTCTTGGAAAGTCAAACCAGATCCTAACTTCAAGTTTAGTTACTTTTCACACTCAGGCTTTCAATCCAACAGTTGAGAGCATAATGCTTAATCTCACTGTAGGGTCTTATAAAGAATTTCAAAAGCAAGCAGCTACATGGAGCCACATGATGTTAGTATTATTAGGTCTTTCATGTGTCACTGAGTTTTAGGTATTTACTCCCCTGAAACTAAGAGAAACACTGAGTAACAAGTCATACTGACATGACAGCAACCACAGGTGAAGTCAGAAAAGAGAAATTTGGCAACCTGACAACATTCAGATCAGAAGAGTAGGCAGAAGCTTTGCCGAGATCCTCCTACCTGCCCCCAGAAACAGCACGAGAATTAACATTTCCATAGGTTCGGAAGGGTGGGCTTTCTTCAACCACAGTTGGCATTTCAATCTCAAAATCTCTTGGCACATTTTGGATATTTGGCTCCGAGAAGGTTATTCGACCTGAGAAGGAAGACAAGGCAGAACTAAGTAAGGGTCCAAGAGGAATCTCTCTAACTTAGCACAGCTGAACACACATCTGCATCGCCAGAAAACAAGGGGCAGGAGGGCGGGACAGGACACAACCACTGAGAAAATTGAAGAAAAAATAATTTAGGTTTAATGGCTTGAGATGGTTCCCCTTCAGCACTGCTGTATCATTAATAAGAAATCCCAAATCCAGAATCTGTTCTACAGTCAGAGATTTACATGTTAATATGTGCAAGAAATTAATAATACTGCTCGGTGAACACAAAAGCTATTTTAAACATATCTAGACTTTTAGGTCAGATTCATGTGAAATAGGTATTTCAGTATTTTCATTTGGTTGAATTAGAGCACAGGCTTGATTTCCTATCTTTTCCCATAGAAGAGCTGCCCACACACAAAAAGGAAAAAAAAACAAACAGTAAATAGTGAGGATTTTGCACGTATTTCTTTACCTGTAGCTGTGTGAGTCTGTGACACTGGATATATCCTTTCCATTCCCAGTGCAGAACTGAATCGCTTTTCCCTCTGTAGTGGAAACACCACTTTAGTAATGGCATTATTGATCCTCCTCCATTCCAGTATCAGCCCTGGCAATGGGTGAAGTGTTTTTAATTTCTCCAAAACATCCTTGTGGGGAGAAAAGGGCACAGGTATAAGCAACAGCCTTTAAAGCTTTATTTATAAAGTTTATGCAGTTCTGCAGGGAAAAGTGATTCCTTCACTCACAGTGAGCTTCCAGTGTCGCTTCCTTGAAATTAAATGGATATCCCTCCACTTATACCATCTACACCTGGGCAATCAAAGCACCATGGGCTTTGATCAAAGCTGCAGTTTTATTACACACAAGACAGCAATCACTTCTCTTTGGACTTCTGCATCCTTATCATGACTCTTAGTCTGCACCAACCAATAAATCATCTGAAATGATCAAATAAAGCATCACTTGCCATAGGTCCCCTACGTTGTCTCCTCTTGCCCAGTGTTAATGCTCCTCCATCTTCTTATATATTTTTGTCCCTGCTCTCTATCTGTATACTAGGAATTCATAAAATTAAGCCCTTAAACTCCTTGAAAGACAAAGCTGATCACTAGTAATCAAATCCTTTCAGTTAAATCAGAAATATGAAGGGACTAACAAGAATTTCAAAAGACAGTGGCATGCAAACATTTCTCAAAATAACATTTTTTTGTATGCAGCAGGCAGCTGCAGCCTCAACCCTCCACATTACAAAAGGAGGAAATCCTCACTTTGCTTCTTGTTCCCTGCTCTGCCACCACCACCACCACCACACTCACTGCTACTTGAGTTTCAGAAATCAATACTTGTCTTCTAAGCGCTGACTATGCTGAACAAGGGGAAACTAAGAAAACAACACAGATTAATGAGTCCTGAAAAGAGAGAACATCTATATCTGCTAATACCACTTGTCTGGCAAGAGCACCCATTAACCTGCAGCAGTTGGTATTAATGCAACTCCACAATATTTATCAACTTGCAAGTATGTCAATAGCCTTCGCATACATACAAGCTTTTGATATACTAAATTTGATAAGCCATCAGATCATCCATTCTGAAGACAAATCCTCTGAAGCACAAAATACAGATATGGTAGTACCAGACAGGGAGAATACTGTATTTAATCACCATGGTAGTTAAGTATCTTTCAAGCTGACGTTGAAAAATTCTTCTACTATTGGCTTTACAAAATTATTGTGCTATTTTGGTCTTACATGTGGTTTGGGAAATCAAGTTTTGCCTGATTTATTCTTATTGAAGCCTGCTGTTTAGAGTCATGTCCTCACTACACTCATGCTTTAGGAGGAGTTAATAACTCTGCTGACAGAAAAGGCAGAATCCAGTTTGAATTTCCAGTGGTAACCGGAGGAGCAAAAGGCATTTAAAAATTTACTTTCATTTAAGTCAGCGTACCTAACTCCAATGTATCCAAGCAGAAGATGTGTGAAGTAAGAGGGAGTTATTTTTACGGTCACTTACAGACTAGAACCAGACTACTGTACCTTGGTTGTACTGAACTGCTTGCTTAACCTAACCCCGTTTCCTTTAGCAGCTGCTCTTCTGGTGTAACCCAGAGTTTTCTTGTTCCCTTGAACCTTCACATCTCCATTTTGTGGCAACTTCAGCTCCAGGAACAAAACCTAAAAAAGGCCAGCATTTTAAATCAGTTTCTGCATGCTACTCCCAGGAGAAAACAAAAAGCAACTGAGAACTTAAACAGCTTGTTCCAACCAAAGGATAGTATGAATGCTTCGGGTAATTAAAAAGCTGATTAAAGATCTCTGCTATCAAAGTCACTCCTCCTCACTTTAATTAACTATAAAATGCAATCGAAAATCTCATTTTCTGAACACTAGAAGTTTGAGTTCAGAGGTATGTCTTTAGAAAAGGTAATTAACTCCATCCAATAAGCCAGGTTACTGCTGACAGTCAACTGTAATAAAACGTGATGTTAAGATGACTAGAAGTGGGAAGAACATCGGTGAAAAAAAGAAGCGTTAGTAGGGAGCAGGCTTCAGAGCAACATGAATGGCATAGAGGAGGTGGTCACAAATATCTTTTATAGAATAGTTGGAATATTAGTTTTTCTAAGAAATTGCCAAGAACTGGAAAATTAAGTATATGCTCACCTGTTGACAGACAGAACACTATTCTGCATTTTTCATGTTCCTATGTAGCAATATACACTATTTAGTGGCTATTGTGTTTCATTTCACAGCTGGCAGAAGGGAATAAAAGCTTTTCTCTTGCATGTTTATGTAGCACAAAAGTTTTACTGACACAGAATTATAACAGTAAAGCTCTACTGACCAATACAAGATAATTTACATGATTCCTAACATTTCCACATGAGAAACAAGCTCCTGTAGTTCAGAGAACAGCATTTCAGAAAAAACCTTCCTTCCCCTTTTCCATGAAGCAGAGTGAAATTGGAGCCAAGCATTATTTCAAGAGTTCTCAGTCAGACTACTGTTACTGAGAAAAACTCCTGCATTTGCAACAAAGGAGGAACATTTCTGTGGAACTTCTTTTAGTGATGGCTGCTTGTAAATTTTGACTGCTTCCATATAAAGTATAGCCCCTCAGCAAGAAATTAGTATGTAGAAAAGAAACAAATGGGAAAAAAGCATGCACAGCATATTCCTATGATTCCATGTAGCATGCATTAAAAAATATATAGCAAAGTTCTTCAGGAATAAAAGGATTGTTAATTTAAATAGAAATGTTTCTTAGGCTTAAAAAAAAAAAAATCAGTTCGTAAAAAACAGACAGTAGTTGATTCAAAACTATTAAAGCAGTCTTTCTTCCTCTTTCATCCTTGTATAGGGACCAGGGTAACAATGCAACTTATTCAGTACAACTATTCTTAGACTCAGACTACATGATATCACATTACATCTCATGTGCAGAATACTGATAATGCAAAAAAGCTTTTCTAGTCCCGCACCATTCACCAGAAATATTCCAAAATCCATTTTAATCGGCAGATCATCTCATGCGCCATGAGAAGCCAAGGTCCTATACAAACAACAGGCTTACTTCCACTTCTACCTTCTTTATTTCTGCTAAAGTTAGCAGAAATCAGAATGATTAGTAACAAGCAGGAGACGCACAGCACCTTGCAGGAAGCAAGCTCATAACACGTGTAAAGCCAAATCAACTCTGACCAGAGTTCAGCTTGCCTTTTGTCTTTCTTTCAGACACAGTCTGCCCAAGAAGTGGTTTTTTTTCTTAAGCCTAAGCAAAAGCCTCTTCAGTGTAACTTCTGAGAAAGTTCATCCCCTCCCACCCGAACCTTCACATACCTCTGCAGTGTCATCAGGGCTGGTCAAGGAGAAGCTGTGGCCTGCCAGCTGATACGCCTTGGTCTCAATCTCGCTCAGTTTAGCTTGCATGACCTGCTTCTGGGTTTCATATGCTGTTGTGCTAAAACCAATGCCATTCAGCTCCAGCAGAGCCAAGCAATAATGGGTGGGCATCTCCACTTTAGAAAATACATCTGTAGTAAGTACAAACCCCCAGGAAAACTTTTATAACATCAAAAATAGATCAACTGCAGATCAACCAATTCGTAAAAAAACAACTGGGGAATCCTCAGTTTTTAAAATCCTGAATGTCCTGACACACTGAAATCTTTTAATATAGATTTAGTTTAAATACTTTTGTTTCTGGAACATTTCATATTAAGAAATATTTCATAATAAGAGGTATTCCAGAATTTTTTATCATAGAAGTATTTAAGAGAATAATAACTTCTGTCAATTTTTTTTTCAAAGGAATACACATCTTTCTGTATAACAACATTCTATAAACCACAGACATGCTTAATGTAAAGCTTTCTAACTTGATACACCTTCATTCCACCACACACATCTTTTAAAAATGTTCTAAGGTTTAGTTGTCACGATCATAAATGATGTGGTAAACTTGCAATAAAAGACTTCAGTGAGACTGGACCCTAATCTTAGGCTTTGGATTAAAATTTAGGGGAAACAATCATAAAGCCCACCAATAGGTACATGCTTTTGAGGGGGTTGGTTTGCTTGTTTTTAAACAGAGACAAGCACTCAGCAAATATTAGTGCAAACATACTGGATCATTCACTGTGGGATCACAAAAGTTTCATGGACACAACACATACATGGCAAACAACGTACGTGGGCAGGCCAAAGAGCAAGAAATTTCCTTCAGAAAACATCTGAGGATTTCAGGAATTGCTTCTGACAAGAAAATGCAAAAGCTTCTGAAAATGTTCACGAGCAACCATAGACAGACCCACAGGTCCCCTCAGAATGGCCAGGGTACTCACCTGGGAGGTAAAGATCTGCTTGGTTCAGAGACTTAAAATAGACTCTGCTATTGGTTTAACCAATGGAACTGGGGGATATTCGGAATATAAAAATTAGATTTTAATTTAAAATTTGTTTTTTGACAAAATAGATGAAAGGAAGTCCCCTCTTTTCTTTTAATAAATGAACATTTTGCCACAGAATATACTTAGATAAGAACTTCTGAATCTCCTCTCTTTTCCACTGATCATTCAGCCTGTGGTAGCACAGCTCCCTTTACCCTCCATCTTTGCCCCCAAGCAGAGGAGTTCTCTTTACCTGACAGATTTTCCTTCTGTAATTCATTATGCAGTTGGTTCATGACGTTGAAGATAAGCACTGACTCTACCGCGGCTCTGTACCGCCCAGAATGATCTCCACTGGCACTAAGCCCCAGGCTCTGCACCCCTTGGCCGGTGCCTACCCCTTCCAGTAGAGGTAGCTCGTTGGGGAGAAAGTTAGTCACCATGTTGTGAAGTGTACGTTCCTTAGAGCCAGAATCAAGCAGCCAACATGCAACCTTAAAAAGGGAGACCTCCATGAGACCTTTTTTCCATTTTAGTCATAATACAATGTAAATATTTAGCTGGGGGTTAATGCAAGATTATAGTGCAGATTATCCTTCTTGATTTGGCAGGCAGACTGGAATAACTTGCGGAAAAGTTACATGATTTCAGATAAAACCTTCAAGAGGGCGTAAGTCACCGAAAAAGCTTCATTCTCACTCAAAGTTAATTCTGCATAATTGAAAACCTTATCCTCTGTCAACTAAACACATCTAGAAGTGTTGTCCTCAGGTTTTTTCATTTATTAAAACCCAACACAAAGGGAATTAAATATGAAAATCAGGATCAAAACATGTTTAATCTGAAAACTGACTTTGTAAAAATCAGAACTTGCTATTGATCTAGAATATTAGTCAAGCTGAGCTCTCCTATTTTTTGCACATCAGCACTAGTACCAAGAATTCTGCAAGGCAAGTTTTATTCTCAGTAAGCCTCATACCTCCCACTGTCTTCAAAGCAATTTCGCTTATAGATAGATTTCAATTTCTTGTGTCAAAATAGGATGAGACACTGGGCTTCTGCATTATCTCTGCCATATAAGCAGAAGGTAAAAACCATATGCATATACACAGGTGCAGGGGGGTGGTAATGTGCACGTGTATGTATATATTCATTGCGTCACTAAAATAAACAAATATGCATATGACTCCATTTAACACACGGAACAGTGCAGGGAAAGGTGCTACTGTTATTACTCTTTAATTTTATCCTAAAATTATGTATTGGTATGAAAAGCTAAGTTTGTCCTTGTGTTGAACACCTTAGCTACTTACCTGCAGACTTTAATATCACTGTGATGCTATTCAACCCATGTGTGATGCAAGCTTTAAAAATCAACACCAGAAATTTCTCTGAATCTAGAGCTTTTCCTAACAAGGGCAAGAAGGTGCTTTCACATCTTTTTAGTGTTTCATTTGAGTTACAAATGGCACCCAAGCCTTTTGAAATTACATGTAAACTTTGTTTTGTTTTGAGAAAATAGTGGTAAGCAAGGTGGTCCATACAACACATAGCAGTAAATCATTTGCTTACAAAGTCTTCTGCTCTCAGAATTAATAATCTGACCAGAAGCACTTCTGCCATTTCAGTCCCAAGCTGCTTCTAGCAACAAAACAAGAGTTCAGCCCTGTCTACCGGGATGGGGTGAGATTTAAACTCATCCTCCCCACCCAAGCAATCAGGCGTGAAAGATTACTGTGTTAACCTATCACTGAACCTGCTCCATTTCTCTTGTGGGTGCCATGAACACACATAGCAAAAGAAGCCTCCTCTAAATATTGTTTTAGACTTCCCACTGGAAGAAAATGTCACTAAACCCCCCGACAGATGTGCATATTCAAATCTAAGTAACAGAAGGAAAGTTCCAGAAGGTACTCCTGTCTTTCCACCTGTGTGTTTAAACTAGTAGTTTTACCCAACCTAAATTTCTTTATCCTGCAAACCTTTGGGTCTTCAAAACTTCCTTCCAAGGAGATGCCACAAGCCATCACCAGAGTCTTGTAGTGCTGAATGAAGTTATACATGACAAGTGAGCGCTCCTGCTTGGGCTGCTTCTGCAGGTGCAGCTGCAGATGATACAGTCTCTCTGTTACAGACAGGTTTTTGTCCAAGGGTGGCGGTGCCAAACTCATACTGATTTCTAAGGCAGGAAATACAAGCAGAAGTCATCTTTTTTGACCCACTGCATGGTAAGAATGGCAAAAGAAAAATCTTGATGCGATCACATCAAGCACAAAATCTCCAGTTGGACTGTGAACAAATAACAATAAATCTATACCAGTATTATATATCTTATCAAACCAGACAAGGCTGCCAAAAGCAATATGCTGTGTCTGTACTACTAAACAAATGAGAGCCAGGAATCAAGCCCTAACCATGAGCTCATGTAGCACAGATTGGGTTATGTTCAGCATTCAAGTGTCAGATTTGTTCTGGAGAGCAAAAATTGCAAGAGGTTGAAAAACAAGTAAGCTAAAGAGAACATGGGAGTAAGCTAACATTTTAGCCACGTGCATGCTCAGCAGTCCAGTGCTTCAGCCAATTACCCGTCCTTATTACATAGCAGCATAGATGTATCCACAGCAACATGTTCAAGGGTGTTCAACACTTAATATGCTGAATAATATGTCCAAGCCACTCCATCACACAGCTGAGCTGACTTTGGGACACTCCAAACACTTCCAAGAACCTATCTACTGCAGGTAGTTTCTTGAAACGCAGTGTCATGTAACACAGCACAGCCTGTCTGCTCACTTACCAGTCTGGTCTTGTAGCTGCTGCAAGGAGATATAGTAGGCATCTTTTCCACCCCAACATACTGCCAGTCCAACTACCAAGATGTCTTCACAGCCTTGGACAGGAAATCCATCATCTTTAACTTGCATCCACTGAGGAGAGCTTACTAAAGGAATAATTTTAAAGTTACAATTGTGAAATAGCATCCATAAATACAGAAGGAAGAGTTTGGATCCCAAAAATGTAAATACATACAGTTGAGCTTAAATTTCTTAGAAGTGAACATATACCTTCATTTTTATCTATGGGGAGAAAAAACTGTGTTTCATTTGGGAAAAAAAAAAAAACCAACAATGTTTAGAATAGCAAAACCTACTCTTAACTGAAACAACCACCCATATAGCATCCCTGCAAAACTCTGGCCTTTCCTAGCAATGTCTTCAAGAGTTGAGCCAGAAATGTATTCCCTCCTTCCACTCTGAAAAACATTTCACATTTGTCTGTCAAAAATGTATTTTGATACTTAAGAATTTTTGTTGTTGTTATGGCAATGACAGCAAAGACTCTAACTCTGCTTAATCTTGGTATTTTAAAGGAAGAGTATGTTTATACAGCAGCAGCAGCAAACTGCAGCATATGAATACTTCTGTGGAAAAAAATGAAGCAATATTGCACCAACCCAGAGACCGATCTGAATTTCACACATGTATATATTGAACCAAATTTACTTTTTGCAAACTCAAAAATATTTAACCTTGGTTCAGAGGCAATCCCGCAAGTAACACTCCTCAGTGGAGACCCTGAACAATCTGTACATTTCACTGTTAAATATAGTATTCATTTTAAAATATACTAAAATCTGTTTATGACATGGAAAGACACACAATAAAGGGACTGCACAACACAGATCCATTTCAAAATTAGATACACAATGAAATAACACACGTTAAGAATATTCAGATGCTCTCACAAGCTGCTAACACTTCATTACTATCACCAAAGACCTACCAATGAAATGCTTGATGCCAATTCTCCATCCTCTAAGACTCAGCTCCTTTGCTTTACTGAGACTGACAACATTCAATCAATATCAGTAATTTTCCTCCTTTTCTGCAAACCCTTTCCTTCTCCACTCCTGCTTTAAGCTGAAGATGCCACCCTGCTGTTCACAAAACAATGTGCTGGAACACAGAACTGACCTTTTTTGAATTTGCCACCAATCGTTGATTTGGGAGACAAAAGACATTTTGTTCTTTCACATGCCACTGAGATGGAGAATCTGCTTTTCTCCTTCCATTCTGCAACAAAAGTCTGGAAAAGCGCTTTGTCGCTTGCTACGTCAATAATCGTGAAACCTTCAGCACTTAAGGGAATGAGTGGAAAACCATCCTGAGATAGTTGCAGGGAAAAACCTTGGTCTATAGTGGAATCATCTTTCATTTCATCAGTCTCAATTGGGTCTACACTCCCAAGATTGACCTGGAGTGTTTTTACCTGCTGCTCTGCATTGCCCTCGCTACTCTGCTGTGGCTGAATCAGCTGCCCTTCGTTCACGCAGGTGACTTGTCTCTTCCTCACAGATTTCACAGAGAGCAAAACAGAACTCTTGGAAAAAAGCTCTTTGGGAGGTGTTGGAGGAATAAACCCGTTATTACTATCTGGTGGAGGACAAGATGTTCTGTTGCTTCCCTTCAGTGGAAGTGTTATGCAGTCTGTTTTCTGAAGATCTGAGTTTTCCATTTTATTTTCTTTAACCTTGAAAGAGCTTTTAATATCCTGACAAGTGGGCAAAGGCTCTGGCTGACAACAGTCAGATTCAAAAACTGGATCTGGCTCTTGATTAACAATAGGAGCAACTAATTTTCCTTTCAAACAGGAGTTTACTGAAACTGGTTCAATGCCTGAGAGACTAGGCCATTTGTCTAATACATCCTGCAATCCTGGGCTTAGTTCAAACGAGTGGTCAGTCCACACCACTGGATGGGTTTTCCTATCTAAAGCTTGCTGGCTTCTCTGCAGCTTTTCAACTTGATCTCCTACTAAGTCCTTTGGTCTGGGGTCATTGTTACATATCCCCGGATTTCTTAATCCTGACTGACCGTGAAATGTAGACGGAAGATCTTCCAGAAAAGACGGGGAGTTTGCGTGATCTAAAGCTTCAGCTATTAGATCAGAGAATGCTAAAGACCCATCGTTACACTGTGCAGGATCCTCATGCTCCTTCTTATTGCCACGGACATCAAATTTATTCTGAACAGGCCTTAGGTTCTGCAAAAGGCCATCTGGAGGAAGCAAAGCCTCTTGATTCTCCACAGGGTCCTTTCTGTCAGCTTCTGTGATGTGAGCAGCTGAAAGGTCGCTGGCATCACTGAAGCTATCATCAAACAGCAAGCTATCACTCATATTCAGGCTTCTCTCGGGTACAGGGTGACATTCTACTTGTACAACATGCTCCCTACCAAAAGGGGAGGTTGCTTTATTAAGGTCTTTAGACACATTGTCCACTTTCACTGAATTTTGGGTCTGGTAATCTTGTAGAAAACTGTGTAGCTGGGAGTCAGTCACTGAGAAATCACTTTCTTTAAGGCAAGGTGCAGATTCTATTTCGTTTGCTACGGGCTGTAAATTAAGGCCTCCAGACTCCAAAACTTTATTACTGCAGTGCTGAGCTGTGTTTTTTGTAATGTTATTTGTTGTGATAAAACTAGATAAGCCCAGTTTCCTATCAGTAGTATTCTCAGTCCATGAACTGCTTAGTTTCTTGGAGATTTCCTGCTGTGGTATTGCTGCCAGCTCTGAACCTTGTATTCCCTGCTGTCCTGTGATTCCAGCTGCTCCCTCCTGTTTTATTATCATCTCAGTTTGAGTATCCAACTGAAAGCTGTCTTCAAAGCATCTAGAGCTGGAAAACAGATCAGAGGATGGACCATTCTGAACATCATCTGCATTGCAAACACCTCTGGATTTTACTAGAGAGTCTTTCAAAAAATCCTTAGGATGACAGCTGGCTTCCTGCAGTGCTTCAGTTTGTAACAATATTCCATTGGGCTTTCCGTTCCCATTTTTGCCACCATTCGGAATCTGAATATGGCAGGATTTATCTGCACCAGGACAAAAATGCACAGGCTTCTGTATCCTGCTGCCACAATGGACACGTCCACTTCCAGAGCAGTTAACAGTTACATTACCATGATCTTTGTCTAAAGCCATCTGCCTCTTACCAATCATCACCTCAGCACAGCTTGCATCTCTTTGCATTTTATTAATTTTATTCTGCTTATCATCACTATTGCCATTTCTCAGTGTCCTAGCACTACCAGGTACTACTAGACTTCCCACAATATTCTGTGCCTCCACATTGATGTGTGGAGTGCCCTGCAACATAACAGGTGCCTGAAAACATGCTCTCCCGTTAGGCATGCCTTCATTAGTGGTGGTAGGCTCTGTAAATAACCTTTCCATTTTATCTTTCCTCCCAAGATTGATTTCCCCCATCTGTACAGAATTTGAGACTTTATGAGTTACAGATCCTGTTTCCATAAATTCCTTATTATTTTGGTCTGAAGAAAAATTATGGGTAGAAAAGGTGGGGTGGAAAGCAGGCAGCTTTTGTATGTCTATGCTAGGCATATTTGAATCTTCAGTAAGTGACCTCTGCAGTTTTGAAGCAGTATTTTTGTTCCTAGTCCGGTTTAAATGCATGTCCGTACTTTTTATCAATCTAGAGGCTGAAGACTTTGTTCTCAATGTTGGTGTTTTGCCTTGTTCAGTAGGGAGTTCTGGAATTGCTCTCCTGGAATCAGTCTTGGTTTTGACCAGAGAAATTCCTTCTACGTTTTCATTCTCTCTGCACATATTTGGCTGTTTTCTAGCACTGTACACAATATCATCATTGCCTTCCTCTGCTCGAGCCTGTCTCTTGCCTGGGAGTTCACTCTCAAATCTGGAGTTTTCTGTACTACCGCTTAGTCGCCTTTTATATCCCTTTTTAATATTTGGTAAGTTTCCAGTCTGAGAACCAAGGCCATTACAATGTTGAACTCTGCACCCTTTTTTGTTTGACACCCTCAAAGACTCAGAAGACTGCTCTCCATTTGATCTATGTAGTCTGTCTTCCAGCTCTGACTCACTGCTGATCATAGAGGATGTATCAGTCTCGAGAAAAGACTCTGGGTTCCACCGCACTCCCATCAGTGCCAAATCCTGCTGGAGAAGTCCCCTGGCTTCCTCCACGATGAGGGAAGCTGCTTCTCTTTCGGTTAAGCCTTTCATTCCGGCCATCCAGATGCTGCGCGCAGTCCGGCGCTCCTCTGCCGATTCTTCATCTTCATCCACAGCCCTACGAACACTATGGGCAAGGTAACAACAGACAGATGTAAACATTCATGCAGAAAACAACAAACAACACAAGGAGCTGGAACTATTCAGCTTTGTTCCTATTTCAATTAGCTTCACAGCTTCTTACCTTCACAGAAGCACTATATACAAAATATAATGCACTTAAAAGGAAATAACTATTACAGTTTTCTATATGTGGATTGATGTTATGAAAGATATTACTGGCTGCATCCCCAGAAGCATTCCCAGGTTTCTGTGTCCAAACGCGTACCCCGGATGAGTCCCAACTCCCTACTAGGTCTGAATCAATCCTCCTCCATGCACTGTTTTCCAAAGAAAGGAAACTTCAGGAGCATGAACCAGACAGGTGTCAAGGCACAGTACTGGAACAAGGAAGCTTGTCATTGCACTAACATGAAAATTGCAAGAGAATCTCAGATGATACACAGTAATAAATCATCAACTCACTCGATCATGTGGAGGAGCTGCCTTTCAGAGCCAGCAAAAGGTCTCCAGAAAGCATTAACAATTCACCAAGGACTTAACAGTGCATTGAAAAGAGGATTAAGAAGAAAATTTAGATCTCACGAACTTATGCTGCAAATAAAAGATGCTTCTATTAATTTCCAAATAATCATGGAATGACTGTGATCAGTCAGACACCTACAAGTTATTTCTAACTAACGTCTGGCACCAAGTCCCAAAAGGTTGCCCTATTTTATTACAGGTTTCATCCTGTAACCCTTCACCTTACAAGCAAACTTCTTTACTTGACTTCTGGACTTAGTGATTTCTCACCTTTTGAATGGTACTGAATTCTTCAGAGCAGTTGCCACATCATCAGGACTGGCTTTAGCAAGATCAGCCACGGTGACAAAGCCAGCGTTGTAAAGCGTCCTAGCACGCTGTGCATTCAGCAGAGACACTCGTACCAGGTCACAAAGCTCCCTATGAACCCCAAAAGTGAGGCGGCTCTGGAACTGAGAGAGCAACAGCTCCATGTTGTGCCAGCCCAGTCGATTACAGAAAACTGTTACCATTCCTGGAACACAGAAGTTATATCAGTGTCTTAACTCCAGCTGCAGTTTTAAGCTGGATCCAATTTTTTACCCTCACATGGATCAGCATTCACTTTACATTTCTCACCTTACCATTACTTACAGAAACTAACTCATGTTTTTTATAACTATGACTAGGAGCTGGTCTCGCAGAACTCAACTTAATCTAGACTAGTTTATCAGTGAGGTAGAAATTCTGAATGACACTGCTTTTTCAAAGATGCTCATCTTGAAAATGTGAAGCACATGCATATCTTGTAACAGGTGCCCTGTGAACCAAAAACACTGAAGAAAAGACGACAGAAAAAAGCAGTGATGAGAAGCACTAAGAGAAGCCACAGATCTTTGAGGAAAGCCAGCAGTGATGTCCATAAGAGCAGAACTTGGCCTTCAGAACTTCAGTTGCTGAGAGCATCACAGGAGGTAGCAAAGCCTGATAAAGGTTACAACTGCAGTCCCCAGCACACAGGAGGAGGAAAAGAGCAAGGAAAAGACAGTGTCTTACTCAGAGATTGCATCTACAGAATATGAAAATAACTGAAAGACATGGCATCCCTCATTATTTTTACAGTGACTAGAGAATACAACTTTTATCATATCTCTTAACTATATGTCATGTCAACAGCTCGTTTTACTTCTCAGATTGCTTTTGTGAAAATTATTAACACTGGGAATAGAGAATTATGAAACCGCTACAACAAAAAGTTATTTATGCTACCAGAATTAAACTACTCTGCATCAGTTGGCGTGACCTTTTCATTTTGGGGCTTTGACTCATGCTGCAACCCACACATAGGGTTTCGCAAGTTGAGCTAAAACTGTCTTAAAAATTGAAGACCCACTTATGGAGTAATGGAGGACTTAGGCAACAGAAAAAAAAAAAAATCTCAGTCACACGGTGGGCTGTTGCTTCTACCCCCAACACAGCCCTCTTAAAGAAGTTAAGTTAAAGGTGACAGCTCTCTGACCTCTTCTTATCTGGTGATAAATGACCCAGAAACTGCTCACTCTGTTTTGAAAACTATGAGCTTATACTTTCTGGCCAATTAACTTTGCAACCAAGAGAAAGCCATGCTAAGGTCTTAGAGACCCAAACTTCACCCATGCTGAAAGGTACTCTTTCCTGATAGAGCAAAGTTTCAGAATGGACTTGTAATATTTTCATACTTAGTATTGAACAAACTATATTCCTGCACAGTCCACAGATGATTTCCACAGACCTCAGCATGCTACAGCTCTGCTTGACTCCACTCAGCTGGCCCCCTTCCCACAGCACACTCTGCGGTTCCGTCTCAAAGCAGGGGCAACCACAGATTAAGCTATAAAGCTGGAAGTGGTTTTACAAGACTGATTGTTGTTAGTACCACACTGTGGCTATCTTATCCCCATATCTGGAAGGAAAGAAAACAGAGTAGCCTAAGACTCCTGCGGCACTTTGCCCAGACAGCTCACCTGCATAGGTGGCAGCAGATTGCTGCAAGGATTGAAGCTGGCCACGACTACAGCCGTATTTCTTGGTCATATCCTTTAAAGGAACCTCACTGATTAAATCCAGAAGGGCAAGACTGGTGAAAAACCTGCAGGAGAAGTACAGATGGAAATAAAATCATCATCCAGGGCACATTGGTGTAGCATAGGATGTGATAGCATAGGACAGAATGGTACTATAGCACAGCACACAAAAGAAACAGAGAAGATGGCTTCCAAAAACGTCAGCACAAACATCTTGTGTCAGCAGTGTTCTCAGTCCAGAGAAGACCACGTCCAGGTTCTCTGAGCTATGAGCTCAGGCAGCAAGTGAGCCAATTCCTGAAAACAGACACAGAGCCTGCCCACTCCACATGTCATAGGCTCTAGTCTTTGCACATTCACACGCATTTGTGGCTACCTTTTGTGGATGGCCATTTGTCTGTGCTGTTTCTCTGTTTTAGCTATGATTTTGCCCTTTACAGAGCGAGCCAGAAAGCCTTCTTCAATCCCCACCAGCTCAGCCACACGCTTCATTGAGGCAGGCAGCTTCTCCCATAAGCAGAAAAACTGGTACCAATCAATTGTAGTCCACTCCTCATACACTGGGGTGACCTAAAGAAAAGACGACAATGCAAAAAACTATTTCAGAGAAACAAACAGAACAGAGCTCTGGGTAAACAAAAATACAGCCTAGGGAATATGGTTAGAGCAGCCTACGCACTATTCAGAGGCACTGAGTCATAACCATGTACACCGAAGAAAGTAAAAGCTCTTCTAACCTAGTTTTTTTTAATATTTGTACTGATGAGATCTGACTCATATGGGTACTCTGATGATTAAACAATTTGGAATCTTTGTCAGATTACTCCTTAAATCCAAGCCACTAGAAGATTTTTAAGCTGCATCTTTATTCTTTAACAAAACAAAACTTTATTCTTTTTTTAACAAAGCTGACAGATATCTATCAACCTCTTGAAACCACTAACAACCACACTAACCACTGCCATGGCATCTGATCAAGCAGAAGGGAATATATATTTTGCCAGAACTCACTGAAGTTTTCATTTACCCAGAGTACAAGAAATCTCAGCTTCTATTAACACTAACAGAAAAAGCCATCCAGAGCATTCACACACTTTTAGACAGAAAACCAATTCTGTTATCGTTCAGTCAGCACAGAGTCAGTATCAGGAGACAAAATGTCTTCATATCTGTATCAATATACTGCAAGATTAATTATTTTGAAATAACTAACAGTTGTTGGGGAGCATTGAACATAACACAGAATACCAGATGCCTATGCAGTTGTAAATCGTCCATGTCCCTTCATCTGCTGAGAAGAACAAGAGTTATTAAGGTGGGGGATTGTCTTTTGTCGTTTGTTGGGTTTTTGTTTGTGTTGGGTTTTTTTTCTTTAAAGAAAACTCTTCCTAGCCTAGCAAATACTTTTTTGTTTTAATCAACTTTCCTAAAATACCAGGTCTTGGAATTCAGTTTCATATTTGTACAAATAAAAGATTCAAGCCTAAGAGAATTAAAAAGCATTATAGCAGATAATTTCTCTGTAGCCCATTAGGAACACATGGAGAACAATTCTTCAAAATAAAAAAAAAAAGCCACCAAAACGAAACAAACCTTTGGCCTTGAAAATGAACAGATTTGCAAGGAAGTGTTTTAGGCTAGCTTAATGAAACAGAATCTCAAGAACATTTTTTTCAACAGTGTATTTGACTTAAAATAACATTAGACCAGCTGCTGCAATTAAAAAATACAGGGTAAAAAAAAAATATATTGCCATCACTGTCTCTACCTCAGAACACAAACAAAATTCATCCTTTTTTTTTTTTTCTGTTTTGGAGATGCAAACAGGAAAGAAATTCACTGGCGCATGGCACAAAACAGTCCATTTTGCCTAGTATAAATAGAACAAAATATTATGTGGTCCTCTGAAACAGAGATATGGGTACATATGGGACACTAGTAGATCCAAAAAAATCGTATCAGTATCAGCCAATAACTAGGTTAATGAACACGGCAGGCAGAGACATGCACCCTCAATCTCTTGCCTTCCCCCTGTCCCCTAGCTCAAAAACTCCTGTAACTGCAAGCATATTCTCCTTGGAGTGAACTTTTTTTTCAGGCAAGATGCCCAGATGTTGCCTTTGATTTATCAGCCTGGTAAAGAGAATACACTTTATACTTTAGGAGGTTAAAGACAACTGTCAAATTTTGGAGGATGATTGCATGCCAGGCCTCTGGCAGCCCTGCATCCTAAGATGTTTACTGCAACTTCATCTTGATTCCTCACTAATCTTCACAGGTTCATGTCTTCCTCTCCGAAGGTTTTAAATAGCATTCCTTAGCTTTTTAAGTGTATGTGCACATAAAACTTGACAAAGTTTGGGACACTTTCCCCTCAAAAGACTTATCACGCTCCTTCCTTTAGCCTTGGCAGCATCACCAGACAAGTGAACTAAATCAGAGGTGAATGTCACTGTTACTGAACTGAAGAAAAGCCCACCCATAGAAAGCAGTGTAGCTCTCTGAGGCTTTCTGTAGGAGAAACAGATGCTAAAACCTCAAAAGTGTTCAAAAGCAATCCGAGATGCAGCCTGCTGATCCCAAACAAACACACAACAAAACCAATTTTCTTTCATCAGTTTCAAGTGTCTCAGAAAAATTACCATTATCCTACACCCAAAACTTAGAAAGTTCTGAAATCTTTTGACGTCAGGAGTGACAACAATGGGTTAGATGGACAAGCAGCACCTGCCTACACAATAGACACTATGAGAACAGACTAGTTCTGAAGAACATTCAATTTAGAATCTTTTCTTCATAAAGGATGAGCTCAGTGAAGCACAAAAAGACTTCTGCATTCATGGAACCCTCAGGAACTCTGCATCGTGCTTTCTCTCCTTTCCTTAGTTTTGGCAGCACAAAATACAAAACACAGAATGAGGAACCTACCAAATAGACAATATGCAGATCATTCTCCAGAACAAAGCTTTTCATAGCTCGCTGCAGGTCAGCAAAGATTTCCATGGCTTCAGTTGGTGAAAGAGAAGAGGAAAGAGTAGCTGAGCCAAGATGTGTTGGATGATAAACCTTTCCTGTTTAAAAACAAAAAAAAGGAACAACAACAAAAAAACAACAAAAAATGAAAAAAAAACAGAGAAACATTTAAGGGCAATTTTATATCTCATTTTCAGGTTGCAACGTATTTTATAGATATCAGTTCTACTAACTTTTCTCAATTGCTTTTTCAAGAAGAAATAGCATATTTCTCCATCCTGAAGACAGGAAAATGGAAACAATAAAAGGTTTAGATTTGCCTAAGTCTACATTAGCCTTTTTCAGAGGCCAGATTACGAGCTTGGATCCCACTAACTACTTAGACTAACAGTTGTGATAGCTATTTGAACAACAACCACTGGAATCCCATCTGCCATCCTGCCTAGGAGTTATCATTTTGAGTATTTCTCTCTTTGGAACATCAAATATCTTCTATGATCTTTTCTTAAAAAGGAGACACAAATTAACCTGTAATGAGGATTCTTACTATTATTGTAAGAGTCTCATCCTTAGCCACTGTAAGAAAATAGACAAAATCAGGAAAAAGTGCAACCACGTACACCAAGCAGTTCTAGAAGAGACTTGCACTCTCTCAGAATATACTGGCTGTTCTTCAGAAAGATAAAAATCATAGTCTACAGTTAACATGCACAAATCCTGTAGTAAAAGTATGCCTTGTTTAAAGATATTTTGGAAATTTCTAGACTAGGATGCATCAGTCTTAGAGGTGGTGTGCAGAGAGAGGCCTTCCAAGAATATGTGCATGCGAAAAAATGTTAAAGCAGGTATAAAGACACCCTCTGGAAAGCTAAAAAATTCTTGATACACACGAATCTTTAAAATTAAAAACAAAAATGCACAGAAGACCTCATTATAAAGTTACACTGAACATCTACCCAGCTGTAGAAGATTTGTCAATTCAAAACTGATAACTGTAATCACTGGGAAGAACACCAGCGTTACCTTTTGCATCACTGCCGGAGTCCAGAACCTGAATGAATTCATTGTCCAGCAACCATGCCACACAAGCCTCGATAGGTCCAGTCTGTGCACTGTCTTGTGCTTTCTCACTTTCCCATTTGCTTTCTTTCAAGCTGGATGCAAGAAGAGTGCAAGAAGCATAGGTCTGCACATCATCTGAAGTGTTGGCCACTCCCCCCACTATGATCTGTTGAAGAAAAGTACTTGTTCATATTTGCAGAGAAACAGTAGGAGGGAACATCAGATCAGAGAATCAAAGAGATTGATCCATCAGATATCCAAGTTTTAAAGAACCAGTATGACAGGGGAACATGAGGCAAAGCAACTCCCAACCTTTAAGGATTTTCCTTGGCAAGAAGTTAGACAACTCAGGTAGAAGTAAGAGGACTAAGCTATGGGAAAGAATGAATTATAAAATCTTATTTTGAGAGCGGACATACACATAGTAGCAATTTAGATTTGAGACTAGCCCTAGGTATTTTGTTTAGCCAACACTGTGAAATACTTTTAAAAGGTTAGAACACAAAGTACAATTTTCTGAAGATAAAAAGCAAACCAGGAGGAGGAGTTCTCCTAAGGCTCTTCACTATACTGAAGTTTTCTCTTAATAAATGTGAACATTATACCCCCCATTGTTGTTTTCCTGATTGTGATTTTTTTTCCCCTGGATTTTGTTTTCATTTTGTTTTTCACATAACTACTTTTTCCTTGTGAGTCATTTCCATGTGTGTATCTCCCTTGAGATAGCAAGGTGTTTAACTAAAGAATGTCTGTCATGGTTTCAGTGGATTTATTTCGTGCTGTAAAGCAGCACCACCAGAAAGGAGCTCCCATGTTTTAGACAGCACCTATGTAGAAAAATGCATTTAGAAATTCCATCAGTCTGCTAAAAATTCAAAATCTACAGAATCACAAACATGTTCGAAGTACCACAGCAGGCAGCTTTCAAAAGACAGCAGGAGTAGTACAGCAAACAAACTGTATTTAAAAGAGTCTAAGCTCAGTTCAAGCCCAAAAGCAAGTCCAGAAAAGGACATAAGCTCACCTATGTGGAATAACACCCTTTTGGTCCTTTTTACTACTGTAGGAACCCTACAGAGGAGGGCAGGCTAGAGGGACAGAATTGGGTACTACACCTGTTTGTTTGTTCACCAAAAATGTATTCACAAAATTTCAATTATTTCTGTGCAAAAGAGGTAGATAAGTTGAGGGGGGAAATAAGGGACCCTACAAGGTTTTACCAATGTTATTATGGCCCAATTCAGTCTACAAAGCCTCTGGGATCAGTAATTAACAAGTATCTCTCAGTTAAGACTGTCAGGTCACACACGAAGTTTAAGAATGACACTTATTTCTGCCTGCAGTTTGAATATATCTAAATACCAAAGCAAAGTTTAGTAACCCTTGTTTGAGTGTGCTCACGCCCTAATCTGCAGCAAGCAGGGACTGAAACACACCAAACAAAATGCTGAATACTGAAGCAAGCTGGCAGACCCAAGCTGCTTGGGTTGACAAGGGAGGAAACAGAAGAAAAAGTGCACAGAAAACATTTGGTGGTGTCACAAAAGAAACCATCCTACAATCACAAGAATGAAAGTACAATTCTAATCCCTCTCCATGTGTACTGTACCTCAAGTATTGCTCTTTTCATACTAGAAGCAACACCTTCCCCTTCTCTTCTAAGCAAACAACTGCAAACAGGCTTGAGAGATCCCTGAAGAAGAGCAGACCCTTTTGATCTTTCTGAAGGTTTGCAAACTAAAATGCTCTCACCTATAAGAAAAGGAAAAAAAAAAAAAGAAAAAAAAACAGAAAAAAGTTAATTACCTTAGTATTGCATATTAGCACCGTAATAGCTACATAGAGTTCACCAAGGACATATTATTGGAATGGAAAACCAGGTATTTTTGAAAAAGCTGAATAAGAGAAAAAAACCTTTCTAACCTTAAACAGTGTATATCCATTGCTATATAAGAACTCCACAGATGCATAATACTTAAGAATTAAAAGCAGAGCAAACTTCAAAGCTACATTAGGCTGGTCAGGGTCTTGACAAAACACCTAAGGAGCTTCCACAGCTTCTCTGTGCATCTGCTTTGCCTGCTGAACCACCCTCACTTCTTGTTCTGGAATTGACTGGAACTATAATATACAGTGGCACCAATTCTTCTTCTGCACTACATTAATAAACTGAAAAGATTCTCAAAAGCAAGAAGAAAACATAAAAGTTGCATAGCACTTTGACAGCTTGTGTTAAGTCAACCTGCTTCCACTCCCAAAATGAAATAACACCAAGTAATTCAGAAATCCAAAGTTATTAATCTAAGTAAACTCCGAAGTTTCATTTATGCATATACACACAGACAAAAAATCTTAAGTATTTTGAATGGCTTCCACTGAAAGTACATCTAAATATACCTTACCTTAAAATTCTCTATCAGACATTGTTAGGTTAATCCCTAACTACTGAAATTCTGTGGGAGACAAAAAAGGTCCCAGAGCCATGGAAAAAAAAAAATAATAGGCCAATTCCTTTAATGAGATATTAGTACAGACACTATCCATGCAAAATGCAGTGGTCACATAAAGGAGATTTTTTCAACAAAGTCATTCCAGAGAAACTAGGTCCCTGGGAGACCTAGCTAGTCAGAAGCTTTGCCAGTTGGCACAATATAAATGAATTATGGGTAAGACAAGCTTGCCTTTGACTAAGAAGAGAGCATCAGATTTGGATTAGCTATACAGTAAATATCATGATAGGTTTATGATAACTTGTTAAGATTTAAGTGCATGCAGTCTGGACACCATGGTAATTTTGGTAGTGGGTATCTTTGTAAGATCCTAGGAATGTTAAGTTATGATAAAACCGTAGCTGTAGTAATGCTGCAGTAATTAGCAAATCCAGAGGTAATGAAAACACAACTGCACTTAAATTTAATGAACAGAATAAATACCATAAATACAGCATAGGTGAGTAACTGAATACAGCTTAAACATGATTACATAAATGAATTCCAGGATGAAAGACAAGCTCAGGGGATGTGTCTCTGGGATTTATTTTTTTTATTCTGCCAGGTGAAATTTTTGACATCTGTTGACCATGTACTTTTGCCAATGCTGAGAGTACATGAGATAAACTGCCTGTAAGCATTGTTTTGTGAAAGCAAAGCTTATTTTGATTTTAGCAATAAAGAACACTCGTGCATTTCATTTTTGGGTTCTGACGTGACCTACAATTCCCTCTGAAAACTTTGACTCTTCAATGTGATAAATCTAACAGAAGACAGGTATCCACTTGGCTCTACATTATCTGACAGTCATTCAAGACTTGGGTGAAACCCTTTCCCAAGGTACCACTGAGAACTTAAAGCCAATAATTACAACCTAGTAAACAGTAAAAAAAAAAAAAAAAAAAAAGGAACTAAAGAAATTATTGAACAACATTTCAGATGAGAGGGGAAGTCTAGGTTAGCATCAGACTAGACAAACACCAGAAGACTCTGGCTATTTAGGCCTAAAATTCCATTAAAAGCAAAAAAGGCCCTCTATTGTATTTCTAGGTTTTGTTCAGCAATATTGAACAGCTTTACCTATTCCACCTTGGGAACATGAGTTTTGGTGAATGCAAAAATAATCCAATTTCATTTCTAAAATGATGGGGTTAGATTTCCATCAAATCAGAAAAAAAAAATTCAAAATCAAAACCTGAGACAATTCAACACTACAATGTTGGGAGGGGAGAAGGAAATCAACCCAACAGCATTTATCTTCTGTCTGTCAGCTGAATTTCATATCCACATTTTTTCCAGCTGAAGTTGCTGTCCTCCAGTCTCCCTACTCTGTCAAAGAGTAGCAGCTGGTAATGTAACTTTATGTTCTCATCCAAAAGACTCTGCGGAGTGGAAAAAAAATGGTACATTCATGAAGCTCATCAGCATAAAATCAACTGCTTACTGTGCAAAACACAGCCACATCAGAACTGTCACAAAAGGGTACTAATTATTGTAACTTGAAGGGGGAAAAAAAAGGAAATTTCAAGGAATAATGTAATTTTACACCTGCTAGCTACACTCAAATGACAAAGTCTGGAAAATTTCAAAATACAGCATGCAGCTGCCCTTCTCTTGAACACACAGGGATAGCTCACAGAGATATAGGTCGCAAAATGCTCTGTTGCTATGCTACTCCGGCAAAAATAGAAAGTTAAATGTAAGAACAGTCTGCTTACATAGGGTTCCAGCAAGCACCAATCAAACCATCAGGAGGGCAAATCTCACTTCCCCCTTCTGCTGAACTTCTTATTTTCTACTGTGTTTATACTGCTACAATATGATTTTTCCAAATATCATCCATGAAGATATATTTCCATTGCAAATTAAAGTAACAGGCAGTATTATTTTGTTGAACATCAATCAGTGCTGCTGTGTGCATGAAGACACCATATTATGTATGAACTACTGTTCATATTTCCCTGTCTCTGTCGCATTACTACTTTCAAGATCCATAAAAGTTATGGTTAAACTTATTGGATGTTTAATAAATCCAAATCAGAACTTCAGACAACAGAAGTTTGTCAAATTATGGTTGTAGACTTTAAATGCATTTCTTACATTTTAGGCCTGTCCAATGAGACAATTTTCTCACTAAAACTGTAAATGCTTTAGTAAACCGACCATGGATCACAGAATTAAGGCAAATAAACAACACAGCGTTAGAAGCTAAACAAGAATTCAAAGGAAAAAACAGCCCATTCCTGAAGTAACTGACGTGTAAATACCAAAGTAAGTCTTATGCAGTGAAAAGAATCCCCTGGGAATTACAATTTTTACTCCATTAATACCAAACAAATTCATCTTGATTAACTTAATCATACTGAATACCAAAGGAATTCATCATGATTAGTCACTAATTGCAAAGCACTGCCCTGGATTTAATCAGGTTAACACCGTTCTTAGAGAATGTTAATAAAGCCTCTGCTTACCCTCTGTGTCTACTCCTTTCCTGCCAGCCCTTCCAGCCATCTGCTTGTAAGTAAGAATGTCCAGCAGTTTGCCACCAAACATGGGAGTTCGTATAATTACTCGGCGTGCAGGCAGATTGACTCCAGATGAGAGCGTGGAGGTTGCTGCTAGGACTCTAATCAAGCCCTGGCGAAAGGCTCCTTCAATGATGTCCCGTTCATCAAAAGTAAGACCTGGGGAGAGATGACTTTTAGCAAACCTAGTAATAGTGAGACTGCATTTAAGAGCTAATAATATTACTGTCAAGCAAGGGGAAGAACAAATCACAGAATCATCTAGGTTGGAAAGGACCTTGAAGATCATCTAGTCCAACTGTTAACCTAGCACTGACAGTTCCCAACTCCACCAGATCCCTCAGCACTGGGTCAGCCCGACTCTTCAACCCCTCCAGGGATGGGGACTCCCCCCCTGCCCTGGGCAGCCCATTCCAACGCCCAACAACCCCTTCTGCAAAGAAATACTTCCTAATATCTAGTCTAAACAAACAAACTTAATGAACATTTGCCATTCAGTGTTAGGAACTAAACTCGCAACACTACCTCAGTTAACATCTTTTGAACCATAAGTGAAGCAAAATGTCACCATTAAGTTTTTATTATTCAGTTGGCAGTAATAATTATAAACGAGCTTTTCTGAAGTGCTTGTACACATTGTAGCAAGATGAACAACTATTTACTACATATCTACAAGCACTCAAGTAAAGAAAGAAAGAAATAAAATGATAAGAAGAAAACTGGATGTAACACACAGAGTAGGGAACCAGGATTTAGTCATTCGCCATCCTGACTCTGGAATCCTTCTTATTTCCATTCTAGATTACAGGTCTAATATGTATCTTTCTACATTCGTTTGAGGGCTTCAAGCCTATTTTATTCTTGAGAAAGAAACCCACACTGTATAAGCATTTGGAATTATTCCCCCTATATATTCAATGCCACAGCTACTATTCTCTCTTCCAGCATCAGTCCCTTCTCTCAGTGGATCAACAGGTGACACACGCTATTACCTACTTAAGTAAGAAATAAAAGATCTAGCCAGAAGCACTGCAGCACATGCTCCTTTTATTTTTATGTTCATTGTTATACTATCTTTATTTACTCATCTATTTCAGTATCAAGTTGAGGAAAATTGCTCTGAAATACTCTGTCAGCTTTAGGGACAACTTGAAAATCCTTGGGCTGCAAATCAGCTAATTTTTCAGGCATTTCACAAAAAAATTTAAGTTGTTGTATTTAAAAAGTTGCTGTTACCCAACAGAACAGAGAGAAGATTTATCATAACAATTAGTGAATTAAAGTCTTCAGCCACAATAAAAGAATTTCAAGTTTACCTCTAACTGTAAGATTCTCGAAACATTTTAATTCGGTCATAAGCTACAGAAGGCTTCAAAAAGCAACTGGTAAATTGCTGCTAACTACAGCAAAAAGAACTGACATGACTTGACCATTCAAGACTGAGATATTCAGGAATACCTGCATGATGAAATGCCACTCCCCACGGCAAAGTACGTTGGAGCACAGAGTCCAGGCCTGAGATAGAACGCTTCAGCTGATCCAGAACCTCATCGATCCCTTCTCTATCCACAACAACTGGGGCGAGGGCTGAGTTTTTTGCAGAACCTTGAGAGAGAGAAAATATTTTTTATAGTTTCTACTAAAATTAATCTTCATTAAAGACACTGTGCATACTACAGTCTTCTATTAACTACTATTCTCTTACTCTCAGCCTGTTGCAAACTGTAGAATTCCCTGGCAATGATGTCTGCCAGCTTCTCACACCAGTTCTTGGATGGACAGAAGAGCAGGACTGAATGGCCATCACAAACAGTCTCGTAACACAGGCTCACAATATGGTCTTCATCTCCCTGAATTGAGACAAAATATTTTCAGTGCACTCTCACACTGATTGGGGTTTGTAAATTCTGTCATTCCTCTGTGTGACAGTAGGAACCTTCTACTTCAAGTCAGAAAGAGAAGCAAACAAAGAAGGTGAAGCACTGTTATCTTAAGTTTCCATCTTGCTTTAGGAAGTCCAAGCACTAGTATGACCACATTGTTGAGGAAAGTCCTAGACCTACCCATGAATACATCTAAGGTTTTACGTCTTGCTTTCATAAATCTGTTTCTGAATGAAGGCCACACAGTGCAGAAACAAATCACTGTAACCTCTATGTCATGGCTAACAGCAGTGGGGAAGAACTAGGAAGAGCCCCAGGGGAAAACATCCCTCTACAGTAACTAAGTAAGATTTATCAACTAGGATATCTGAACTAAAAGCAAGATGTAGTAGTCCAAGAGCATCCCCAACAAGAGGCACCCAGCAAGCACTGCTGACCAAGGACCACAAGTATTCAGAGCACAGTGGAAGGCTTTTATGGATACTTATATAGATGTGCATGCAAAACCCTACTGTTTATAGCTTGGCTTTTTGGTTTTAAGATCCTAAGAGAGTTCTTGCAACTGATCTGTTTTGCTTGGCTAAGCCAGATTGTCTTCTAGCAAGCAGGCCAAAGGAGGAAGAGAAAAAAGGTAGGCGTGCAGTAAAAAATAAAAAGCCTAAAATGCAAATGAAAACAGGGGAGCAATGGCAGGAACTGCATATACACATCAAAAGCTCAGTAAGGATTCAGCCAAATTCAGCAGAAGTGGTGAGGTCATCAAGTTCCCTTTCCTGGTCCAGTTTGAGGCACAGAACAGAGGTCTGAAGGTCCAGCGACAGACTTCAAGCCCAAGAAGATCACCTGATCTTATAAAATAAGCCAACTGCCTTAAACTGTTCAGTCATAAGCTTCGTTAATTCTTCCTCTCACTTAATCTAGTTCTTCCTCTCACTTAATCTAGTACCCATCCAAAGCAACTACTTCAAAAGATATGCAGAAAAGGAGATGCAACATCATCTTCTCAATATGACCACATAAAAGCAGGCTTCTGAATACTCTTGTCACCAGCATTTCCTTTTGTTTCTGGGATCCTTTTCCTTTGTTGTGTCACCATACTACTGATAACAGAACGTTTGCACACAAGGAGAACTGGGTGCAAAATATTCCAAAATATTTCTGGCATTGAGCCTATATTGTCCAACTATACTAATATTACACAGAGCAGCTGAATGGACCAGGGAGAGAATTCATCTTTCAAAGACTACACAGAAAAGGAACCTACAAGTAAGTGCAAATTTCCCATTTCTACTCATTTAGTTCTTCCAAATCATTATAGTACATTACTCTTAACTTTTCACATGCTTTTCAAGTGCACAAAAGGACTAAATACTGAAAACAGATTCAGAAGAATCAGGATGGACATCTGCCTTCTAATCACTACAAAATTAGATCATTTAAGAGTTTAACATAAGCAGGTTCAATACCAGATTTTAATGAAAATATATTCTCCCAATGATTAATGCAAATTCCTTGGACTAACTAGGAAATACTTTAATTTATGAAAGTGAAGTAGATTCCAGGACACAAGGTAGAGCGGTGGGTAAAGGGAGAATCAAATTCTTTATACCTGTCAAGTGCACAGAAACAGGGTAACTGCAAAGTCAATTTTGTCTTCAAGTCAGATTCAAGAAACTTTAAGAACTTCATGAGTGTAAGTGTGGCTTGTTTTCTTTTTTATTTAAATCAGTAGAAGACAAAAAACCAAATTTTGTTCTCCATTTAAGCATACCATCTATGAAGTAAACAATGAAATCAGGAATGTCACCTATTAAAAAAAAAATTAAAAATACCACTAGCTGTCTTTTTAATTTTAGCTGTAAAAAAGGTGTTATCCCAAAGCCACTGCTCAGAGTTTTGTTACCTTTAGTTGAAGCTTGGGCTGGAATTCTCGCACTAAATTCATGGAGGAGTCATAAATGTTGCTGCCGATTTTCACCCACTCCTTGAGGGGCACAGGGCGAAAATCCGTACAGTATAGCTCTGCATCTAACCATGAGGCTAGGAGTCCCAAGTTAGGGAGGGTAGCACTCATGCCTATTACCTGTATTCCACCAAAACCAGGACTGGTCATCTTCACCTGTCTGGAAGTGATTAAAAGAAAATGAAAGTTAGTGACAACACAGGCTACTGTTCTGGAAAACAGGATTCAGAAAAACTAATTCAAGCTACTTCCTTTCAGACTCTAAAGTGCAAAGGTATTCTTTTCAAGTTCTTGAAAAAGAAACAAGCCATACTCTACTCTTAGCAAACACAACGTCAGGTTATGCACTGATAACAAGACACTTCAACTTTTTATCATTTTGAACCTAAACTTTAAGCTTCTTTGGGTAACAACGGCCATAAACTGAATGCAGATTTGGAGAAACTGAAAACAAATAAATAAATCGACCAACTATTTCCTTGCCATTAACAAAAACATGGAAATAAAGGAACGGTCCAGTCTCCACTGCAGTCTTTCTAAGCTTAAATGCCTTAATTAAAACACTTCCATTTATTTCAATTTCAGGACAAATAATACTAGAATAAGGTCTTCCTAGAGCTGGGTACCAAAGCCCTTAGTTCAGCAAAGAAGAAAGCAGCTTCAGTTCTCAAAGTGCTGAACAGTGCTGCCTTCCACTAAAGGCAGTGAGAAGTAATAGACTCTTAACAGACCTTATAACACAAACCACTAATTTAGATACCCAAATGTATATTTTAATTCAGGCTTTTACATCCACACAATAGGGGTTTTTTTTATACTCCTAAGCCTACGTTTAAAAACTACTCATTTGCATTGCACTGAGCCACAAATTGAAACTTTAAAAAATAAAAATCAATGTGAGCTCAGAAAAGAGCCTGAACCTGCTTAGAAGATCCTGGTAATCTTGGCAAAGACAAGATAGAGGAAACAAGACTACCCAGAAGCTAGAGTAAAAAAGGCCAGTCACTGATGAGACAGAAATAAGAAAGCTGTAGAGAGGCAGACTCCCTCTTACCCAAGCTCTTCAAGCATTTGCTAGTACAGCTCCTGCCACCTAGGTTGCACATTTCTCCCCCTAAAGCAACTTTCAACCTCTTCCTCCCTTAAAGCAACTTTTGACCTTCAAGGATTAAAAATGTTCCAGCTCCACAACACACTCACTGACTGGGGAAGAGAAAAATCTGCTGCAGAATTTTTCCTGGGTCTGCAAAAGCCACATGGAGAAGCAAGGGCACCCACGCTGACAATGGCCATCAGAGAACGTTCTCTTGGTGCGAAGACACAGCCTTATACTTCAGTGGGATGTCCAGCTAACCATGTAAAAAGCTCTTAAAAGCACTGGTCATTCTGATAATCGATCAGGCTGGACTATATTTAAAGAACTTGGACAAAGGGGCTCCCATTAAATAACAGGGAAAAAAGCACCAGAGACTTACGAGGACATTTGAGAGAAAATGTGGTCTTGAACTCCAGGAATCTCAAGTGGATTCTAAAACAAAAATAGCAGCCACCTCTTTCATGTCAGTAAGTTGTACAAGGAATCACTGTCAACTTGACCATGATGGAGAGATGGAGAATCTGGGCCCTAGCACCTATATGGCAAAGGCTGAAGTACTGCCTTCCCAGGAACATTCCTTGATGCATCTGTCCCTTTTTCCCCAACAAATGTTTTCTCCTTCTTGCTTCTTCAATGCAAGCAGAGTGTGGACCTGCACCTGTGCTGCAGCTACATGACAAGCCAAGGTAAAAGGAGTGGCAAAGCCACTCATGCTGCTCTGAAGTACACTGGCTTCCAGGACTTAATGGGAGAATATGAGAAAAAGTCAGAGGTGTTTAGACCCAGAACACTGCTGGATCCTGGAAATCAGGATAGGAAACACTGCCTAAAATGTCTGGTGGAGAGCCAATGTAGAAATGGCAGTTCCCCCAGAACTAAATAGGTAGTCTATGCTTAGCCCAGCACTGGTACGACTCACAAGATGGGAAGCAGCAGAGAAAATTGGCAAAATATGGATTTTGGTGCAATGGGAACAGTTGATTTTGACTCTTCTCTCAGCACCATCAATAAAGATTAAGATTGAATCACCACCTCCTCTGTTTGCCTTTGTCTGTGTTCAGGCACTGTGGAACTGCTGGGCAGTTCGGTGCTAGGGGTCTAGATACTGAATTCTTAAAAGCCTCTAAAACTCTTCTTAAACATCTAATCTGTTCCCCAGTGTCCAATCAGTTGTGCTAAAGGCAGGAAACCACGCAACCACTAGGCTATCGCATGTTATAAGCAAAACCACAGATCACCCTGAGCAGTGCTAACTACTGGCACAACCTCTTAAGTCTTCTGATCAATTCACCATTGACAAGGTAACAGCATGCCCAGTCTTCCACAATACCTGAACATTTCAGAAGGATAAATACCCCATTCCACGAAACACTGAAAAATTAAGCAGGGCAAGTCTGCTAGCAAAAACGTTCAAAGAAATCCAAAGTGTTTTAAAAAATTTAAATAGGCTAACAAAGTAAATGAAAGCTTCAGCCTTATTTCTTTTCCTGAGAGAATGAATCCCATGGTGGCATACAAATTGAAAACCATAAGGAAAAGAGGTTTTGACTACAACAGCAGGCCCCTGAGAGGTGGTATGATGAGACCTTAATAACCAAAATAGTCTAGGTCATCACTCTTATAAAAACCCTGGAGCTAACCCAAATTTCCAATCACCCAGAGAACAAAATATTTAGAGCCATCCATAATTTAACATGAAAAGACAAACATCCTGGTCTACCAACCGTTTTGCAACCTTCTCTGTAACATATCTAACTTTGGTCAGAAGGAGTTCCAGCAGATATCCTCGATGAGAGTCTCCCAGCATGTGCAACTCATCCACAACCACCACTCCTGATAAAGAGAAGCACTCAGGTTATATCTGACAAAACTCCAAACTAAGAACAGATAGCTTTGATCCTTTCATATTCCACATGATGAACTGAAATTTATATTCACAAATCCCGCTGTGCTTACCAATACCACTATGGCTTCCTTCTGTCACTGATACTTCTAAGAGAGACAAATCACGACCATGTCATGACATTTCACACCCCCCACAACCTCACACACACAGAGTCAGCTTTTAAAAAATAATAAATAGGTTGAGTTGTTAGTCGGGCCACCATGCACAGCAGTATTGCAGCATCTATACTGTAACCTCTCTGCAAGTAAAAACCCCCAGGCTTCAGAGAATCTATTAAGGAACATTCCAGCACCCAAATGAGCTGGTCAAAAGCTTTGTTGACATCACTGTCCTAGTGAAAAACGTCACTCCTTACTAATGCAGTAATGTCAGAAAAGAAACCTAGAGCAGATGTACACTGGCATAGCCTGCTTCCTATTATACATTTTTTCACTAACTAAATCTGAATGAGCTCTACTATTTAGCTTTGGCTTTCTAATGAAAAAAATCCTTACATGACTGCTCTGTGCTCACTTGTAAAAAAGGGTAACATGTTGGTCACCAAATACATATTTGTCCAGCTACCAGAAAAAGCTTCTTCCTGCTTCCCTGTACAACAGTCTGTCTGAATTCTTCCAGCAGCGGAGACAGGACAGTGTAATCAGATATTTACCAAAGTAAAATTCATACAAGTTACCTTTTCAGTCCTTGTGCCAAGCAGCAGCACATTTTGCTTCCTGAAATGAAGCATAGAACACTAGTGGTACCTACAGGCCGAAGCACAGGGAACGCCACTATTTGTTGTACTGGCCACTTGTTCTATACCTTCTGCTGCTACTCAGCTACAATACATATTCAAACCCACGCTAAACCCGTGTACTGTATTGCCCTGGCAGCCTGCAAGCTGGTGAGACTTGATTGTCTCTCCTCTATTCAAGCAGTACTCAGAACACACCCACTGGGATAACACAGCAGGAGCAATCAGGCAACCAGTATTTTTCACAAAGCTGTCCTCATCTTAAAATGGAATTGCAGCGAAGAGGACTACAGGTTCCAGCATGCAGTGGTATTTTCTACTCAACAACAAGCTCAGGAGTGCAAGTGGGGCCAGAATTTTGTCATACTGCATTGCTACTGAAAATGAGGCTAGCCTCAGTCTCCTATTTCTGTCTGCAAATTAGGTGTGTCCCTAGAAGAATGCTGAAAAAACACTTCTAAAAAGTACCTGAGAGTTATCATACATGTTTACTGTGGAATAACTGGGCTGCTTTAAGTCCACATCCTGTCTAAAACTAAAAGGTTCTGAATGACAGGCAGGGAGGATTTGATTTTTTTTTTTTTTATTTTTAATACAATTAAACTAGTAACTTTTTAATTTCAAGTCTAAATTAAGAAAAGAAACAAGTTAAGTATCACAACAGCACATTACAAATCCATTCCCAGCTGACACGTTGAGAAGGCAGCAGATTCTTCTCTAATTCTCTAATATCCTAAAAATTTCTTTAGCATCAGCGTCAAGAGGCTGAACAACAGGATCTCCTGTGTACCTGAATGTTCAGAACTGACACACGTTGTACAATAATTAGCAACACGAAATTGCTTTTAACTGCTTCATACAGCAAAGAGAGCTCTGCCAGGCCGAGGATTTGAGTTTCTCTCAACAATTTCCAAAGGCAATGTGAGCTATCAGCAGGGGGTTGACATCAACAAAAGGAACAGCTCAAGCTTGAGATGGAATCCAGCCAGAATTGCAGTCATCTCCCAATAACTCATCTCAAAAGATAAAACACCCTCATTACGAACTGGTCTAAATTTAAAATTAATTAGAAGACAAGGTACAATCTTGCAGTTTCAAACAAGCTTGCTTTAGGTGACAGTTAAACTGGCATTTTTGGCTCATGTCCATATCTTGCAGCTTTCATGAAAATGTATCTCCAAATAGAAATTTTGTCAATTTCTTAAAGATGATTTTTAAACTCAAAGTTAATTTAAAACTGAATTTCAAATAAGCATATAAAGAAAAAAAACCACCAACATTTTTGTCATTATTTCAGTTATACAGTCATATTGAGGCACAAAGGAACCAAAGAGTTGCAGCAGACATGTTTTCAAATGGTGAAAGAAAAACACCATGCTTTAAGGAGGTATCGGTGTTGAGGACACATATTCAAACTTAAATCTTGTAATCACTTGGCTGCTTATACTTATATGACTCTTCTCAGGTATATTCATCCTAGCACAACAAAATGTAGGGATGGGATGGAGGTACCAACCAAAGGGATGAGGCTTCTGAAAGGTGGTATCATTAAACAACACATTTCAGTATACTGAGTATGCTTCCAAGGCACCCAAGCCAACATAAATATGGACATCATGACCCCACTCTGCCTGATGCTGGCAGCACAGCTCGTATGGTGTGATGACCAAGGATCAAACCAACCCTGTTTAAAACAAACAAAAAAAACCCCTAAACTAAGTAGCCACATACTGAAGTAACTAACTGCATGATCATCAGTTCTCTTGCAAGGGAAGGGATGAAGATACAGATTCAAGAATCAGGCTGGACCACGGGAACCTCAATTCAAGTGAGCTTAAAATGCTGCATAACCACAGTCATCCACTCATCTTCCAGCCCACTGGCAGCCTAAAGCATCCATGGTGCTCCAGCCCCTATAAATCCGGGTGTGAATGTGTTATCCCATGATCCCACACTCTGATAAACCTGCAAGGCTTTATTTCCCTTATTCTCGCTTGTGTTTAAAAAACTCTTCTGGTATACAACACTGCAGAATATTATGATACCAGAAGCACTCAGAACACCAGTTTCATAGGTGGAGGTCTCAGAGCAGTTTGATACTCATCTACTTTTCAACATTTTATATTCTTAAAATAGCAACCAGCTATATTACAGGCCAGAGTGAAGATGGGAGGGATTACTGTATAAAATATAACTGGGTATAGCTTTATTGAGCAGGGAAACAGAAAAGAACAAACTTCTGACCGGACGAGAAAAACACATCTCTCTCCAAGTGCGCACTGGAAACACAGGGCTTCTTCAGGTTTTATACCTCCTCCCAAACACTACATGAATATTACCATTATCTAGTGGCCATCAGGGCCATGGTGACCTGGAAGTCTGTGTTACAAGGACAGAGGGCTTTTGAATGAACTACAAGAGAGAAATGAATGTCACAGCCCTCCTAGTCACCATGCCTACCCAGAGGAGCTCTGTGTATTCATTTCACTTATCTGGACCCAGATGAGCACCAAACACAATTCCTCCTCTTCCTTGAGCCAAGGGAAGATAAACCATGGATGCCACAATCTCTGTCCAAAGCAAACGAACACACATCCATTCTTGAACTCAAGCTCATTCTTGAACTCCCAGACCTTTAATTCCATTTCATTAATTAGAAGACATTTTCTAGCTATGGGAATCACTGCTTATTGCAGCTAACCAATGTTAATGGATTGTCATCCATGTCAGACAAACTAAAACCTGCAGCTTCTACCTACTCACCCCAGCTGCTGAGCGACATAGAATAGTCCTGACTGCCTTCCTAAATCCAAATCAGAGGTGCTCTGGGGGAAGAAAACTTGCTCGATTTTCCCATATGACATGTCTGTCACATACAGAACTGAGCAAATACAAAATATGCCATGATTTCACAGGTACTCAAGAGTATGTAATAAACCTCATCCCTACCACGGTCAAGGTTTAGTATTTTACCCAGTGAGTCCATTCTGTTTTCTTCTATTAGTCTATTGATGAGACCGTTGGCTTTCTCAATGGTGCAGACAGCAACATCCAGGGCAGAGAAACGCCCAGCAGGAGACATGCTTCCCATGTAGCCTTCAACTCTCACATCCGCCTCCTGAAACAGGGCCTGTTTTCCAAGGATACTGAATGTCATGCCAAGGTTACAACTGAATTTTCACCAATGCCTGCTGGAATCACATAAAAGCCTGCATCCTACAACCACAGTTTCTAGTACTTATAATGCCAACTAATCAGATTAAAGCCATAGCTCAGCCAGTTACTGCCACTTTTTTTTTCCCACTGTCATTTTTTATTTCCAAAGCAGAAGCCACACCGTCCACATCGCAGGATAAAGTGTATGTAACTGAGTAAGAGATGGGGATCACTGTTTTGTATAAAAACATTTACTATTAAAAAGGTTAGAGAACACACAGTGCAACAGTTTATAATACCAATGGGTTATGTACAAAGAAGCCTTGCTCCTGAGAAATCCTGGCAAAAGCCAAATGTGGGAGCCCAAACACAGAAAGGTCACATTTTGACTGAAAGTCAAAAACTGATGACTTCTTTTCTTCCACGGCTCATTACTGCAGTGCCAACGCTTTGGCACATTACACACTACATTAACAAAAGGTACAAATGTTTGAACTAGATGGGTAGGATAGGTAGATTTCAAGTATGTGCAGCTATGGCCAAACCTTAGGCCAGGAGTAGCAGAACACAGCATGGATAATCCTCCAGTTGTACAAGATTAAAGCAAAAGCATGTCTCCATTATCAATCACTACAAAGTAGCTTTTGCACTCAGTTTGTAGCATTTTTCTAGCAATTTGCAAGGTTGAGATACCTTCTCAGTTTATTAACACCCAAAATGTCTTAAATGTCAGAAACTATAACAAAAATGCCTGCTGGTTATGTACTTGTTTTTAGCAATTGTTGTTACTTTGACATATTAGCTAATGAAAACAATGTTTGATATGAAAATCTTTCAAGAAAAAAACATTTTTGTTTTAGAAAGACTGTTCTTGCTGTAATTTTGTTTTTAAATAGCTGGGGTGAGGAAGCCAAGATATTTTCACATTCTGTCAGAATAAATTTTTAGCAAAGTCAAAGTGAAACCAAAGACACAAAATTCTGGTGGAACACCCCAAGGAAAGCTGAAATATCCTTTTATCCTTTCAGATAACATTGACACCGTCCCTTTGTAGTTTTTCAGGCAGAATCTCTAATTAGAAAATTCCTTCAAAGTTTGTATATTATAAAATCTGTGAATAAATGCAAGTAACTGCTTTAAAAGTCAAAGCAGAAATAAAATGTTTTAATCAACTCCTTAAAATTTTTACAGGTTTCCCTTTTTGTCTAAAATTTTTGGTTTTTTATCCCCAACTTGGAACAAGAGCAAATTTTAAATTATCTACAAATCCTTTCTAAAACAACTCTGCAAATTTTTTTTCCTCAAATCCATGCAAAAACTTCTGTTTAAAAAATGTGACCCGACAACTACAACCCAGAAATTTACGCTCCTTGAATGCTACTTACCTGCAGATAACATTTTTTTTCCTTGGCCACAGAGACAAAGGGAAGGATGAGAAGAGCTTTCTTACGAGTCTCCAGGACTCGCTTCAAAATAAGCAATTCTGCAACAAGTGTCTTTCCAGCACTGGTAGGAGCTGGGTGGGGAAAAAAGAAAAAAAAAAAAAAACACCAAGTTGGGGGTTTTTTTAATTAGTTTTTAAAATTAAAAAAAAAAAATCCAAGGAACAAGCATCATAACGCTAGCATAGAAAACAGTTACTTGAGAACTCGGAGCAGGACTCTTCAACTGATGCCCTTCTCCCACAGCCACAACCACATTTGCAGTTAACCCCATAAAGGGTCAAGAAGACTGCAAAGTATTTCTCTTCTAGCCTCTTCCATTACGCTACCAAGGCCTGTATTCTCATCTCTGCTCCAGAAGCAACAGCAGCTCAAAGATAAACAAGAAGAAATAACCCAACCAAGCAAAAAAACCTACTACAGTCTCTTGGTTGGACAGGAGAGCTCAGCCACCACGTTACTGACTCAGCCCCTAAATACATTAACCCCTACTGCTTGGCAAGCATTGCTGTTTGCCAGCTATCATTGACAGAAAACTGGGGAGGAGATGCCACATACCAAGGGACAGCCACTACCTGGCAACCAGGCCCAAAGTCTTCTGGAACCAATCAAATAAAACTCAAATCCAAGCCTAAGAAAATCACCCACTCCTCTTCTAAATTCATCCTCCCAGTGCTGCTCTAGGACCTTCTTCCCATGGAGAGCAGACAGCCAAGTTGTCATTTCCCACAGATTTCTAGTCCACCAGTCCTACCCTCCTTCTGCACGCCCCCCCCCTCCATACACTACGTGAAGACAAATGATAAAGGGACCGAAAAAATTAGATAATAAATAACATTTTCAAAAGTATTTATGTCTAACATTGCTGTTATCATTCAGTTCCTGGTTGACATAGTCTGTAATAAAGGAGAGTCATCATTAACTGACTCCTAGTTATCAATTTCTAAAGGAACATTAGGAGAGAAAATGGGGAAAAAAGTCTGCCCTCACATCTGGAAAGGAGTCCCATCAAATCAGGTCTGAGGTACAGCAATGGGACAAATCTTAATGGGGTGTCTCCAGAAAAAAGGGGATCTTGACCTTTTATCCACCAGATCAGAACCCTTCAGCACCAGTATGTTCTTGTAAACAGCACTGGGAAAGTTAGGGGGGGACTAGTTTTGTCAAATGTTTGCATACCTGAGTAAACTAGGTTCTTCCCTTCCAGAACTTGTCCGAGCATTAAGCATTCTGCTTGCCATTCAAACATCTGTACTACTCCCAGACTGTGGTATTTCTCCAGAACTGCTTTGGGAAGACCCCAGTTTGCAAGGAGCAACTTGTCTGCTTGGTCTCCAGGAATGTTTACCTGCTGATGCTGCCCTTTGGGAGGAGAAAATAAAAAAAAAAAAAAAAAACCACTGAAAAAGTCAGTTATCATCCTTGAATCTGAGGTCAGAAGTTACATACCTAAAGGTCAAACTTCTCTACAACCTCCTATATTATGAGAGAAAGTAACAAGAAACTAACTTCCCTATATTTTTCAATATTTCCTATGGATGTTTCACCATTCTTACCTCCTGACATCATTTTTCCAATTTTTCCTCCTACAGTATTTTCCACATTCAAATCATTTCTTCACCAAACTCTTGCTCTGATATTTGCTTTTGAGACAGAGCAGCCATTACCAAATACATATTCAAACAGAGAGTTTCAGCACTGATTAATATAACAGCATTACGATGTATTTGCCATTTCATCCTTATCTATACAGTTTCCTTTTTAAATTACTGCTGCAGAGACTTCAGTAATCCTCACAGATTACAGAGCTGCCCAGTCTTTTTTCTTGCTTTACGGACGAATTAAAAAAACAACACAAACCAAACAAGCAGCTCAAGCTACTTGGTACAATGTGTGTTACTCCAGTTTATCAACACTGATTAGTATCTTCACCACATTGCTACTCCCTCTAGCTTAATTCCTTGCTGCTTATTTCTTGTCTTTATAACCTTAAATAATTTTGTGCTCCTCCCTTCCCTCCTCCTTTTTCCAAATCATTAAGAAAACTTGTCCCTTTCTTCATCTGAGATGGAAAAGAGGTTTCTGATCCACAGTAATGCCTCCCCTATCACCCATGACTATATAGTTCCCATAGCAGCACTTTGTGAAAGACCTTGTGAAATCGAGATGAAGAACAAGTAATTGTGTGTACTGACTCTACTGTACCCATTCTTCTACCGGCACATTCAAAAAATTCTAAAAGAAATTTCCCACCATTGTTGACAGCATAAGGGCAGGGTAGATGACAAATATCAGCGTGCATAAGCAGCCAGTATTTTTCCTCTCAACATACTAAAAATTTCAACTGCCTTCTTGAGGTTAACCCCAACCTAGCTGTCACTGGTGCATGATCACTCTCCCCTGCACAAACACATAAAAAAGCTGATATAGCTTAGCTCTGAAAGCTTTGTTTCACTTTGTATAATCAAAGTACCATACAAATACTAAATAAGAAACTGAGCACTGTGAGGAGAGAACAGCAGTATGCCACAAAGCAGAACAGGCTTCCCAAGGGGAATTTAGAGGAGACCAGATTTGTCTATCCTAAAATGTGACTAATATGGCAGAATTAGGATACAGAAACATAAAAAGAAAGGAAAAAACACTATATGATGGGATCTCGAGCCTCTTTCCTAATGTTAAAACCAATGAACTACATGTAAAAGATGGAATGAGGAAAGGATTATGTGATTCTGCTGTTTGAAGAATATCTGTAGATCATCACTGAACGTGAGTTTGAAAACTTGTGCCTTAGGGGTTCTTAAAGATCTATGTACAGAAGTATACCACTGACCCTAACCTCTTTTTTACCTACTAAAAAAATTCTAAGAAATAGTCAAAATGAGGAAGATACACATTGTTGGTTAAAATTATTGGGCCTTAGGTTTCTCTGAAAGAAAACTCTTCCAGAATGCAGGGCCAGTTGGACACAGGAGTGCTGCTTACTCAATCATCTTTGAGGAGCTGTCCTGTGGAAATACGTACGTTGCCTTGCCCAGTTCCATTTGCAGAAGCTGACAGAATTGTATCTTGCAGAACATAATCCCATCAGGGAGAAGATGCAACACGACCGGAGAAGAGGCTGAGAGATGTGTAGGTTTTAAAGAGTTACAGAAAAATTGCAAAAGAGATGAAGTTACAAGATGTTACATAAACATCTTGATTTTAGATGTTATATACATCTTGATGCTGTCTATGTCTTGATTTCTCTCTTGATTCAAAAGGACAATAAGATGGTAAAATGTATTGCATCTAGAAGCATCATTTTAAGTGGTCCTGGCTGGCAGCAGGACCACTTTATATGACATCTTGCCACAAGACGTTTATATAACATCTTGTATATATAGGCAAGATGTCACATAATCACAGAATGATCTCGGTTGGAAAAGACCTTGAAGATCCTCCAGTCCAACCATGAACCTCACACTGACCGTTCCCAACTCCACCAGATCCCTCAGCACTGGGTCAACCTGACTCTTCAACCCCTCCAGGGATGGGGACTCCACCACTGCCCTGGGCAGCCCATTCCAACGCCCAACAACCCCTTCTGCAAAGAAATACTTCCTAAGAGCCAGTCTAAACCTTCCCAGGCGCAGCTTGAGGCCATTCCCTCTTGTCCTGGTGCTTGTTCCTTGGTTCAAGAGACTCATCCCCACCTCTCTGCACCCTCCTTTCAGGGAGTTGTAGAGGGCCATGAGGTCTCCCCTCAGCCTCCTCTTCTCCAGACTAAACCCCCCCAGTTCCCAGTCATATAAAGAAAACCTACTGCACTCCTCTGCATTTGCAGGTATCAGGGCACCAACCAGGACCACTTAAAGCGATGCCTCTAGATACATTTTATCAGCTTACCGTGCTCTTGAATATGTTAATAACACAGGCAAACCCCACCTCATACACCAAAGCATACAGACGCCACCAATTGTTGTATTATGGTAGCACCTAGAGGCCAAGTCCAGAATGAGGCCCGCTGTTAAACGACAGTGAAACGAGCCCGACCTCAGAAGTGGGCACAGAACATACATTTTCTTACCTTCTTCAACTAACCAGCGAACAGGGCTTCGACTCGTATTTGTGCCCTACCACCCTCGCTGCCATCAGCACGTACCTCGGCCGCAGTCACTGCCCTCAAGGGAGAAGGGAACGGGCGAAGAGCCGCCCGCGGGCGGCGAGGCCCTCCCAGGGCAAAGGCCCCGCGCTTCTGGGCCGGGACAGGCCCAGCGGGTCCCCGACCCCCGCCCGGGCCCGCCGCTGGCGGCAGGTCCCCCAGCGCCGGGCTGCCTCAGCGCCGGGCTGCCTCGGGGGGCAGCGGCGGCCCGCAGGGGCCGGGGCGGCGGCCGCACCCCCAGGGCACCCTCGGCAGCCCCGCTGCCCCTCACCCAGCGCGTCCCGGCCCCCCGCGCCGCGTTGCGGGGCCGAGGAAAGGGAGGGGAGGCGGAGGGAAGGGGAAGGCCGCGCTCTCCCGCGCCGATACCTGCCGAGCCGGTGCCGGGGCTCCCGCTGCCGCGCAGGGAGAGGTGGAGGCCGGGCGGGGGGCTGAGCACAGCCCGGTAGGGCGCGGCGGGGCCGAGGAGCGGGGCTGCCATCCCCGCTCCGCGGGAGGCGGCCGGGCCGACCGAGCTGCCGCCTGCGGCGCCCCGCGGCCGAGGCTGTGGCGACGCCGCCATCTTCCCGCCGCGCCATTCAAACCGCCGGCAGCGCCCGCCCCGCGGAGCACGGCCCGGCGCCTCCCCGCCCCTCCGCGGAGCACGGCCCGGGCGGGAGCGGGGCCGCCTCCCTGCGCCCGGGCCCGGGAGGAGGAGGAGGGGCGGCAGCAAACGCTACCCGGCGCGGCCGAGGCGTCCGGTCACGCCGCTGTGACTTCAGACTCTTCCAGGATTGCTACGGCTGCACTGGGGACGTGGAGACGCTAACTTGCAGTTTTTAATTACTATTTTTTCCCAACACGGATTAGCTTTCCGAGTGCCATGCTCACCTTTGTCAAAGCGTTTGTTTTAAATAAGAGGCCAAGACAACATTTAAACAACTTCTCTGAACAGTCATCCCAATCACAGACTACTGGTTTTCTTTGTAAAAATACCCGGCTTTGTTTAAGCAACACTGAGGAGCGTATGTTATTCGTGGTGTACATGTGAAAGGTAATTAATGAAGCAACATAATGCTGTCTGCTTCAGCAAAACAAGCGTGCCACAAGCACTCGGGCTTACCTTGCAGAGCTTCTTCATCCTTGCAGACAGACTGAAACAATAAACAGGGAACAGCACAAAGCACAAACAGCCTTGCTTTCCGTTTTTAATGGCTCAGCTAGCCAAAATAACCCCTTCCGATTCTAAAACAGTAGAGCTAGTTTCATCTCTCCCCAGTGACATGGACTTTGGAAGCAGTACTGTGAAAATTCTGCAATATCCAAAAAATGCAAGTCTTTGTCCATCACCTGCAGGAGAAGTGCTAAGTAGCATGATACACAACAGTTAACAGAGGGGGAAAATTAAGGCTTTTCTATGTTGCTTTAATTTCAATTTAAGAACACATACTAATCTTTCCAGAAATCTTGACAACTAAGGTTGAACATTCAAAGTGGTTCCAGTAGCATAAGCACAGGCAGCATTTCCTTCTGTCCACCAGGAGTGCATTTTTTATTTGGGGTAACGGCACACACGCTCCACTCTCTCAGAAAAACTTTCTCTCCATGTTCTGTAGATCTCTGTAGAGAAACGGATCACAGCTTGGGAGCCTGACTCCATGCGAAGCCGTGTCGGTGCTCATCATCTCAAACACACACCCTCTCTGCGGCACCCAAGACCCATGTCCCTCAGCCGCTCCTCTCACCGGAACAGGTCCCTGCCCCAGAAGCACTGGGAAAACAGCAGGAGGTAAAAAGTCAGGTGTGGAAGCAACAGTCTTCTTTCCAGTTGCCTTCCTTTGCAACAGCCTAACGCTTCTGTACCCAGCTCTGTCCTGCATAAGGAATTTCTGGCCCATGAAGGTGAGCACATGCTCTCATTCCTGTCATTAAAGTAACCTCTTAAGATTAAACAGAAGTAAAATCCTTTAAGAATACTGCTGTCATTTCAGACAATTATATTTGAATCATCAGTGTAAGGAATGGTCTAATGAAACAGTCCACATAGTTAAATCCTCTTTAAACCAAGCAGCTTAAAGAGCTTGTTGTTAAAACAAAGTTTACAAAACCAGATGCTAATAGCAGGCTCTTCTGTGTTTCAAAGCCCAAGCACCAGAAAAGTACAACGTGATTTTTCTAAAGCGAATATTTTAATTGACACTTAGAGGATGTATCCATCTTTCTACTCTGTAGACAACAGGTTAAATGCATTAAAGGGAAGAGAGGCATACTTAAATTCTTCGTTGAAGACCCCTTGCTGCAGAAAACAATTCCCACAGCAGACTAACCATTTCCTGCATTAGTATTGAAAAAATATTGAAAATATTTCGGTAAAGATTTCTACTTAGTAACAATATATAATTCTATTGCACCAGAAAAAAGACCAGAATAAACACTGTTCATAATTGAAAAGCTCACAGGATAGACATGTTTCGCTTTAACATGTAGTTTTACGACTGCAGGACAAAATTTATTACTTCCCCATCACTTCATGTCCAATGAAGTACACTTCATGTACTTCTTGCAGCTTTGAAAAAGCTATTCAAAGCATTAAAGGGCACTTTAATCATTTTACTCATTTTTTTAAGGGGAAAACCCAGGTTTGGCTAACTGATCCATGAAAAATAGTTTACAAAATTTGAGGACTGATTTACTTTACCAAAGTAGGAAAAGGGCTAAGTAGCAACCAGGCGAAGAATTTGGTTCCGTAAGTATGTGCACAGCTGGTTCATCAAGTCTCTGTTCTGTCCTTCAACCCAGTGCATTTCTACTAATACATCATTTCCCTCTTTCTTCACATTCATTAAACACTTAAAGAGAAAACATCTACTAGTTTCTTTGGGACTTTGTTCTTTTTCAGCTGTCACATTGCTAGCTTCCTCTGAAGAGCAAGGTTCCCCCTTTGCATTACTGGAACCTTTGCCAAGTGATGTTTCTGTCCGCTTTGCTTCTGTCTCCTCCTCCATGTGCTCACTGTGTTCTTCTTTGGCAGCAGATTTTTCTGTTAGCTCATCACCTGCGGTCAAGTGCACATCCTCATCAGGTGCCATAAACCCCATTTCAGAGTCTTCAGTCTTGGGGTTTTCACAGTCCGAATTGTTGCTCACACTCTTCTGGCTGTTTTTTTCCTCTTCCATTGCTTGCAGAGTGTCTTCAGAAGCTCGAGGAAGTTCACGTAATTGCCTTATTCTCTCTCGTTTCTTTCTCCTCAAATGAATCCAGGAGTTTTCAATGGCAGTCACAAACAGGCTAACTTCATCCTTTCCACAGGGAACACGTTTATGCTGAACCTGTTGCAGAAAACAGCAGAACTTCATACTGTCCTCTCACAGTTACGCTTTCAAGTAGGATGTTGTTTCAACATACAATACTTAAGACTGTACCTTCAGATCAGTGAGAATCTTCTCTACCCAGGCTCTAACCACAGTAATAGCTTCTACAGCATCCCAGCCCATAGCTGCAGCTTTGATCGATAACTCTTTGACTGTGGAAGCCAAGACCATAAATGTAATTGGTTTTCGGGGTTTTTCTAATTTTCTTCTTTTAGAGGGAGGTGACTAGAAGGAAAAAAAGAAAAATCACAAAGCTATGCAGTATTAGTGGGATGACTTTTGTACTCAGAAGACATGGGGATTAAGAGTATAATGACTAAACAGTCATTGACATGGCCCGAGTTTCTCTTCACTCCAAAGAGTTTTAGATTAAAAATAGCTAACAGGATCGTGCACTGTATGCTAGTTTGATGGACAGAGGGAGTTTATCTTCAGACATAAGGCAAAAAGCTTCATTAGTTCCTTCAAACTACTAGTTCTCTGAAGGTGAGAAAGTGTGGCTGCTCTTGGGAACAGAGGTCAAGTGCTAGTATCCACATTTTGATTCAAGTTCACTGAAGGTTTACTTGCATCTTCTGTAAGGTTGGTTATTGTCTATACCTATCTTACAGTATATGTACATCTGGCTCCAAAAAAGCAACTGACTCACCTTAGTTAAGGTGAACAAGCTCCACTTATGCTCCTGCAGGTAGGTCTGAGCTAGACATGTTCCTATCTATTTGGTAACAGAATCTATATGGTAAATTAAAACCAAGTTCTCAGAGGGAAGCTTAAAGTTCAAATCTAACCCCAAACTTAACATATTTTTAATACTACTAAATTGCTATTTGAAATATGTTACAAGCAACCCTTACTTTCACTGAAACCCACATGAAGTTCCTGCACAGGCTTCTTTTTTCCTCCCTAAACAGAGGTCACTTAGGAATCACGGGTAACACCTGCCAACAGACTGGCAGCCAGTTAAGAAATCCCACCGTCCATACAGCCCAGCACATCCAACGTTCCAGTCTGAGGGAGAGCAGTTTGTTTCACAGCAGTTATAGCTCATTAGGCCCCTTCCTCAAATAAAAGGCACAAACAAACCAAAATTAAGCTACTTACAGGTACTTGTACATCATCATAGAAACTCCATGCCAGTGCCCATCTCATGGTGCGCCCTTGACAGAATTCAGTATGAGTAACTTTAGGAACCTATGCAAAGAAGTAGTAATATAAAACTTCATTTCATATTAATAAACAACATTGTTTTACTGCACGTTTTCAAATTTTAAAAAATTATAAAGTTTTCATAGAGTTATTTTTCTCATGACAGAAATGGAGAGTCTTTCTGACACGGCTCACGGATGTCAGGGCTGCCTGGAGCTGGTCAGTGCCAAGCCCAGTAGCCATGCCCAGGATTTCCCATCTCTGTCCTGCCATGTCTATGCCCCTTCAGAGTTGTTCAGCAACACACAACAAGACCTGTTTTGTGCAGCAATCCAGCACACCTCCAGCACACATCTGCATTCTGATTGTGTGAAAAACACATCCTTTCTCCTTGTTCAGAACCTGCTCCCATTCCACATCTGAATACTGAACCCATTGCTGTAGCAAAGGAACAGAGAACAAAGACAGTGAAGGGCTGGGAAGCCAAGCCACTCACTTGTCTGCAGATGGCAGAAGTGTGCCCAGAAACACTTGTCTATCTTTGTCCCAAAAAAATCAAGTCCGAACTTACACTGCCTTTAAATATAAAGCTCAGATCCAATGCTAGTGTTAACTAGTGGATGCTGTAAGGCATTTACGTATGGTAAGGAGAATGTGCCAAATACTAGCAAGGATAAATATCAACCATTCCACCTCACTCTGAATTATCAGCTCTAGAGCATAAGCCCCAGGTCTGTACAGAAAAAAGAAAAAAAAATTCTTACTTCTGAGAAATGTCTTCAAAAAGAGAGAGGAAAAGGTGTCTCTATTGTAGAACTTTTCTGCCTTTGGATTCCTAATTCTATCAAAATTTCCAATAAATACAGATGTCAAGACACTTTGAACAATTAAAAGGACTTTTTGGAAGATTTATGCTGCATCCTAACCTGAACCACAACACAGTCTGCACTTGGTTACAGCGAACATATTCCCAGCTCTATTACAACAAAGATTACAAACCTGAACAAAATGAAATTGCTAATTTCAAGAAAAATACAAAAGGAAAACGCAGCTTTTCTATGCAAGGTTCACAAGGAGTTCTCTTACTTTACTGAGGTGCAACAGTTTAAGGATAGGGAATAAAGTCAGACACTTGAAATTTGGTGCCTAGCTCAACATCTGCTTTTGACATTGAGTTTAAGGATTCCCTGTGGCCTGTAGTTCATCTTTCTGGGAATTGATTTCATCATGCATTCTCTTTCCTTCACCTCTCTACCATACACAAAGACAGATCTCACAATCAATTTCTTTGCATGGAAATTAGACAAGACTACACTTCCTCCAGAAAGCCATAAAAAGGTCCTTTGCACAGCCTTCTCACAGCACAAGGCTCGACTTTACTTGGTGCCAGAATTGAACACAAACAAAAAAATGCTGCCGTTTACATATCGTTACAATGTCTTTTACCAAGCAAATTGCTAGACTTCATGGTACCTCAAAAGGAAAGGAAGCTAGAATTTATTTTCTTTTTACAACAACCCTGTTAAGGCTCTTTTAAAGTAGAAACCCTGTATGTTCTAGAATGGATGAAGACATGCTTCTACACGTGATAAAGACAAAAATCTGGAGACAATATGTGCTACTTATCTATCAGCTTTGAATCTACAATAATTAAATCTCAGCTGCTTTAAGTCCCTCCTTAACAAGGAATTGCAGTTTCTTCTTGTAAATAAAAACTCAGTAAAATAATTCAATACTAATTACCCACATGCACTGGAACATAGTATATATCGTATTGAACATATACTGGATATACATGGACTATATACAAACTCACCCCCTGTATTCGAAGTTCCTCTTTCAATGGTGCTAGACTGCATTTCTTCCCCAACATGCAACTGTACCATCTGCAAACAACATATTAACAAAGCATTTTACAAATGCAGATCAACTGAAAATGGCAACTACCAGAAAGAACTACTTGGATCAGAAACCTTCAAGAACAATAGGAGATATAAAAATAAAACAACAACAAAATAATCACACTCTTAAACAGAGACTAGGACATAGTACAACATGGATCAGAACAAAAGGCGCGAAGACAGACTGGACAGGAGAATCTTTCCAAGTTTTTAGGAAATACTTTAAATCTATTATTGAAACAGTGGCTAAACGACCAAGAATCCATTTTAAGGAGTGACTTTAGTTATGTGGAAGATGTTATCCCTGACAATAATTTGTTTCAATTTCTCCACTTTCTTTGGAGAATAAATCTCGAAAAAAAAAGGAATAATCAGCAAGCGCTTGTGCCTCAGAAGCAGACCTACTGACTACCACTTCTGCTCATTCATAACTCATTATCCAGGTTTCCAGCACCTAACCCGTATTTCCAACCAACAGAGGAAAAAAAAAAAACAAATTTATCTTCCCACTTCTGGTGGCACGTATCCTTCCATGCAGCTCTGCATCTTCAGTATCTCCAAACGTTACATCTCTGTTTTCCATCTAAATTACTATTTGAGCTCTACAGACCCCCTTCATACTTTTTTGACTGGATTCAAAAAGGTTATTCGTAAATATAAGGTATTGAAGTACAAAAATTGGGGTTCCCAGTTATCAAGGGACAGTTTCCTCAAGACTGCGCATCTAAGTTGAAGGCAAGCGCATTAAATTGCTCATATATACAAATTAAATATACTGTAAACTAAAAAAAAAAAAAAAAACACCAACTATTAGTGGTATTAAGGGAAAGTTATTTAAATTGACTTCCTGCATAATGCAATATACAGAATTTCATGCAGCAATACTTAAATTAAACCCCAAAATTTCTAGCAAAAATAAACCACACATCTTTCCCCAAATTATGAAATACTGAACCTGCAACTCCTAGCTGAACTGGGGATGGGGGTAAGTCAGTCAAGATCATCTCCCAGCCCAAGGGAGTCTCTGTCTACTAACAGTTCATTACTCATGCCCTCTGACAGAGTTGCCAAACCTTACCTCTGACAAAATAGGAAACAGTATTTTACATAAACTGTTCTTTCTGTAACAGATTCTCTGAGGTAGTTTATTTAAAAACATGAACTGAACCATTCCTAACCCCCAAATACGCAGAGCTTATTTTTCCTAAATACGATACACAGCACGTGGGTATGTTCTATGCCATACGCTATCACTTTAGCAGATCAAGAGACACCTTCCTCTTTCCTAGAGGAGTGGTGTTGCCAAGAAGAGCAATACAGAAAGGATGCGTTCCTCGTAATTCCACATCACCTTTCAAGGCAAAGACTTCTTGCCTTGAGAGTAACAGGTCGTCAAGCAGCAACTTATCTAAAGCATGTTTCCCCTGGATCTACACCCACCATGTGGAATCAGGAACCATGTTCCTATTGAATTTCCAGAAGTCATGGCAGATGCATCCCCTGCCCCCACCTTACAGAATGTCCTCAACTGTATACATGTGCTTTCCAGATCATAGTATTTTACACAGAGCACCACATGCTCCTGTGGAAACTACACTTGTAGAATAAATCCACTACTTTTCAGAATGAACATGTAGAGAGGATAAACATCAAGCTGTAAGTGAAAGAACATTTAAAATACATACCATTGCTTCTGCTCTGACTGCCTCCCCTCACCCATTGTATCGCTGTCTAAATTCAGAACAACTGTTTCAGGTACTTAGTTTTGAAAAATCACTACATTTTAGACATGCGTAAGAGCAAACACACCTAAATGCCTGTCTACATCAAGTAGCCTAAAATAACATTCTACCTACAAACTTTGACAGGAACACCATTTTCCAGTGTGCTTGCTGGCACAAACAAGATTGTTAAAAATTCTCAAAAGTTTAATTCTTCTGGCTTGTAACCCCTTCTGAACATCAAAACCTCTATTTTATCACTCTGCCATATTATCTATCCCCTTTTATAAGATTTGGTGGGTTGACAGAGAAAGGAAGGATATTTAAAAAAAACAACAAAAAACCCACCATGTTTCCATGTTTGCAAAACTGCAACCTGTGCAAACCTTCTCAACTTTTTTTTTTCTTCAAAGCACTATAAGACAGAAGCACTTCTAATAGAGCCAAATGCAGTTTTGCTTTGTCTTGTTTTGCCAAAGACTGAATACGTTCTTCATTTTTTCAGGCCCGTTATTAGAAAACAAATATTCTAAAGAAAAATTTTGCTATTACATAGGTGAAGATGAGATTCTAACGTGATGCTCTGCCTAGAAGGGTCTAAACAAAACAAAAGCAAAACACTTCTCAGATGTACTTCTTTTGCTTTGGGCACTGATGAAGATGTGGTAGTAAACACATAAAATTTTGGCAGCTAAATTTTAGAAGGATATTAAACAAAAGGAATCTTCCAGAAGAGCTAGAGGAATAATGTACAGCATTGGGGGAGCAAAAGTCTGATAGTCAGAAAACTGAAGATGTGCCATCTGCTGATCTTGTTCAACAGAAGGTCTCGGTATGGTTTTTATTGTGGCTTACGTTCAACCAAGGTAGCGTTCAGTACAACAGTACCCTTTAGCAGGCAAAGCTGCAAGTTACCAAAATTTAGCCAGAAAAAGGTAATTAACAGATAACTAGGCAACATCATAAATCCTCCCCCATCCCAGTAAGAACGAATCCTGACCGTCTTTAGCAAGTATGCCTGCTAATTTGCAAGCTGTAAGGGTCACTGGTACAGGCTTTCTTTGCCTTCTGCCTTTAAATATCTCCAACAATGAGTTGTAATTGTTTGATGCTCAGAAACAACTAATTTTACATAAACAGACTAATTACTGATGTGCATGTATCATTAAACCAACCAGATACCACTGGACCACAGCTACATTCCTTACTCAAAATACTATTTTCACATGATTTTTGCCAAAGAAGCAAATAAAAGGTGGGTGGGGGTTTTTTTCCCCACTGGAACAAAGCACTTACCGTAACCTCTTTTTAAGTTGTAAACTATCATGAATAATTCTTTTGACAAATTCTAGTTCTCCCCCCTCAGCCATGATTTCTGTGATCCCTCCAGTATTTACAGAACTGGGTGGCGGACGCCGTGGATTTCGAGAATTTACTCCCTGGATAAAAAAAAACATTTGAGATAAACATTTAATTAATTATTCAGCTGCTTTGTACACTGCTTCCTGCCTCAATCTTTAGTGGGGAGCAAGCATCACCACCTCTAGTTATTCTCCCCCCATCAGAACCATGGATAATAGACAAAGATACGTTTGAAATAAGCGTAACTGAGTGAATTTCCTACAATCTCAAACCTACGTAAGTTACTTGTCACACATCAGTATCCTGCTTATATGAAATACGTGGTTTCGATACATATAAGACATGCTGGTTACATGCACCTACACAATTATAATCAACAGTGTTTAATTTCAACACTTAAATCTTTTTTCTACTGCCCTAGATTACAGAGTTAAGTTTCTGACTATATTCAGAGGGTATTGCAAGAACTGTTCTGAGCTGTATGATATTGCCTAAATCACTAAGGAAACAAAATATACAGACACGCATGATGACAGAAACTAATTCCTCTGTTTCACTGTTACGCAACGGGCGCTTCATTTCAGATTTACTAGCTGTCTACGTTCCAAACTAATTCTCTAAGACAGTAAGAACTTGTGAAAAAAACTCTACGGGTCATCCTCCACTTTAAGAAGGTTAAGAGTTAAGTCTTTCAAAACTCCTTTGAGGTGGGGGTTGTGGAGGAAGAAGACTGAAATGCTATTTCATAATGATTTGAGATTTTCCACTCAACCTTCACCAAGGGAAGAGGTTAAATTGTTGCTACGTTCCCACTCACTGAGCACTGAAGCACATGCAACATTTAGTTTGTTAACTCACCTTCGCTTCCAATTGGTTGGCAAAAAAGGGGGGGTTGCACATGCAGAAATCATAAACGATCTCAGATTCTTCTTTCAGTGCATCCATTAGAAGAGTCTTCTGTGGTACCTTAACCACTAATAGAAAACAGGGATTTGGTCAGTGAGGAACTTCATATTTTATCCAGCATGCCGTTTACGTTTGTGTTTCTTGAAACAATACACTGTATAAAAACTGTACATTCTAAACAATATTTTCTACAAAAAAAAAGTAACATATCAGCATGCAAATAAACACTTCAGGTTAAGGATTGGCATACAAACAGCTTGTATTTTTATACACAATAGGAACTGCTTGAGTTATTCAGAGTTCTCTGATGCAACTACAAATACACTTTTAAGTCCTTCCACAAATTAACACAGGTGTCAGTTAACTCCCCCACAGGCTCCTCAGAGATAAAGAAATCCCAGTTCAAATAATTTCAAGATATGGAATTCTAGAATGGCACTCTAGAAAGTGTAATGTTTGGTCTTTCTAGAGCATAAAACTAAGAGAAAGACTAAGATAAAGCTATTTTCACTGAAGTTACACAGCACCAAGACTAATCTTATAATAAACCAGAATTACTGTGTTAGCAGTACTATGCATCCTGCACAAGAACTGTAGTCTCATACAATTTAGAAGGATCACAATGAAATAAAAAGATTAAAGTTCCTTTCTGGACAAATCTTCTGCTTACTAGGGTCCACCAACTTATTATTACCCATCACAAGGATGAACACAAACATCCCACGTAGATCTCCACTGTCTTTTCCCAAAAGCTATACAATTCCCTTGAAAACTGTGGTCAAGTCCTGTTACACATGTCCCAAAAACCACAAGAACTCCAGCCCAGGGAACAGGAATTTAAATATGGATGAAGTCCAGTTAAAGCATGTACAAAGGTTATTACAAGCAGGACTTTACCAGTCCTGCAACTCACGGATAATGCACATAGAACAAAGATACTTAGAACGAAGGCAGAAGGCATGCCTCTCTCTTCCTAACATTTACTGATATAGTTTATCACCATCCTAAGAATATAAAATTGTTAGGGTAGCAGGCAATTACCAAAATTCAGGTTATATATAGCAGGAATAATACCCAGAACATCCACTAACTTTAAAGCTGCAGCTCTGTAAGTCACAAGCATTTCAGAGTCCAGAAATTTATAGTCGAGATAAACAAATTCTAAAACCCATGAGAATAATAGTTCATTTTTAAAATATATTAACACATTGTTCCCCGTTTTATAATCTTAAACTTATAAATTAAACACTTAGCATTTCTCCTTACATTGTTGTTCACTTAAAATTGTTGACATTAAAGTCATCAAGTTATCTCTGTAGATATTTGTTCCCCTGCTTCCCTTATAACATTAAAAAATAGTAAAACTAATACAATTAATAATAACTAAATACAAATTACTAAATACAAATTACACATCACAGTCAAAGCCAAAAGTTCTTCAGTCCGGCATTACATCAGTTGGACTGAAGGTTTTCAGGTTACAGTCTTCCAAGAAATCACTAAATGTCTCCAGAAGCTGCTCAGTGCACACTTTTGGCACTGAGGTGTAACATAGCAGTTGCTGTTGCACACAGAGGAGACATTTACTTATATAAATGCTTTGAAATATCCAGCCCACGGTTTTCAGAGTATTTCACTGCCCTTCTTGTTAGCAATACCCTTTTCAATTTTATGGAGGGGGAAAAAAAAAAACAAACAAAACAACATGGAATTAGTTTTTATAGTAGAGAAATCAGACAACGGCGCCAAGATGAGCAGAACTCTGCAAAAAGATTATGTTAATTTGAGCAGTAACACATGTTCCATGGCACATACTTTCTAAAATTACTGTAAAGTTACTTAGAAGATGACATCAAAGAATATCACATGCCACCTACATAGCTGACAGTATGTGATTTTATTTGGAAATAAGAAAGCAAATAAAACAAACAGGAAGCAAACAATATAATTATCATGTCACAGAGCAAGCCTAATTTACCTTACAAGTAGTTTGAAAACTTCCAGAGTCCAAGTTCTTGAAAATCTCTTAACCTATCATGACATACAGGGTATTGATTTTTTTTTTTTTTTTTTTTTAAATACCAGCAAATTCTGGCCATCATCCCATTCCAGTAAAATACACAACTCGGAACACCATATAATTTTTCTTAGCATTTACAATCAATCCCCAGGTTTATCAGTTTCTGGTTTGCACATATAGGAGAGATTCCCTCTGGAAGAAAGTAACTACAAGCAGTATTGCACTTTCAGCCAAAAAACATTACTTTTTTTTCCCCTGGGAAAAAAGAAGTTACGATGCAATTAGTAAATCATCACCACATTACTGCTGCTTTTACTATCACTGAATTATTTTTTTCATTGAAGTTAGAAGAACAAAGGTTATATTCCAACATGATCTCCAAATGAAGCTATTTGTCAAAAATTTCAAGACAGACTCTTAGAAGACAACAAAAATTGTGTTTTAAAAAAGAACAAACACAGAAGTACAGAAAGATTCCTAATCTGACTCAAAAATGCCTGACTAAACAAGTTACTAGCTACAGTAATATACTCAGTTTTGGGAAGACAATTCAGGCCCAGGAGTTAAAAAGTGGCAGCATGGATCATTCCCAGGCAGTGTCTGGCTGAAGGTACCACCAGTTACTACTACTCTGCTCACCAGCAATCAGTCATTTACTCCAGCTTATCACCTTTGGCACTACAGCTTCACATGAGGCCTCTTCCTTTGCCAGAGGTTTCTGCAGTCTAGTGAAACACCACCACACCACTAAAAATCCTATGATGGCAACGGTAACAGAAAACTGTCATTGTTCCACATCAAGTTCTGGATCTTCAAGACTGACACGGAGGACTGACCAAGGTGACAGCATTTGGTACTTTCAAAATCCAGCAAGAGTAAAGTTTTTGTTTCAGAGCTGAATAATGGACTTTTATGCTTTTTAGTGTACTGAGTTCCCACAGAAGATTTTCCAAGGTCACCCACAGACCAAGTCTGGCATACCACTACTACCACAGGCACGTTAGGACGTCATTCAGAAATGAGGGTGAAGGATTCTCTCTGTACAAGACAGTATATGTGGCAGTGTCACGCAAATTATCTGAGGGGAGCACTCCAGGTCTCCTAGCAGCAGAAACAGCATGAACTCTACAAACTACTTCAGTAATCAGACAAAAAATATGGAGAGGAAAACACCCCAGGGTGAAGTTTAACTTCCAGCTTTTTGTAAGGATGTGTAGTTCTCCATCTACACATCCCATTCTAGACAAGCTGTGACTTCCTGGCTTAAGTATCCGCAGACCTTAGCAAATGTTCTGCTTCAGTAAAAACAATTGAGCATGTATTTGGCAGGAATATGGATTCTGATCACACCATTTGTATGCTACTAAATACCCTATTACATCATACCTTTTATAAGATCAGACAAATTATTCTGTTCCACATTCTTCTTGGCATAATTGAAGCACATATCATCCACTTCTGTTGCAAGAAAATACCAGCCATTCAACGTCGCTCCCAGCAATGGGTAAATGCAAGATGCCCCTGTCCCTGTAGAAGTGAAAAGCCATGAGAAAGGCAAAACGAGTCTCTGGTGTTATATGCAGTGTGGCTGTTAACTATGAACTTTTTTACAACAAAATGAACTAATTTCAAGAAAAAATTCATCACTGATCATCTAATACTCAGTTCTTTAGTGAACTTTATTGTCTTAATTTGCAACACAGCATCGTCTAAGATGCACTTTTAATAAAGAATGTAATAATCTGGAATAAATTTTCTAGTAAATGATCAAGTTCTTTTCAAGCTATTTTTTTCTATATGGTAGCAAGTAATTTATATAGTGAAAGCCATACATATTCTGTTTGTACTAAGAAATAGTATTTTCACAAATACATTTTTCTTCTGCATTTTTCTATTATCCACCACAAATAAATTTAGTTTGATGCATATAGCAACCACAAAAAAAATTACATTCTGTTCCATCAGACTGTTCTTCCCTAATATTTAAAAAGATCAAAGAAACAGGGGTGCCAATTAAGAAATCTAAAAAGATAGCCAGACAGATAAAAACTTGGCAACAAAGAGAAATATATGCTAGCACAAAATGATTCCTTCTCGTAATTATGGCATATCTAGGTGATTCAATTACCAATGACAGTCACATTTAGGATTAGAGTGAATGGATACAAGGAAAGGAAAAAATATCTCAACACCACAAAACTTGAATTCAGAGATATATCAAGACTCTACTATTACCCTGACCTACTGAAACACAAATAACAATGTCTGTCAGTAAGCAAAAGCATGCCGTTCTTTTCAGCACTCACGTAACATCCCTCTTGGATGCCTTACTGCTTTCCCAAAGTTGGAACAAAGCTCACTGCAAACTCAAACTGAGGATTTTTCAATATTTGGAGGACTTAAAGGATCTGTCTCTTCTACTTAGTCACCTACAGTGATGAAGTTCATAGAAATTGTTTTCAAAAATGCAACCTAATATCAAATGCGCAGAAGCTGGCTAACAAGTTTAAAAGCTATGAAAGGAAAGCAGCTGCACACACACCATGTGATGATATAAATCTTGTACCCATCACAAATCCAGCCAAAAATGCAAGTCAGTAAATTTCAGGAATTAAAACAAAAAAATCATACACCAGGAAAATATTCATATAAAAAGTGGCGTGGTAACTGAGATTACTTTGAGGAAATCAGTAAGTTTAGCATTGTAATGTCAAGCATTAAAACTTAAGTTAAGAAGGAAATTCCAGCTTTTCTCAATTTCATTATGAGTTTACTTCAGCACAAAACAACCTTCCAAAACAAGCCTTTGAAATCGTAAGGGAAGATTCTATTGACAAAAATAAAAGAGGTGAACTAAATTCAGGTACTTTTTTAAAAATTTGTAAAAAATCACCAAAAATTGGAGTGCAAATATCAATTTTATTATCTGCATGTGAATATAGTTTTTTGCTCCTACAGAAATTGCCTTTTTTGTTTCTAATAAAAATTAAATTGTGTGCATCAGTGTACATCTTATAAATTCACATCTACTGAATAACTGTTCATACTAATCCAGATATTATACAGATATTGTCCAGTAATTCAGATATTGGAACTCAACAAGCTGCAATGCTCCTAGACACGTGCACTAGACAATATCATCTATACCTGGATGCTGAGGCCAGTTTAAAAAAATATTTTGTTTTCAGCAACATACAGGAAATCTTTGACCATCTAAAACCAAAAGGCAGCTTTGCTAGTATGTGCCTCTGTTTCTAATTAAGCCACTTTTACAGTTCAGCTCATGAAAATATCTGCATTCAAATAGATCAAAGTTTAAAAAAGACAAAGAGTTCATCTGTCAAATACAACTGAAACCACGCAAAAGAATTTGTTTAAAAGGAATGATAGAAAATACTGCTATGCAGCTTGCAAACTCTCTCATACAGACATCCAAAAGTAGAAGTAATACATGGCTAATATAACATAATTCACTAGTTAGAAAACTGAGAAGAAATGCCTTTTTTTTTTTTTTAATTCCTTTAGAATGACGTTTCTGCCCGTGTTACTAGCAGTGTGATTTTTGTATACCACACAAAGCTACAATCAAAGAGTTCAAGGCCACGAAAAGCCAAATAACTGCCTGCTACGGCCATTCTGGTGTTTGTGCAGAGAAATTCTACCCACCAAGAAACCAAATAAACCAGTGGAGTCAGATTACCCGTTTCACCATGGCGAGCACAGTTCAGAATTTTTTTCTCTCTCAAACTTCACGTTTCTACAGATGTGTAGCAAATTTTATCAGCTAGTTTCACTGACAGTAAATAACGAATTGAACGTTTTGCCTCTCCAAGTACCTATGTCAATGCCCCGCCGAAGGACTTGCTTAGCAGTCTCCTGATGACCGATGAGATCCTCCACCCAGTGGATGTAGTTCAGCCTCAAGGGAACGGTAGGAATAAGCCTTTCCACGGGGATGTCAATCGTAAGCCCAAAATCCTCCTTCAGGAGGGTGCACGTCAGAGCTCTCACCGCCTCAGGGTCCTTGAAATTCAGGCTGAAAGGCACAAGCGGGGGTTACGGGTGCCAGCGTCCTCTCCCTCGCCACTCCCCGGGGGCGGACACACACACACAGACAGACAGACAGACACACAGGGCGCTCGGGAGGCGGCGGGAGCCGCTCAACAGTCCCCAGATGGGGCCTGGCCGGGCCTCCGCCTCCCTCCCGCCACCGGCCGCCGCACGGGCCCTACCTCACCCTGCCGGTGAGGGTGGTCTGCACGTGCTGCTGGAACTCGGGGTACTTGGCGGCCAGGTAGGCGAAGTCGGGCGGCTTGTCCTTGTAGCGGTTGCGGGCGTGCATGGACTTGTTGAGGGCCATGGCGGCGGGGGGGAGCGGGGGTGAGGGGGAGCCGCCGGCAACGCTGGGCGGCCTCAGGGCCTTCCCCGCCGCCCACCGACCTCAGCGGCGGCCCGCGCGCGCCCCGCCCGCCAGCTCCCGGCGTGCCCCGCGGCCCCCTCGGGGCGTACCAAGGCGCAGTGGGACGCGGGGGGAGGCGGGCACCGCCGGCACCGCCCCGCTCAGACCATCGGCCGGAGAGAGAAGCGACCAACGCATTTTATCATCTAAATGTATCTGCGGGCCCCATGGCTTCAGAGTTAGGTACTCAATGAGTAATAAAGGCAAAAGGAAAAAAATACAACGTTCTGTTTTTCTGGCGGCTGCAGCATGAGGAGCCTCCGCTTTCGTATTCACCTGCCCAAGTCACCTTTCGTTCCCTTGAAGGGATCTTCAACATTGTCTGAAACGCCTCAGTCCTGGATTTCTCTGTAATTAATTCGGTGCATGAAGTCACTGGTGACAGAGCAGCAGCCCGTGGCCGACTGCTCACCTGCTTGTGGCTTACCCTGCACCGTGAACTTTTAAAATCCAGGTATTTTAATGATGGATTACACAGTAAAAAAACCCCAAACACCAAACTAATCCCTTAAATGTCACACCTGGAAAGGATTTTTGATGATTTCCCCACTTCAAACAGTTTCACATCTAGAGTAATTATTACATTGTTGTGCTTGTTGAACAAATTATGAAAGAAATACAAAGAGTATTAGAATGAACTTCGTACCACCTCCTTTGATTTAAAAACAACAAAAAAAATCAACCTCAATTAAAATAGCGTGCAGGCATAGCAAAACAAAGCCTCAAACTGGAAATTAAAACTGACTTAATTTCCTGGCCTTGTCACTGTCATGAACTTTCAAGTTTTCTCATCAGAGTAGGAACAGGACCCTTCCTACTCTGTCTTAACACGGTGCTTTGGTTTCTCAGACAAAAACATGCTTCTGTAAGATTAGCACTAAAGTATAATCGATTATCATTCTTTTAAAGATATTTTCCTCTTTAAAAAGCCAAATACAAAATGACTCGCTGTATGTTGTTTAAAAACTCACTTTAAATACAGTAGCACCCCCTCTGACTCATGAATATCTGAGAAGACCTGCAACCGGATTTAATTTCAGTCCTACTTCCTGCCCTCAGCCAGTTTCCTGTGACTTGAGGGCAGCTAAACTTTACATACAAAAGTTCATAAAACTTGTTTTTCAAAAAAAAATTTCATGAGACCATCAAGCCACCCACACTCTTGCAGCCCAGTCTGGCCACTTCTGGAAGTTATTCCCCTTCCTCTGCCCCCACTCAGTCACAGAAGAGAAGTCGATATGGACAAAATCAGAATGGAGGCAGAGGTAAAAATATGAATTTTAATCCAGAGTATTTAGTGTATTTATAATAGAAAGTTTTGCTCTGGTCAAGGGATTAGAGATTTAAAAAAAAAAAAAATCCACGTTACAAATGTGTGGACAACCTGCACCTGATGCAGGCTAATTGATTTTTGCTTCTTCTGTTTCCCCCAGGGTAATACCCATGAGAAAGTGATGGTCAGAGCCTGGAATGGCTCCCACACCCACGCAGCAATCACAGAATGCAGTCCAGAAAGTAGTGTGAAGTTATTCAACAGTTGCTAAAATATATATATATATATACACACACATGTACACATACACAGTTCCCTTTGCAGTTAGATCAGATTCAGCAAATTGTTCAGAGATAAGAGAAGCAGGTAGACACAAGCCCACCAACCTGTGTGTACCTTCTCACCCAGACGCACACATCCCTTCCCACTCTGCGCTTGGACAAACACACAGGCAGGTGTTTTGTTAATGCTATCTTACATGGTTTCTAGGTACAGAAAAAAAGCTTGAGAAAAAAGCACCAACCCTCTCATCTGACTCAGTGGCTCGGAATCCTTATTCCTCTTGAGCCTGAGGGAAATGGGGGTGTGGAAAGGATAACATCCTCCTGTTTCTCACAGAGCCACCACTTCTGATCTCTGTGACTCTTCTGCCACAGCGATAACTAGTTGATACCGAAAGAGGGCAATCCTCCCCTGCTCCCAGAAGCAGGCACATCCTCCCACCATTTCCCTTCAGTCAGATTTAGCAATCAAAGGGCTGCAATGTGAGCCAGTTCAACTGTCTGATTTTGCAGAAAAATAGATCTGCAAAAAGTGAGTACTTGACCATCTGAACAGCCAGCTTAACCAAGTCACCCTACAAATTTACCCACCACATGGTGGGTAGAGCACCTGTTTCAGCAACAACTTGTCCACAGAGCAGCTGATCTTTCAAGTCACTCTAAGCTCCTGTTTTCATCTTGGTCAGAGTCCGCACACCACTTCCTTTATGAGGTGCTTCCCCTCCTTGGGAAATGAGTTGTTGCAGAGGTCTGTCTTGGCTTAAAGGTGTTGAACTACAAGGTGGTTGAGAAGCAAACCTCAGCCTTCCTCCAGCATAATCTGCTGCCGTCTCCAACAAACCCAGCTGAAAAGTGTTAGAAAGATAGAGCAGTATGAGAAAAGGAAGACGGGAAAGGAAGGGAGTTATGATCCTCTCTTAAGAGTCATAGCAAGGGAAACTAAAACAGAAATAGATTAAAGATGATTGTGGAGGCTGCAAGGTTGAGGAGAGTTCTGGTTTAGCAAAGCCTCTTGAATAGCTTCACTGCAGCCACTCAGCTCCATCTGGTTGAGAACACAGCTGATGTGCTCCACAGTTGCAGCATGGCCCATCCGCAGTTTCCACAGTCTAAGCATTTCATACTGGGCATCTCGTAAACGCCGATGCTCAATTTCAATTCGCTCTAGATCATAGTCACTCAGACCCAGACGCCTCACAAACTCTTTCCACCGAGATGGCGGTACGTGATCCACCACAGTGTAGAGAATAGCAGGGTCTGTGAAAAGAGAAGAAAAAAGTGTGAGAACCAGGATTCTGCAGTCTCAAGGAGAATGCAATTAATCCAGGGCTGGATGGTGTCTTGGGATCGTGCATTGCCCCATCCTGTTCAGGTCTTCTACAGAGTAGGCACACAGACTCGTGTGATGCCCAGATTTGCTCTTATCACTCAAAAAGCCAAAGGGAATGCTTCCATATGCTCTTGTGTAAGGTTGAGCAGAGCTGACCACACATGCTTAGGGCCTTGCTACCACACGTTCCTGCAAAAGGAATGCTCTGGGTCACTATCCCAGAGGCATTAAGACTGACAGCCTGTCACCACATATGACAACCCATTTTGCTGGTAGGGAAAAGGGACAACAGAAAGGCCTTGCATAGGTGTTTAGCATATACAGCCTCTGGACACGCTTCTGCCTTTGTACTGTGCCATGCATGAATGTTGTGGTTTGAGCCCAGAAGGCAACTGAGCACCACAAAGCTGCTTGCTCACCCCTTCCCCCTCAGGAATGGGAAGGAGAATATACAACAAAAGGGTTGGGAATTGAGATAAGGACAGAGAGGCATGACTCACCCCTTACATGTCACAGGCAAAAGACAGACTCGTTAGGGGAAGAAAAAGAATGTTCATTTAATTCAAACACCATCAACACCACCACTTAACAGAGTAGGACAGTAAGAAGTATAACCACATCTTAAAAACACCTTCCCCACACCCCTCCCTTCTTCCTGCGCTCAACTTTGCTCCTGATTTCTCTACCTCCTCCCCCTGTAGCGGTGCAGGGGGCAGGGAATGGGGGGGTGCAGCCAGCCCTGCCGCTCCTTCCTCCCCAGGGAGAGGACTCCTCCCATTCTCCCCTGCTCTGGCGTGGTGTCAGGAGACAGTCCTCCACTAACTTTCTCCCTCTCACGGGTTGCAGCTCTTCCCAAGCTGCTCCAGCGTGGGTCCCTCCCACGTGTTGCAATCCTCCCAGTGCTGAACGACAACAGCGGGGGCTTCCCACAGAGTCCAGGTCGTCTTCAGGCGCAGCAACCTTCTCTGGTGTGGGGTCCTCCACAGGCAAGTCTCTGCTCCACCACGGACCTCCAATGGGGGGGGGGGGGGTGGGGGGGGGGGGGGGGTGCAGCCCTGCCATCTCACCACGGGCTGCAAGGGCATCTCCACTCCGGCACACCTCCCCCCTTCTCCTTTCTTCCACTGACCTCGGTGTTCGCATATGTGTCCTCCTCACAATTCCTCCTCATAACTCCAACTCCCCCTCACCGGTTCCCCTTCTTAAATACGTTATTACAGAGGCACAGCCACCGTCGCTAATTGGCTTGGCCTTGGTGCAGAGGTGGGTCCGACTTGGAGCCACAGGAGCTTTGAGAAGCTTCTCACAGGGGCCACTGCTGTATCCCCCTCCCCACTACCAAAAACCCCACCACACACACAAACCCAGCACAATGAACATACACGCAGGTCATGTACACCAGCTCAGGTCTGTCCAACATCCTCCTAGCCGTGCTTGCACAATCAGGTTCTCATTTGTCTGGGGAAGGAGGGAAGGGTGGGGGAGTTTCACTTACTGTCTGGAAGCTGCGTCTTCCTGGCAGGTCTGACACAGTCTGGTAACTCATGGGAACTTTGCAGCAGAGGTGCAGGTGGTGGTGTTGCATTCACTGACAATTCTGTTTCTTTCTGGGACTCAGGAAGAAGGATGGAAATTTCACTTCTTTTTACCTCAACCTAAAAGACATGTTTTCTTAGTCCAGAACCACCCACAACAGCACAATACACCTGTTTCTTGCAAGGAACCACTAGCTTTACATACTAAAGTTTATCCAAAATAGGTGGGGAGCAGGTGCTGAGGTTTTAATTCTTCCTAATGCCTTGTTTGAGCAGAAGGCACCACAAATTTCTTTCCAGCAGAACCCAAGGAGTTTAACTCTCTTTTGGCATCTAAAAACAGTAGTCTGGAAAAAAGTATTTCTTTACAAAATCAGGTAAGGCTGGAACCTGAAATCACCACCATTCTAGAAGCTCCACATGCCACCTTTTCCATCAGCCTTCTCTGTAAGGCTGTGGAAGCCCTGCCTCAACTACTGCTTGGGCCCTCTTAATGGCAGAACAACATGGGACCTGAGAGAACACTGTGAAGCAGCACTGAGAGGCTTGTGGGGTCAAGATCTGAAGTGAAATAAAATTAGTTAAATCCTTCAAGCTTAGGGTATATAGGGAGAAAAAGGGATTAAGGAGCAGCTATCTGAAAATAATGCATCCAGAAAGAAAAAAGCAAAAAGCCAGGAGATTGAAAAGCAACCTCTAGAAGAAGGGATGTCAAATGTTAATGGCTTCACCCTCTACAGGAAAAGACTTCTGAATTAAACAGCCCTATTACTCAGCTCATTTGAAAATACAAGGCCTAAAAACAGCCCTTGGGGAAAAATGTTACTCTGGATCCCAGGCTAACACAGTTGAAAGCAGAAAGAAAGATCTTATACCCATCCTCTTGCTCACCTCAGATACTGGCTCCTTGGTTGTCTGCGGCAAAGAAACTTTAAAGAAAAAAAAAAAAGAAAAAAGAAAGCAGAAATTATTTTCGCTTCCTCTCATCCCAGAGAAAACAGGAAAGCAGCTTGCACAATCCTGCCCTCAAAAAGGTTTTCTAGCAAAATGCACATCTCCCAGCAATGAGCTCACATTGCACTTCCAATCACAGCTATGGTCATGGATGCAGAGTTGCAAGAACTGCACCAATACGCTTAGCTGTCGAGTTCTTGTGTTCCTCTGGCCTTGCAGCAAAGCAGAGTAACGGGATCCCACTTCTTCCCTCACACGTGTGCGCATACACAAGCACACAGAGAATGATGTCTATCCCAGTTAATATCTCTGCATATGCTGCTGTACTCACCACAGGAGTAGAAAGACGACGCTATCCCATTTTTCTGGACCATCTTCACTATTTTATTTACAACATAGAGGACAGAGATAACTCCAAATATTGCAACAATGATGCCAAGGACAAGGCTCCCATCTGGACAAAAGGATGAGGGCAAATGAGTGAATGACTGAGAAAGGAGGATGTAAGTGCTAGAGGAAGAACAGCAAGTGAAGATGTGCAAATGGTAGGGAGAAAAAGAATAATGGTTTGAGAGAGTGGAGAAAACAACACTTTACAGAAGGCATTAACAAAACAAAATCCCACACTGAAAAGATTTCACTGTCCCTCAGTTCCCCCAGTACTCACTCAGCCCAGACGGAGTCGGTGAGGTAGCCACTGGGCTATGACACTGCAAGCACTCTTCTCCAATGCAGCTGAAAGAGCAAATCAGAGAGGTGAGCACGCATGAAACAAAACACCAGCCATGTGCAACAATCCTAAGTAACAGATGAGTCAAGACGAGCCTGCAAAGCAGAGCAATGCAGTGTGGCTAGTGGCTTTGGGTTCTTAGTGGGCTGATGCCTACATGGAGAAGACTGGGGGTGGCAGAGGGGAAGACCCAATTGCCTTGGAAAAGCAGAATGTTGTAAAGTTATGTCAAGATGGACAGAGCCTTGTGAAAAATTTCCTCCCCCTGTGGGGCTTGTGTCTGCTCTCTCTCCTACTCAGCAGAGGGGCATACAGAGAAAAAAGCTCACCTGTTGCAAGGCTTGCAAACGTTACTAAGTGTCAGGAAGAATCCCGGCTTACACCTGCAAATTGTGTCTCTGTTCTTTGAACCTGTAGAGAAAAGAAGAAACTGTAGCCATAAACTGGATGGAGAAGAAAACAAAAGGAGAAAAATCCACTCCCAGATGGGTGGGAGATTATCCCTCTTTAAACTCAGAGAACTGCTACTGAAGAAGAGAAAAAGGATCAGTCTATGTTTGAGGACAGGGTTGGGGGAGGATAAATATAATAAAAAGTAAGGGTACCACTATCCTGGTAGGTCAGAGGCCTCTGTAGAACCTTGGAAAGGGACTAAAATTACAGTGCAACTGAAATTGGTCTAACGGATAATGGCAGTTCCAGCACAAAAGCAGGGAAAGTCACTCAAGTTCAAGCAGCATGACAGGAAGGGGAAATCACATTAGTAAGGCAAAGACAAGGGAGAAGTGGTCCCTGAGCAGCTGGGACTCGTGAGGAAGTCAGTTCAGGGCAGGCAGAAATCACTTCAAGCCATGGGACACATTCACTCCTGCGATCTGCTATGCTGTGAGTGGAAGGGGTAAGAAATGAAAGAGCTATTGCTTCTAAGCAAGTCACAGTATGGAGACTGAGTAAAACAGGTATGGGGAAGAGCAGGCAAGAATAGTGATGGAAGGACATAAAGTTGCATGACGGGAGGGAAAAAGGTGCTTGAAAAAGAAGCATGCGTTCTGCGGCAAGCAAGGGACAGGACAAAACCAGTTCTACATCAGCCAAGAGGGAAGGAAATTGCTCAAGGGCAGCATACGATGATGACCCTTGAGGACAGGTGTAAGCGTGGAAACCGTCCTAGAGGAAGATTACTGAGCACCAGAGGGAACGAATTCACCAGTGAGACACTAAAGCTCACACTAGGCAAGGTAAGAGAAGGGAAAGGGATCAGGAGAAGCAGAATTTGCAAAGAAGAGGTGATAGCTTTAGGACAACAAGGTAAGGAGCATTTAAAGGACATGAACAGAATTATACAGCACAAGGTAGATGGCGGCACACATTTGGTTAACATCTCCGATTCCTGGCTGGAGATGAGGCAGCTTGGGACAGCTAACATGGGTACTTCTCCAGACACTTGCACCATCCCCAGGTCACACCCAATGCCACTCAGTACAGTTCAGCATTACCTGAGCAGCTCTTTACTTTAAAACACTGCACTGTGATGGTTCAGCAACTGACTGACAAGCAGTTCAGCTGGGCACTGGGACTAGTGGTATTTTCAGCCATTGCACTCAAAAGTGCCTCCAGCAGTTGGAGGGAAATGCAATGAGCATCAGGAGAAATATCCACACAAAGACAAAAGACCTTGCTTCAGTGCATGCAAGGTAGAGGTACCAAAATTAAGTAGCAAATATCTCCTCACAACAGCCAAAACCAAGAAACCATTCAAGGACAAAAGGAAAGTAGAAACTGTGATAGAAAATAGGGTTTGATGCCAAGGCAGGCAGAGAATGGCAGTCTTTCTGGGGAGAGTGGGTGAGGAAAACCAAGAGATGTTCCAAAACTACAATTACGTCAGGGCAAGGCACTGCAGCGTGTCAGAAAGTGAAAGGAGGGGCTATTAATGTCTACTGGAGAACAGTATGTCCATAGTGGAGCCACACCCATCCATACTCACAGTTGGCAATAATCCCATTGACACACGAGCTGCAGTTCCTACACTGGAAGAGATCGGACAGGCCAATCTGATACTGATGCTTCCGACAGCCGCATACAGTATCTTGCTTTGGGGTGCAGGGGGTCTCTACTATCTGCCCAAACTCTGTGGAAAGAAAGGAGAAGTGATTATTCCAACCTCTTCCTTTACCTTGAGCTAAGAGATGCAGTGGCAGGTATTGCTATCCCCTAATCTTCCCAGAAAAAGGCCAAAAAGGCCTGCAAACTCTGTCTCAGACTGTAGTAATTTGGTAACCCTTATTCCTGCTGTCCCCAATCCTTTCCCATACACTGTCCTTCTGCCCATTCAATTGCTTACTCTTCCAAGCTTCTTGCTCATCTTGCCATCCCCTCCAGCCCCCTACCCACCAGTACCACACATTTTCATCAGGTCCTACAGATAACTCACCCATACGGCAGTGTGTACACTGGAAGCATTTAGACATGGTGTTATCAACAGCTGTGAATGTGCCATGAGCACACGGAAGACAGACAGGTGCCTGGTCAGGCCGATCACAGTCTTTTGCCTTGTAGGTACCTGCAAGAAAATCACTTAACAGAGCTCTGACAGAAACGCAAATGCGTTGTCTTAGGGAGGATGGGAGTCATGGATTGCTCAGAGAAACCCTGAAGTTGATGGTGTAAGGACCAAGTATACTTCCTCTCACCAGTGTGAAGAACACTGACAGACCAAAAGAAGAGACAAGGAATGACAATTTATCCAGGTAGGGATAGGTACCAAGGAAAGGGAGCACTGATGTAGCTGTAGGAGAGAGACAGTTTGAGAGTACCGGACAGGGAAATGCCTCTAAGGTGAAGGTCACTATTACTGTACTCATTTTACGTACCTGCATGGCATCTCATGCAGCAGTGAGTCTCACTGGGATGTAGGTATTGTCCCAGTAGACACTGCACCTGCCTCTCTTCTCCCCTCAAGGGGTTAGAGGGGTCTCTTCCATCCAAAGCTACCCGATGGACTTGCAATGTATATGGCACTGGAGCAATTCCTACAGATTCCTTTGATAACACGCAGATGAATGTTAAGATAACCTGTAAATACAGAGGGAGAGAGAGGGAAAGAAACAGGAAGAGAAACAAGGTGAGAAAACATCACATCCCCTTGCAGACTGCACAGCTGACTTCAGCACTTACAATTAAACCTTATTAAACAGTGAGTTCAATTGACTTGACCAATTCTGCTATCAGGACCCTCCACTGACAAACGTGTGGAGGCAGATTAGTTACCACAAAAAGCCCCAACAAACTCATGCCTATCATCTGTGTTATTAATATGCCATATGTCTTTATGACAAACTGATTGTATATAAAGCAAATACTTTTCGTGATGTGCAATTCGTAGATGGAATGCCTTGAAAATGCTGCAGCTTGCAAGAAAGTTACTCAAGAGCAAAGAATGTTTTTATAAGAAAGGCAGTAAGACTGCCCATCTAGAAACAGTTCCAGAGAGAAGAATGCATCCAGTACTTGCGGTTCTACTGACTAAATAAACCAGATGGAAAGTTTGGAGTAAGAAGGCAGAGGAGGATCTCACTGCATGCAAAGTAAAGAAAAGCTTCCAAAACTCCTCTTGAGCAAGCCAGCCCTAGAAATGTGGGAAAGTTAGGTTTTCGACTTCTCCCCATAAAACATAGATTCTTCCTTTAAAACTGCAGCTGTTAACATTCGGTCTGAGCAGTCTGCCACAAAAATGTGCACTTTTTTCTTTTTTTAATTCCTTTAAGATTTACTTGCTATTTTTCATTTTGAAGATGACTGTTGTCAAGAATTTTAACAGAAATATTAAGATTAGCACGACTGCAGTATGACTGTAAGAGAGCATGAGCGTGTGTACACACAGACGCACGAAGGAACAGCAGAACGAAGGGTTAAAAGAACAGCCTCTACAGATAATGAAGGACACCATTCCCTGCACGCTGTTTTCAGGACGCTATTCCCAGCAGCGAAATTGAGAAATGTGCTGTTTATGTCCGAGCCAAAAGGTCTACACTCAGCATAGATGACTCATTGGCAAAAGACCCTGCACTAGGAGGATGGTAACAAAACTGCAGCATATCACAAACACGATTCCTCTGCCTGTTGGCCCAGCAGAAAAAGACTCTAGGCATGTATTTCAAACATGCCTTCAGACAAGGAAAAAACACAATAACAAAAAGGTTAAAAAATTATAAAATAAAAAAAAAAAAAAGAAAAACAACTTGACCCAAGATTTATGGAGCCTAAAGTCAGCAAGTTTCTATGTCAAACGTCCATCCCATACCAGCTGATGACATCCAAGGGGTATGATGGACTTGTCCAAAAAGTAGTTTGTAGTGCCACACCATCTGGACATACGTGTGTTAGTGCTTCTGGGTATGTCGTGGAGAGCATGTGCCAATGTAGTCTATGCATCGGATGGTGTGAATGCATGAAAATCAACTCCTTTTTTCTGCAAATAAATACCACCCCAACCCATCCATACAATCTCTGTACACAGAGTTTTACTACACTACCTTCCCTACATTGTAATGTTTTCCCAGCTTGCTTTTTTGAAAGTGGCAAGATGTGTAGCTGTAGAGGCACAGCTTCAGAGTTCTGTTTCTTTTTGCTTTTTCAGCTAGGAGAGTTATAGCAAAAGCAAAGCAAACCAATAAGGGTAAACCACAATGCTGATACCAATTTTGTGGTTGCAAGCTTAAGAGAGGATACGCAAAAAGAGATGGCTATGACAGCCCCATGCTGTCCTGTTTCTCTCAAAATTAAAGCTTTGGGGGAAAAAGGTACATAGATGAAAGCAACTTAAAACCTCAAGGATAGCACTTTGTAACTCTGACAAAGCAAAAACCCCATTTTTCAGAGCACTCTGTCATACAAAGACATATTCACTAGACCAGATGTTAAAATGGTGAACAGGAAAAAGAAAACCACATATTTAAATAACTATCATTTCAGACTTAATTAGCTGACCACACAATAAATGCAAGTACTCCAAGAACTCAGTAGAAATAAAACTCGTTTCAGCAGCTGACAGTCTTACAAGACTGATTGCTTGCAGGAAAATGGGTGAAAGATCTTTCACATAGATGGCCTGACAGCAAAATAAAAAGTAAAATAAAAAAACAAAATCCTGATTCTCTACCCAATGATTAATTCCCCGACACGGGAATATATATAACTAGCCCCTAGGTCAGACAAGTCAGCAATAGAAACAACAGAAGAAAGCATCAAAGATCAAGCCAAAAACACATAGAAAATTGGTCAGATGCACCTTCAAAAACAAAATAAAACAATACAGGTGTTTTCAGTTTTTCAGATTAAGTGAAAGCATGTCTCTAAGTGTAATCAAACCAGAGTTAACACATTATCACTGATGAAAATCTGAGGAACAGAGAGTCACAAACCACAAGTGACTCACAAACCAGCGACTCGGCCTTCCAGAAAAATCATTCATATGACAGGGAAAAAAAAAAAAAAACACCACACCACCATCTTAAGCAACTCCCCAAGCTGTTCAGCAGTATACTGATTTATACCAATGACAGAATTCATAAAATTCAGGAAATACATGAAATTAGAATAGCACAGAATATTTCACAGTTGGAAGGGACTTACAACGATCAACTAGTCTGACCGCTTCAGGGCTGACCAAGTTAAAGCATGTTATTAAGGGCATTGTCCAAATGCCTCAAACACCCACAGGCTTGGGGCATCGACCACCTCTCCAGGAAGCCTGCTCCAGTATCTGACCCTCTTGGTAAAGAAATGCTGCCTAATGTCCAGTCTAAACCTCCTCTGGTGCAGCTTTGAGCCATTCCCACATGTCCTATTGCTGGATCCCAGGCAGGAGAGCTCAGCACCTCCCTCTCCACTTCTCCTCCCCAGGAAGCTGCAGAGAGCGATGAGGTCGCCCCTCAGCCTCCTTCTCTCCCAACTAGACAAGCCCAAAGCCCTCAGCCACTCCTCACAGGACATTCCTTCCAGCCCTTCCACCAGCTTAGTTGCCCTCCTCTGGACGCGTTCAAGGACCTTCACATCCTTCTTCAGTTGTGGGGCCCAGAACTGCACCCAGCACTCCAGGGTTGGCCGCACCAACGCTGAGTACAGCGGGACAGTCACCTCTTTTGCCGGCTGGCCGTGCTGTGTTTGATGCCCCCCGGGATGCGGTTTGCCCTCTGGGCTGCCAGGGCAGGCTGCTGACCCACACTGAGCCTGCTGCCGACCCGCACCCCCAGACCCCTTTCTGCAGGGCTGCTCTCCAGCCACTCCTCTCCCAGTTTACACTTGTGCCCGGCGTTACTCCTCCCAGGTGCAGAATCCGGCATTTGTTCTTGTTAAATTCATCCCATTAACCATAGCCCAGTGCTCCAATCTATCTAGATCCCTCTGCAAGGCATCTTGTACCTCAAGAGAGTCAACAGCACCTCCCAGTTTGGTATCATCAGCAAACTTGCTAACGGTGCATGCAGCTCCTGCATCCAGACCACTGATACATATTGAACAGAACGGGTCCTAGAAGTGAGCCGTGAGGAACACACCTGGTGACTGGTCACCAGCCGGATGTGGCCCCATTAACCAAGCAATGAAGCCTCGAGTCATTGGTGACAGCTCACCAATGCAAAGTCTAGAGGTCTTCTACTACTGAAATAAGGTGATTTTTCCATCATTAGATTTATAACATGCTCTGATTCCACAGACCATAAGAACAAGTACCTACTAACCAGTGCTGCATAGAAAAGTGGACAGCATGTATTACCCAAGCCAAATGATAATTCAAACCACCAAACCACATCATGCACACCGGTGATTCACATTTTTAGTGAGCAGGGACTTCCCAGGAAAAAAAGAATCAGCAGAAACTCTAGGTTTTACTTTTGAAACTGCTGCAGAAATAAACAAAATATGGCAGATGAAAACAAGAATGCTGCGTCCTTAAATCATTCCACCCCTCTGGGTGACAGCTATGTGTCCCATACATTCTTCTCACATGTGAGGCAACCCTAGTTCCTTCTTATGTCTCATGCCAGCACTTACTGCCTGGCAGCTACAGTGAAAAAAAAAAAACAACACTGCAAAAGCTCAAAAGCTCTTCTATGCAAAGCTTTGGCGGCTGAGACAGGATTTAGGAGTCCCTGCACCATCTTCAACCTCAAATATTCTTGAATTACTACCACCACTTCAATTCACACCCTTGCTGCTGTTTCCGCCACATCAGGCCATGCACCGAGAACTGCAAGTGAGGTGACATCTCTACAGTGTCGTGGTTTAACCCCAGCCAGCAACTAAGCACCACGCAGTCGCTCACTCACTCTTCCCCACCTCCCAGTGGGATGGGGAGGAGAATCAGAAAAAAAAGTAAAACCCACAGGTTGAGATAAGAGCAGTTTAATAACTAAAATAAAATAACAACAACAATAATAATAAATATAATAATTGTAATGAAAAGGAATATAAACAAAGAGAGAGAAATAAAACCCAAGAAAAAACAAGTGATGCACAACACAACCACTCACCACCCGCTGACCGATGCCCGAGCAGCGATCTGCCCCTCCTGGCCAACTCCCCCCAGTTTATATACTGAGTGTGACGTTCTGTGGTATGGAATAGCCCTTTGGCTAGTTCAGGTCAGCTGTCCTGGCCATGCTCCCTCCCAGCTTCTTGTGCCAGCAAACACAGGAAACTGAAAAATCCTTAACTTAGGATAAGCTCTACTTCACAACAACTAAAACATCAGTGTGTCATCAACATTATTCTCACACTAAACCCAAAACACAGCACTGTATCAGCTACTAGGAAGAAAACTAACTCTATCCCAGTCAAAACCAGGACAAGAGTAAGGCAAAGAAAGAAAGGACCAGCTAAGATAGAAGTGAAGAACGCAGCAAGATGCAAGAAAGATGGAAGCGGGGCTTGGAAATAAGAAGGGACATTTGAGAGCAGTCTTCTCAGGCCAAGGAGAAAGAAGGCACAGTATCTGAAACAGAGGGACAACGCATGGAAGTGCAGCGTATCAGGGCTACTATCCCCTGCCAATGTCCACAAGGCTAGAAAATACCAATTTATTCAGCAGGGATGCCAGAGCTCTTTATCATGCACTCTGTGCAGAGGTGTAGCCCTGCTGCTACCTGCAAGGCTCCTCGCCCTCAGGGAGAAGGGCGGAGGAAGCACCTACATTGATGCACAGGTATGACGGGAAAGCAAGGCTGGAGAGGGTTGTGTTGGAAATAAGACTTCCCTCTCCTAGAAAGCCAGAAGTGTCCAGAGTGGACCAAGGCCGGTCACAGAAAGCAAACTGGGTGGGAAGGGGCGGAATTAGACAGGTGGGAAGTGACTCCTGCCCCCATATCCAGTGCCTTGAGACCCCATGCCTGTTCATGTGAACTAACAGGAAGGCAATACTTGCTGGAGCAGACGCTCGGGTATTAGCATTCCAAACAATTCAAATAATATTGCTCATCACGAAGCTTACATTTAAAATACTTCCAAATTAATAATTTCCAGTTTAAAAACTCCTTAATGCAAAAGCATAAAGCTGAAAATTTCAGAATAAAACAATTTTATAAACCCAGATGTGCTGTTAAAACCCAGAGATTAAGAGGCTTACTCTTTTTTGTGCACACCTAACATATTCATCATTTAATAGTTTCCCCAACAACAACTTACTCAACTGCTTCTCTCAAAAAAGACTTCCCTTCTGCAAATTCCATTGTTAAACTAAAGAACTACCTGCAAATAAAAGGCATTACAAGTCATTAGAATTTCTTAATTGAAACTTCCCTTTGCATCAGAGTTCAACACAATACACACCAATGCACAAGTAATCTACTTATCAGTCATCTGTAAACCTTTTTGATGAGTCATAAAAAATTAGCCAACTTGGAAGTTCAGAGGAAAACAGAGATCCTGCTCAGGGTAACGATCTACCAAAGAAATCAGGGTGCAAGATTACCCTTTATATTTTTTGACTGCTTCAGCCATTTCCAAAAGCTCTTTGAGGTTTGCATTTTTTTTAGTCTGCTATACAAAGATGCACAAGAAACCAGAACTTCTGCTTTACACATTGAGAAATGTATATTAAAGCAACATTTACAGGAAGCTTTTCTCATTGCTCACTAAAACCTGGAAAGGTCAAAAGAAGGATACAAGAGCTGTTATTATAAATAAACCTCCATTTTATCAAGATCAGGTGGAGGAATGCTGTATTTTAGGCCTTGTCTAGAATCAGGAGACTGGTAATAGCTTTCACACAATGAAGAAATGCCTTAGAAATCTTAATTTAGAAACAAAAAAACCCTGTGATTTATCTATAAAGATCATGGACTTCACACCATAAAATGTCTGTATAAATACAGTATATAAAGTTAGAAGTTTTTATTTCATATTAGCAGAGATGAAGAGTGGAAAAGTGGCCTCCCCCTTCAATCCCAAATTGATTTTCAGCTGGGCACAAGCCCTTGACCTCTGCCTGCAGCCGTGCTCACAGTGACTCACTAGGTGAGTTTTTTAAGAGTGGGGTAATTGTCACATGCTGAGTCCCACTCATTGGAACTGATGTGCTCCTGTTTGTTTTAACAGAGAAATGTAGCAACATTGCTTTGAGATGTGCTTCCTGCTGTCAGGTTCCGAAGACCACAGTAGAAAGATCTGCCTTACTGAGGGTTCAAAGGAAGCACTCGGTCACCCAGGGATGAGGACAAGAGTATGGAAGAGAACACAAGACATCTGACCCAAATAAAAACAAAGCCCCTTTGTGATGACTAATGAAAATGGATAAGAAGGAGCAAAATGACAAAAACTGTTTTAGCCCAAATAATACTGCTAATGCAGAAAATGGATTACTTAATGAAAACTAAGGGAAAAGGCATCCAAACTGACAATACTGATTACTTGTGAGAACTTAAATTACCACGCAATTGAAATTAGCAGAGACCTGGATATCAACATGTTCTATTTGGCTAGAAGTAAACAGTCATCAAAAATAGAAATTAAAATTAGATTAATAAGCAGATCAAAAGTTGAATGAACCTGGTTAAAGAAAGCAATCAGAAATGCAATCAAATGCTATGAATTATTAGGAAAAGAACTGAGGACAAAACAGAGGGTGTTGTTATGCCAATATATAAACCCGTAAGGACTGAATCTGGACTGTAGCTCTAGTCCCCAATCCTGAGAATATAGATTAACCCAGATATTATGCAGAGAAAGAAAACAAGGATGATCAGTGGTACAGACTGGCTGCCATAGAAGGAAAGATTAAAAATACTGGTCTATAAAAGAGAAAACTGAGCAGAGGATACTATAGCAGGCCCCAAAGTCACGAATGCCATAGAGAAGGTGAACTGGGATGGCCGAAGGTGATGAACTGGGATGGCCGAAGGTGATGAACTGGGATGGCCGAAGGTGATGAACTGGGATGGCCGAAGGTGATGAACTGGGATGGCTCTTCTCTGGCTCTTCCAGTGCAAGAACTAAGGCACCGCATAAAACAAGCAGGGGACAGGTTCAAAACACATACAGGTAGGTACTTTTTTAGCCAGCACATAGTTGCTGTGTGGGACTCCCTGCCAGAGTGCTGGGGGTGCCAGAAACATGCCTGGGTTCCAAAAGAGATCATCACACCCACCAGCAGAAGAAAAAACACACCCAGGAGGCAGAAAAATGAAGACACCATTTCAACTTGGGAATTCCTACAGTCACAGATCACTGGAAACTGGGAAAATATTTTTATTTTTCATTGTTGTACACTTGCCCTGCTTCAAAACCCTTGGTAGACACCTGCCGTTGGCCACTTAGTGGAAACAGGATGGTAGACCCAACAGTTCTTTTTTACAATGCACATGGTGCCTTGGTTTTCAATTTTTATATAACGTAGCTTCCAACTTCAAAATTGCAATTCCTCCCTTTACCTTCAAAGGGTGCCAGATGCACCCTTATGGCTATTTCATCTTTTCTTCATAAAACTGAACTGCCTTTAATAAACGAAACTGCCATTTATTTTTTTTTCTTTTTAGTGCGACAGAAAACACAGAGGCCTCAGAGAAGACAGTTGCCAATTTTTCCACTATGAAAGTTAGGAGTGCACAGGGAAAACACAGAGGACCTGGGAAGTCATGGAGGTTATGGACATACGAAAAGAGAAAATGCATGGAAACATGCCAAAGGAAATTCTGAAGAATCAGAGGAAGCATAAAAGAATCAGAAAACTAGAAGGGGGGCATCAAGGAAGTAAGAAAAGCTATGAGGGCCAACATAGGATGATATGGAAAGTAAATGGAAGATGGAAGGGCATGCAACAGAGTTAGAATTTTAACACTGAAAAAAATGTATTTTATGGAAAAGATAAACATTATCTGTAATGAGTGAGTGTGGTGGCATTAACTTGAAATGACATGTAAGTAGGAGGGGAAAAACATCCTCAAAAAGAAAAAGGACTGAAGGACAATCTTCCTCCAGAATATTATTTAACTGATGACAATATAATTAATTTGGGGAATCCAATGGGGGTTTGTGCATTTTATTGCCAATAATATGAATATCACATACAGTATCTGAATTACAGAAGAGTATGTGGACCACTATTCTTAAGTCAGAATACACCTTTCCAGGTTTGCTAAGTGCTTTGAAATCCGTATGTAAGTTGACGGTTTATGTATCCCACCTAGGCCCCAGCATGGTAAGTGATCCACAGTTAGACTCAAGGTGTAGAGTGCTCCCACTCCACAGATTTAGTTCGGTTGTCCTGCCAGTGCTAGCCTTAACTCTACTACCTGGTTTCCAAAAAGCTTCCAAGCACAAAAAAATAAAACTTCTGGAAGAAGGTAACTTTGAGTAGCATAGTCACAACTTTCTGACAGCAAATTAACAACTAACCCAACCTCACAAGTCCAGTGCCATCAAGTGCAAGTGTTTGTTAGCAGGATGCTCAGGTATTTAAGGATAAACACTCTGACCTTGTAACTTCTATATCAGAATTTGCTATGTCATGATGGTAAGTGATGCCACACCCCTACTGTCACAGCTTTATCACACATCTGCTGATACTGGATGGTCATTCACCTCTAGCAGTCACACTATTCGTAAAATACTCTGATTTCTTTTACAGGTAACTTTTCACCCGCAAAATTACAATGGACAGCTTAAAAATCTTGATTTAAGATACCCAAAAAGGTCAAAGCAGATTTCCTGGCAAAGGTAAACCCGCTTTTAAACAAACCCCATAGTTTGGGGCGTAGGCAGAGCCCGCTAATCTTTGTTTAAATGCCCGCAGAGTGGCAACTGCTACTAACAGTTTACTAACAGCAACGCGCCCAGCCCGTCGCTGGCGGTACAACCGCAGGCACCCGCGGCCGACCGCGGAGCGGAGCCGGGTGAGTCCGAGGCGGCGGGAGCGGAGCTCCGGGATATCCTCCGCCATTCCCGTAAATCCAGCCGCTTTTGCCCTGACTCAGGGATAAAAACCGGAAAGGGGTTGGCCGGCGAACCCAGCGCCCAGCGGTGGGCGGGCAGGGAAGGAGGGAGCACCGCCGGCCTCGGCGGCCCCGCAGCGCGGTGACACCGCAGGCGGCCAGGGGAGGGCGGGCCAGGCGCGGCTCCGCTTCCCGGCCGCCTGTCGCCGCTCCGGTCGGCGCGGGGCAGCCTCCCCGTTCATCACGACCGCCCGCCTCGCCCCCCCGCAGGAGGAAATGGCTCCTCCGCTCCCGGGCTGCCGTGAGGGAAGCCAAAGCCCGCGGAGAGCGGGAGCGGGCGGCGGGCTGTCCGCAGAGCCGGAGCGGTGAGGAGCCCCGCGGCGGCGAGAAGGGGGCGAAGGCAGCTCGGGACCCAAAGCTCCGCGGCGGGCACCGCGCTGCAGCCCCGGGGGGTGGGGTGGTGGGGGGGGAAGCCCGCAAGCCGCCCGCTGCGGGACCGGAGCCCCCGCCGTGACTTACCGTCCCCAGCGAGCTGCAGGGCAGCGCCGGGCCGCGCATGGCTCCGCGGCCCGCTACGTCCCCATGGCAGGTCCCCCGCGCCCAGAGGAAGCCGCCCCAACCCTGCCCAGCCCCGGCTGGAGCAGCGGGGAGCGACGCTGCCCCGTCTCCAACTTCCTGGCAGCGGCGGCAGGAAAGAGGGCGGCGGGGAGGGAGGGGAGGTGGCCCGGCTCCGCGCCCCGCCCGCCCTCCCGCCCTCTCTCCGCACACCCACTGCGGCTTTCCTCAAAAATTGACACGGGCGAGCTGAAGAAAAAGAACCGAAGGTGTTTCGCGTGGCTAAAACCGACAGAAAACACACGGGAGAGGAGTCAAAGGATGGTCACTGTCATCTTAAAACTTCCTGACACATGAGGGTTTCGCCTTTCGGCCGTACTTTTGATGGTAAGTTCACGGGAAACTTAACCGTGTGGTTGTAAGACAGTAACTCTGCGTCTTAACTGCCTTGTCAGCACCAAAATAATTTTAAAGATAGGTGCTTAGCAGCCAAAAGTAGCATATTTAGAGTATATATACCCATCCTGTACTTTTTCATTTAAAACACACATTTTCTTGCACACTCCAACAAACCAGCGGCACTGACACTGCAAAGATAAGTGGAGCGTATGTCACATTCTGCATGAGCTCTGCTTCACATGCTCATAACGATAGCGTTTAGAAAAAATAAATATACAGTAAGGAATAAGTGGCTAAACGATAACAAACTCCCCTTAATTTGTTGCCCGTTAGTTTCAGAACTGCTTCCACTCAAGATAATGAGCTGCATGTGTTGTTACCTGGTCTCAGCTGCTCAGGTCGACAGGAATTGGTTGTTAGTTACCACAAGAGCCTGGCATCACGAACAGGAGGGCCCGTGGAGCAGCCCCAGCACCTATCTTCCAGCTGTCAGTTTGCAACAGGAAACACTCCCCACCATTTTCCACAATTCTCTCTGTACTACAGCCAACAGCTCAGCTGCTAAGCACTGTTTTGGACGAGTATGCCCATTTCATGTGTGTAAGTCCAAAACACCTGTACAACGCACTCTGCACTGCCGGAATTGCTGCAGATAAAGGCAAACACCTCTGCGGACTGTGCCTGCTCCCGAGTCACTTATGTGCTGTATGGAAGCCACCAGTGGTGCGTGCACAGGGACAAAATAACAAGCGCCGTGCAGCTACACAGCTCTCTTCCGTACTTTGGGCTTGGAACGGCTCTGACTTTCCAGCAGCAGGTTCCAGGAGGGAAGGAAATAGCAGAATAACCTGTTATCAGGGTGCAGCCACCTCTGGGGAGAGACATGAAAGAGATTTACCAAGTTTTGTCTAGTTCATTTCCTTGCCTTGAACAAGGCCAATACAAAATTAGCCCCTAAAGGAAGAATTCTTATGAACCGATGAGTACATTCTATGGAGGAGTGAATCACTTTTTTAATGGATTGTTTCAGATTTATCACAGATGAGTGGATGAGGCATACCCTTCAATCTTCATGCTTTGGCCTTCCAAAAAATAGAAACAGCATTTCTCTAGAACCACACAAGTGTCAGAGAAGTCCCCATAAACCCTCCCTTTCGACTCTTTCTGCCACACACTTGACACATTAATGTCAAACGCATCAGCTTCCACTTCCCAGCCTTCGCCAGAACTGGCAAGCCCACGCCACCCTCCCCCTCACCGCCGCCGCCTCCCCGCGACCTGCCAGGCCTTCCGTGGTTCCCGGGGCTCCGTGGCTATGTACCACCCAGGGGACCGAGCCCAGCTCCTGCGCTCCAAGATTTCAGCTTGTCTGTCAGCGCGGCCGCTCTACTCCCGGGTTCCCGTTTCTCGGCGGTCCCGGTGAGCGGAACACCTCCTGCCTCCGCTCCGAGAGTTTTTACCTCAGGGGCGGCCGCCGCGGGACAGCGCGCCGCCGGGGGGGCGGGGGGAAGCGCCGAGCGGGGGCGGCGATTGGCCGGAGGGGAGGGAGGAGTCGGAGAGTGACGGGCTCGCGTCTCGGCGGCCCCTCCCGGCGGGCTCTGCGCGTTTCCCGCCGCCGCGTCGCCGTGGCAACGCCGTGAGCCGTGCGGCCCGGCCGGGCGCTGTCATGGCGCAGCCCAGCGCGGCGGTGAGGGACCCGGGGCGGGGGCTCCGGGCGCCTTCCCCGCCGCACGGCGCTGAAGCCTCGTTTCTCTGCTCTCTCTAGGAGCAGCGCTGGCTGCAGGCCGCTCGGGACTTTGCTCGCCGAGCGCTCCCTGCCTGCGAGGGGCCTGACGGGCCGGAGCCGCCGCCGCTGGAGGCGGTACTGCGGTGCCTGCGAAGCGCGAGCGGCGGGGATCTGCCGCTCGGCTACAGGTGACCGAGAGGAGGGGCGGAGAGGGGTGAAGGGTCGGAGCGGGGCGGGAAGGGGGGGTTCTCTCCGGGCCCGGTGCCCGCGCTCATCCCTCGCGCATGCGCAGCACGTTGCGGAGAAAGGCCCCACCACCACCCCCGGCGCAGGGCCCGGCCGCAGCCACCGGCCGGTGGAGCGGAGCCGGCGGGGCCCTCCCGGGAGCTCGGCACGGCCCTCCCGGGAGCTCAGCACCGCGGCTGCAGGAGCAGCAACAGCAGCTGCCGCCGGCGCCAGGCGAGCGCCAGTCGTTGCTGTGCGATGGCAGCCCCGGATGCTGGGTGTGGGAGGGATGTTGTCGAGGATGGGGTAACCACATGCGTTCTCTTGGCTCCGATGCGTCCCCGATCGCTCTTGCGGTATGATTAAGCACCGTATCCGCTAGTCTGCGGTAGGCAGAGCGTGTAACCAAAGTAGGGCATCTCGCTGAGAACGAGCTGCTGTGCTGCATGGTGTTTGCATGGCGGCTTCCCGGCGGGAGCCTGTTAGTTGGCTCAGGAGGCTGGTGCTGGGCATGGTCTGCGAAGCCGTTGGGCAGCAGAGGTCAGCCTTCAAGGGTGTGCTCTCACAAAGCGGGAATCTAGGGTAGTCTGGCCCGTATTTTAGATGGTCAAAGGCTTTTGGGTGGTTACCATCATGAAAAACATGCAACTTGCAGAGAGAGATCCAGATTGGAAGGTTTAACTCACCAAATCTATCCAATCTATTTCTTTCTTGCTCCAACGTATGGTGGGAGAATGGCTATTAAAACCCCTGGCACAGCTGGCTTGGGGACAAAGGTCAACTGGATTTGATTAAGGACTAAATAATTTTATAATAATAGCTTATAAATATAGGTGGTAGGGCCTTCACACCAGCTAAACTGATCTCATCTACATATTTTTTCTGTAGACTATATTCTACTGTACTTTATATTTATCCAGAGGTTGGTTTTTATTCAGGGGAATTCGTAGAGAAGAGTTTAAGGTGGTTGATACTTGTCTTGTATGAGGCCAGTGGTCTGTTTGTGAGCAGTGTACTACATCCACAGCTGACCATCAAGCTCTGGAGCACCAGAAGAGAGTCCAGAAGAGGGTTCAGTTAGTTCTCTGTATGTGATAACCAGGACCCAGTGTACTGCTGTAGTTTTGGTTTCTCACAAAAAACAGTCAGCACATGTGATGAAAACATGAGCAGCACTGTGTTCTCCTTGTAGATCATAGATATCAGTATTATTCCCAGTGCTGCTCTGTCTCTCAGGGTGGAGCAGTTTGTTTATGTCCTTTTCAGCTAATCTTTCTCCTGTTCAGATTCCTGCCAAATACACAAGTATCTGCATAAATTTATCTCTTTCTTTTTTCATATATAAATACTATTTATTGCTGATGCAGACCCATCACTCGTCTAGACTGGTTTCTGGCTTTGAACCTTTGATACTTGACTAATCCAATGAAACTCTTCAAATTCATACTCTCTGAATTTGATTATATCCTGCTACTGAGCAAGTGGGTGTTGTGAATAGAGCTCCAGTTTCACAACCTAAAATTGTCAGTGAACCTTGCTGGAAACAAGTAGCAAATCACTAGCTGGAGACCAGTTTGTATTCGTTCTTTCAGTGTTGATGTTAACATGGAGAGAGGACTTTTGTTAATTCTCTAGCATAGAGAGCCAGGATGTAAACAACAACGATGAATGCTGCCATGATCATATAAACACTGAAAAGGCTTAGAATCTACTGCGGATGCTGCCTAGTTCTCCCATATTTGGTACTGCAGCCAGACAGATGCTGAACTGCGGATGGCTTCACATCTGGTTGATTGGATGTTACATCTCCTTCTCCCCCCTCTCCCCAAAGCCAGGAGGGTAGGTGGAAAGACTCAGGGCTAGCTTGGCTAGTGAAGGCCTAGTCTAATAATCTGGCTTGGTGTCTCTCAGCTTTGTATTGTGTACGCTATCCACAGGAGAGAGTTTGTTCCAAAACTATCACGATCTTCATCTAGAAGTTGTTCAGCCTTGCTTTTACTACAGTTCAGTGATTTTAGCACCAGATGATGGAATTAGTCTGTATTTACCTGTGTTTGTTACTGATATGTAAACTGTGTTGAGCAGTTGTTGGGGTTTTCTCACAGAGTCTCCCATTCAAGCCAAAAATGTCTGAACTAATAACTGTTCTCCCTCTCGCCTCCCCCTACATGTACTTGAAAACATGTTCCATTTTATCAGCTCTCAGTTTTATTTTTTTGTTTTCAAGTCTTCCACATGCCTGCTCAGGTGACCATAGTAGCAAAGGGTGTCTCTTTTCAGAGAGGATGTTCAAGCGGAACATGTTGACTGAGCTGAGAGAGATCCTTGATAAATGCCAGTGAATGGGTTGATTTCTTCCCATGTGGTAGCATCAGACCGTGCCAATAGCTAAGGCTCTTCTGACTTAGTCAAGCTTTGTCTACTGCAGCAATCGCTGTAATTTCCAAACTTTGCAGACCAGGTTTTTTCTATAGTCTTGCTTTTATTTTCATTCCAGTTTCATCTCCATCTCTGACCTACAGCGTCAGCAGTGCATGCCGTGCTGCAGCCACCTGACCTGGAGCACTAATGAATTCAAAGAATGGGCTCATCAAGGACAAGGTTTTTTACCTATGCAGAGTCCTTTACCAAGGACTTACCTGATCTTGGTTGGCTATTTAACAGATGGAAGGCAAGAGGGCAATGCGAAGTTGGTAGATGGTTGCCTATACGTGAAAGACAATACTGGGATAATTCCTTGTGAGGTATGTTCTCAGTCTGAGGGATTCTGTCTTTATTCCTACTTCTAGGGCAGTGCCACAGATCACCAGGGCCTTCAGATGATCTGCCAAAGTCTGAAGTGAGGGAAATAACACATCTGTGTAACAGGCAGGAAAAGAGCAAGCTCAGATCCTGGGGAGAGGATAGAATGTGTCAAATCTGTCATCGCTAGGAGAACAAATATTGAATGTGCTGGCCTGGAAAAAAGAGACAGCCTAATGTGCAGTTCTGTTAAATTCTCAGCAGTACGAGGTGGCCTGGGAGAACTGAAGGTCATAGCACTACCCTCTATTTGTTGAATTCCAACTAGTGGAGCAGAAATAACTTTCTGGAGAGTTGTACTGGGTGTTCAGTGATGCACTGATGACATACTTTCAGGAAATAACAGCTTGCATGAGAGTTGAAGTTCATTACAAGGGGAGTCTATGGTAACCCCTAGAGTGGTGATGAAAGAGCATTGAGGTTGGGCTTTTCGAGGAGTTGAAGACAAAAAAAGTTATGTCGCTGTGAACTTCTAACTGAAAACACAGGGGAAAAGAAAGCAGGTGAGACTTTTAGAAAAATAGTCTGAAAATAACCAAGCCTTGCAGTGAATTAATTATCACCTTGCCGGGAGGGTGTGACTGTAACCCAGGAACAGCTAGCTGTAGAGCTCAGCAAATCCAGATTTGCATCTGTAAGGACAGAAGCTCTCCAGTGGGCAGAGAGCAGGCAGACAACAGTGCTCTCATTTAGTAATGAGGCCCAGCAGTAGAACAAGAGTTTGTGGTGTGCATGCAAGGGCAAATTAGTAACAAACATTGTAAGTAAAGCTGAGAAAACGTACCATAACTCATCCCAAGCTTTTATCTCATTATCTTTTGTCTTAGCTCCTGCATTTTGAACTTGAGTGGCTGGAGTCACTGTTCCTCTTCCCAAGCTGGTCGTATATACCACAGACGGATCGGAGCGCAGCAGGGTACGTGGAAATCCTGGCGGATCCAGTGCCAGTAAATCTCCCAAAGGAAGTGTGTGACAGCATTCCAGTCACCTACCTGGCATCCCCCGAGCCACTGCTCACCTCCAGGTAAACACCTAGCGTGCTCCGCTCCGTCGTAGCGCAGTTGCTCTGGTGTGGCAGATGCTGTGAAGAGCACTTGGCTTAGGAAGAGCCAAATTCTGTGTCTGCCTGAGGTAGAAGCAATATGGTGAGAGGTGGAAGTAGAAGTTAGACAATAAAGCTACTTTTCATTAATCAGCTGTTTCCCAGGACTTTACTGGAAGTTTTTATTCTGTATTTGGACAAAATGAGACAAATTTTAATTATTTCCTGATATATTTTGATACTATAGAACAGACGTGAGAACAAAGTGATGATTCAGCTTTCACTGAAGTTAAAATTCACTCTTCTGATTAGCACAACTCTTTTTTTTTTAATTTACAGTGAACCAAAAGTACTATTGACAATAATTATAGATTCTAATATGAAATTGATAGACACCACCAGTGAAGTTCTTATCAGATTGCTGAGATAAGGTGCCAGTTAAATACCAGCTGATAAAAGTAACTGTTGTCTTTAGTGAAAATAATACTTACATTATGTGAAAATGTAGCCAATGGAATTCCAAATCTTACTGAAGTTGATAATTTCAGGTTGTGCTAGGTCATGTTTTATCTTCTTGAGTAGAGAATTCTCTCTATACTCTCTATAATAACAATAAAATGTCAGTCTGCTTTAGTTTCTTCTTTTATTTTGTTCTAATCGTGTTTATCTGCTTGTAAGAAACTTACTTTAAGCGTGTTTTATTTAGCTCAACAGACCTTTCTAAACAAGAAAACTATTTCCATATTTCAGTGTACACCCTCAGGTTTTTAACATAAAGCTCCTCTGCTATTGCCTGATATCTGACCAATTTTCCATGTTCCTTCTTTAAAAATCTTACCAATAAAGTGCTGGTACTAATGTGTGTGGACATCCTGGTATTTCTTTTAAAAGGAGTCATAAAGTTGGATAATGTTTATATGTTTTAGCATCAAGAATGGGTTTGTTTAGAGTGACTGGGATGGTTATATTCCAGTCCAGTAGAAGTTGAAAATGAAAATGACAAATGAAATGACAAACATTTGTTTGTTTGAAATGAATTTTTTTTTTCATTTTTTGAAATTAAAGTTTGAAGTGACAGACAGAAATGACTAAAGAAATGTCACCTCTCTCTCCTCTCTGCTTTCAGTTTTGCTGCTCTTTCACCCTGTGCCAAGTTTGTTAGGAAGACTCATTGTTACTTTCAGGCCTCTTTTGTTTATAGAGCTTCCACAGTGTCACATTCCATGAGTCTATAAAGCTGAATTCTGCTTTCTGCTAAGAATTGCTTGTGACTTTTTTGCTTTTGACCTATAATTAGCTTCCTGTTTGTGGAAAAGCTTTTTGTAATCTGGCTGTTTTCTTGGAACATAGGAATTTGTTCAACACAACCCTGCTGTGTTCAAATATTAAGGTTTTTTAAAATGTCAAAGGGATTTCGTATATAAAAGTTAAAGTAAGAATTCTGTAGCCAAAAATTGTTCTGAAAACCTCTTGGAGAGATGGTCCATGTTACCTTGTTGGATCCTTTACTTCCAGAAGGTGCATGCTGCATATTTGTTTATTTTGCTTTTGAGATACTTTCAAGTTCTTCTTTCATCTCTGATTTCCTTTGCCTCCTCAATTGCCCTCTAGGATTGCATGTAAGAAAAGATCAAAGCTTGCTCTGGCAGGTGAATTGGTCAGACTCGGGCCTCTCCTTTGTATTCACCACAAGACATTCTTCTTTCTGTTTCTGAAGTGCTTCACCTCAGCTGTTTGGGTCCCTGTGCTGGTGCAGGTAAGTCCTTGGAATTTTGCTCACAATTTCACCATCTGTAACTGCGTATGTGCTAGTTGGTTAATTCTTTGAAGCTTGCCTTTGACTTCCCGGTTCGATTTATTCTTTCTTTTACTAGTGATTCTTTTTTTTAATTTGATTCCATGCAACCTACAACAGTGCTTGTATGAAGAAGTCCAGTTCTGTGCCCTGCAGAAATACAGCCCTCCTCCCTCATGCAGACATCTTGCAGATATCACCCTTTTGCTAAGAGTGTGAGACAGTTCTTTTGAAGGAAGAGGTTTTTGGGTGGGGTTATCGGGGTTGGGGAGAATATTTTCCAGTGCAGGAGATGCTGATGTCACTTTTGGTTTCTCTACTCTAGAAGCCCAACCAGCTGGCATGGCATCATATCCTCCAGTTGGGTCACAGGTACACAATAACAAGCCTGAGTATGTCCAGCCTGAAGAAATCTGGACAGAGGATGTTTGTCACCAGTGTTTCTTCCTGCCTTCTGCCCTACTGTGCAGAGCAGGTGAGGGAGCAGCCACTGGACAGTGCTTGGCAAGGAGAATCCACTCAGTCTTCTTCCCTTGAGGCTGCTGAGCAGCTCAGTGGCTCCTTGGAGCTGGGAGTTGAAGAGGAGAGGCCAAGATCAACCAAAGAATCCAAGATCATCTCCTATGTGGTAAGGATTCGTAGGGTTAGCCTTCACCCACTTGCGCTCTAGGGTTTCCACTCCTGGCCTGCAAGGTCTTATTTTCATCATGAATTTATTTCTTTATTGCTCAGGCCTAGGAGTCTCTGTTCTGGGACTCTCTACACTCCTATAACTTCCTGTTTGCTTTCTATTTAGGGAACTGTCACCAAAATACTCAATGGCCAAGCTGGTCTCTTTTTACTGGATAACAAAGTCTGCTTGTGCCTTGCTTACCAGCAGTTGTTGAATTTTGCACGTGGACTCCGACCAGGAGCATGTGTGGAGGTAAGTGGAGATGAGGCATAAAGCATTCAGTGGAAAAGACTCAGGCCCTGGGGATGGCTCGTGAGTGTGTGGGTCAGCAGAAGACTATGGGAACATTGGAATTATTTCAGCAAGTATCTGGAGCAAAATTGGGGATCTTACTGTCTAGGTTTGGTCATGAGAGTCAAAATGATTATTATATGATTCCTTCCCAAGCAGTGCTAGGTTTCTCAGGCCCATTGGGTTTACAGACAATCCAGTAGAGTGACAAAGGATTTTGGATGGGGTGATGGATTTGGGGAGCGGTCGTAGACGAGTTTTCTCTTCTCTGAAGTTGTGTGTCTGTGTATCTCAGCTCATCGATGTCCACCTCCTGCAGAAGCCTCTGGCATCCTTCCCTTTCATTGTACTTGGTGCTTGCCTGAGCAGCACTGTTGTGCTGAAGAGTTTTTCAAGGCTCAGTACCCCCTACCAGCCACCAACCTCTTCGGGAAATCTCTACTTACAGCTGCTCTTCCGCTACAATCTTGGTATGCCACTCTACCTCTGGCTGGTGAGCCTCCTGGAGACGTTTGAGGAGAGGTGAGGACAGTTCTTCTGAAGTCAGGCTGTGTGTAAATGTGCTTTGTAAGCTACCTGGGTGTCTTCTGGACCAAGGGTTCACAAAATTACTGTGCTTGGATATTAATAGCAGGAGCAATCGCTTCTGGTTTACTGGCCTAAGTAAGCCATTTATCTAGATTTCACATCATGTCCAGTCGCTTGTACCTTGCAGTTGCTCTTAGGAGAAAATCCTGTACGTTTTTCAAGTGCGTGTGCTGTAAGCCCACAGCTCTCGGGAGGCTGCAGCAGCCCAGAGCATGTGCTCACGTACTCCTGCCTAGGAAGTTTTGTCCTGAACTATGGAAGCACTGTAGGGATATCTGCCTGCCAGCGGGGTTTGCTTGGCCAGTTGAGGTGAGCGCTGAGGCTGGAGCTGGAAACTGCTGCTACAACCAAATCGCAGAATCATCTAGGTTGGAAAAAACCTTGAAGATGATCCAGTCCAACCATTAACCTCACACTGACCGTTCTCAACTCCACCAGATCCCTCAGCGCTGAGTCAACCCGACTCTTCAACCCCTCCAGGGATGGGGACTCCACCCCTGCCCTGGGCAGCCCATTCCAACACCCAGCAACCCCTTCTGGAAAGAAATACTTCCTAAGAGCCAGTCTGACCCTGCCCTGGTGCAGCTTGAGGCCATTCCCTCTTGTCCTGGCGCTTGTTACTTGGTTCAAGAGACTCATCCCCACCTCTCTGCACCCTCCTTTCAGGGAGTTGTAGAGGGCCATGAGGTCTCCCCTCAGCCTCCTCTTCTCCAGACTAAACCCCCCCAGTTCCCTCAGCCGCTCCCCATCAGACCTGTGCTCCAGACCCTGCACCAGCTTCGTTGCCCTTCTCTGGACACGCTCGAGTCATTCAATGTCCTTTTTGTAGTGAGGGGCCCAAAACTGAACACAGTAATCGAGGTGCGGCCTCACCAGTGCCGAGTCCAGGGGTAAGATCCCTTCCCTGTCCCTGCTGGCCATGCTATTTCTGATACAAAAATTACAAAATCGCGACTGAGATAAAGGCTCTTTTGTCCTGGCTGCTCACAGGAGCAGCAGCAGCTGCTCAGCATATCACTTTGAGATATTCTGAGTGTGCGCATGCATTTGAGAGCCTCTGTCTTAGCAGATTTTCCCACACGTGCTTATCTCTGGGTCTTCCAGATGGCTTCTTGCTCTCCCTGATGGCTGCATTCTGTTCACATAACAGCTGTGGGCCAGTTTCTGGGTTTACTTCTGGGTTCTGTTAGTGAAAATATTTGTGTTTGTTCTGGAATAATTATGGTTGATCACTGTAACTGCTGCCTTGGACTTTAAAAACTAAAATGTATATATTTAATCTCAGGCGGTAAAGTAGCAGTTTACGGAATGCTCAGTCTTCCTGTGCTTTACTGGCACTGTGGAATTTTTACCATGCTTTTCAATAAAACAATTTCAGTTTTGCCCTGGGAATGATGCTAGCTATAAGTTTCAATTTTTCTTAGCTCTTTCACTTTCTTTAAATGTGATTGCTAAGTCCTGCTACTGTTTGAAAATTGTTCCAGTGAGTTAGTTGCTATCTCTTTTCATTTGAGTTCACTTTCTTATTAAGTCGTATTTTGACTGGCAGTGTGATCACTTCCAGGCATTCAAAAGCAGCGAGTTAAACTTCTGAAAGGAATGCAATGCAAGGAAAATACTGGAACAAGAGCAGTCGGTGGTTGTTTTGTCTGGTGATTTTTTGCATCCTGTAAAAGAGACCCAAGTACACCTAATATGAATAATTATATCAAGCTTAGACAAAATGCATGTGTGACTTAGAGGGACATTATGTTTGGATGGTTTGGGTTTTTTTGTCCACTTGAGTTTTGAGACTTTGCCAGTCTGTCCATTTCTGTATATTTTCCTGTTCGTTGTCTGCTTGCCTGACATAGATCTGCATCGCTCTCAAATGTTCCTTTCTAGTAATCACTTCATGTTCTTTTTGTGCTCTCCTTAGTTCTTCTACACAGCACATTCACTCATAACAAGCAGAGAGAATCCCTGTCTTACTTGCAAAACTCACTAAAAAGCAAGGACTGCTAATGCTTCTGTCGTAATTTTTTTCAGGTTTTCCTGTTTCTTTGGGCGCCATCGACTGTTGCTTAGCTCTACTCACCGAAACCCTGGAGCTGCTGAGAAGTTCCTTGTCCCTCTTCTGCAAGCCGTGGTGCCAGATAGAGTGGAAGCAAGAGATATCTATAATGAAATCCTGGAAAAAATACATCACTGTCCCCTGCAGAAGGTGAGTAAATGCTCTGTGAGGTGTTTCTTGTTCGTCTGATGGGAAGAAACTCCACTGGTTCATTCTTTCTTTCTTTTTTCTTAGTATCTGAGCCTGAACCCCCCATGCCAGGCCCCATCTCTGTCTGTAGTTTGCCGTGTGGCAGAAGAGAAGAGCTGGGAAGGCTTCAGTCCATCCCAGCTGCTCTCCCCCTTGGAGGCACAGCACATGGGCACCCAGGAGCTGAATCGCAGACTGGCCTGGTCCTACTGCACACTCTCAGCAGGAAGTTTCCAGCCCCGCCTGGTAAGTGCCTTGTTCCCATTCCTGTCTGTGTCTTGAGAGTTCCCAGTTCCCCCCATGCCTTCCGGCACTGTTTGATGCCCACCTGTCCCTCCTGTTAGGCAATGACACTGCTTTTCTCATCTGTGGTGTGTTGAACACAGGCTGATTTCGGGCTGCTCTACGCACACTTTGATTTATGGCCTTCAAAGATGGGAAGTGTTTGATGCTCTTTGCAGCTTCCTTGCTGTTGCAGATACTACTGGGTGTGCTGAGAGTCTCCTCCAGGAGCAGTTCCCTCCAGCTGCAGGACAAGAGCAGCGCCCTTCCTTGCGTGATATCCCATAAGGATGGTAGCCCCTTTGCCTGTACAGCTCTCATAGGTATGTCTCACTGAGCTGAATTTGAGAGTGCTGAGCTTTTGCTGTTCTGCCATCCAGCTCCTGAACAAGGAAGAGGAGACTTGGTATGGAGATGCTGAGCTGTCATTGCCTGGCCTCGTGACTTTAAAATGAGGAAATTGAGCTGACTGGTTTTGTGTTCTCTTTTTATTAACTCAGCTCCTTGCTCTGATGTGTTTGCAGGATCGCTCTTGCAGGTGGAAAACTATCAGCTTGTAGTGGAGAGATTCCTTCAGACTGATTTTCCCTCCTGGGAGCACCTGGCAAATCTGGAGCATGTGAGGGAAAAAAAACCCAGGTGAGTCCCTTTATTCAGTGCACAAGTCAAATCATCACTCTCCAGTTTTACAGCTATTTTGGACGATGGTAAAGCTGCTTATCAGCATAGTATCTGTCCTTTGCTGTTGGCAGAAAAGGTCATCTTTATCAGCAACAAACCCACTGTCTCCATTTTGTTCAGAATACACCCAGAATTTCACAGCTACCTTTTGTTGTTTCAGTGTCTACGTGCAGTTCTGCTTTGAGGATGTTCAGGTTCTCCATGCTGCTGAAGGACAAATCCAGAAAGCCCTTAGGAGTGGAAACAGCTCTTCTTTGAGGAGGAAGGCTGATGGCAGCTTAACATCTGAGCTGGACACCCCAAAGGCAAAAATGCTGAAATTGGAGGATCCTAAGCCAGATACTCACCGAGATGAGAACTGTCAGGGAGACCAGAGAAGCGCTGGAAGAACCAGCTGTGTATCTCGCCTATTCGTGGTTACCCAGAAAGAGGGTCTTATGTTACGCAATTATCAACTACACAGAGAAGAAGATGGAGAAGGATGGGAGCTGCAGTGCAGTTTCCAATCCACGGTGTTGTGGCTGGGCAGACCTCAGCTCTGGAGCCACGCCAGAGAAACTGGGAATCTACCAGAGCTGGAGGAGACTGGCTGCGATGGAGAAGAGGACCTGACACGGCAAGAAGTGAGGCAGGAGGCAGTTTTGGGGTGTGATTTGTTGAGGCTGGGAGCTGGCTTCTCAAATAATTATGTAGATTCCTAATCAATGGGAAAATGATTTTTGTGTTGGATACAGATATATGTTTATGCAGGCAACTTTCTTGTGCCACCCCACGGGAGTTGCATTTCCTCTCTGTCACATTTCTGTAAATGCATCTACCTTCTCATACCCTTGATGGTGCTAACCTTACTTCTCAATCAAGATATCCTCTGCTGGGCTTGCTCTCTCCTTCCTGTATTATCAATTTCCTACCTTTTTCCTAACATTTCTCATCACCTTTTCTCTCTCTTCCCTCCCCTCCCCCGCCAGGTACTGCTGCTCTTTATGGGAAAGTCTCTACGATGGTTTCCATTTCTGCACCTGGATGGGCTGTATCGCTTCATTGTGCCCTGCTGCTCGGTAAGAGAGAGGTTGTCTTGCTGTTTCCTCTTGGAGACTTTTTCTGAACTGCCACGTGGGAGTCGAGGAGTCAGAGGGTGACTAAACTCTTTTCGAGGCTTGGAATTCCCGTCCATCTTGCCAAGGAACTGCTTCAGTTCTGTGTTTGTTTAAAATTCTCAGAGCTCTGACTTCAGTGGATTTTTAAATTTTTTTTTCTTTAAACCATCATCCTTCAGTGGCCCTTTTTTCCCATATAGCTTTCATCTCCTTCCTTTAATAGTCTTTTTTCTTGCCTTATCGCTCTTCTCTCAGGACTTGGAAGTGTTTGACAAGCTCTGTTTTCCACCTGTGCCAGCAAAGTTCCTGAGCAGGTCATCCTGCCCACTGTGCCTGCCTGTCCAAGATACCTGGCACTTACAGCATGAGACATGGATCTCCTCTCTGACGGAGCGCCAGGTATGCGGTGCCTTATTGCTTGGGCTTTCATGGGCAACTTGTAGAGCTCTCCAGAGCTAGCCAGAAAATTGTCGATACGGAATGTCTTGTTTATGAGACTGTTCTGCTCCAAGCTCCATCGGAGGCTGCTGCTGGGCTTCACATTTTCCTGCCTCAGAATTAATCTGGGGAGGAAGTGTCAGTTGTTTGACGTAGCTCTAAGCACGCAGAGCTTGCCTTTACTGCTCTGGCTGGGGACACCTATAAACTGCAATCCATCTCAGGCTGTGTCTCCCCCACTTCTAGCTGGCAGCGAGGTCGGTGCTGACAGGCATGGACCAGAGAATTTCCTCCATTCCAGAAATACTTCACAACAGGTATGTTGGTCTGCCCCAAATTACCTGTGGCTATGTCTTTGGGGAATGTGTCTGTATTCCTCGTTATTGGAGACAGTACTACATTAAACAGTGATGAATTATCCACCCTAGGAATATGGTTTGGAAATCTTCCTGTGTGCAAGTAGTCCAGACTGTCCCCATCCCATTTATCAAAACTAAAGGGATAGCAGGTGACAAGACTGCAAAATGGTGTCCAGAAGTTTGAGCTGCTGCTGGTGTGGACTAGGTCCCAAAGGCCTCTGCTAAATTCCTCTCAGAAGTGGAAACAGGCGCAGCAGGGAAAATGAGGCTAAATATGTGATGGTTTTTGTTTTTTGGTTGTTTTAGCATAGACAAATATTAGGGTTAGAAGCTTTTCTGTTCAAATCACATTAATCTGGGGTGATATGTGTGCACACTGAAATCTTCACCAGTGCCTTATGGTAAACTGAGTTTTTCTTTGCTTGGCTTTTTTCTCTAATTAAGAAAAACAATTAGGAGTTAAGCAGATAGGAAGGCTATAATGCTTTTCCCTTTTTCTTCTTCGCTGCTGAGCCTGAAGAAGCAGAAAGTGAGTTAAAGGGGCCTGTTGTCGCTAGGTGGGGTAGGCTGCAGCAAGCTGCCCTTGGTCCAGTAGCTCAGGTAGTCAAGGGCAGGATCCCCTGAAACCAGGCTCAGGCAACAGCACTCCACCCTGTCCTTTGTGGTGGCCTTGAAGTCAGGCCTTCTTCTGCTGCCTTTGTCTTCAGCCCAGACAGAAATCCTGGTCTGCTCTCAGTTTCACAGGTTCCCTTGTTTCTTTCTCTGGTGAGATAGTGGAGAGGACCTTGTGTGCCTCTCCCAAGAATGAGAAGCCATCCGTGACTGTCGGCCTTCGAAAGCAGAAAGGTGAGATTGTGACGGCCTGTAAGGTAACAACAGATTGATTCTTGCTTCTTTCTGTTTCAGAGGGACAGGTCACTTGGCTAATTGTGCTCCTGTATCTGAGAATAGTGCAAGCGTGCCAGGATGTGGCATCCCATTGCACGTCAGAGGGCTGGGAAACTGTTCGCTGCATGCGTGTTGGGGATGGGAATGGGAACAGTGTACCTGGAAAATGTGTGAGGTGGAAGAGTGATAGCCACTAGTGATAGTGATGGGAGGGAAAACACCTCTAGCTCAGTGACAGACTGTGCTACCTATGTGTGAGCTGACGGTGCGTGTGGTTGTGTGCCTCCTCAGGGAGTCTGCTAGCTGCTGATCACAGCCTCAAGCTCAGCGTCTCGGCTGCTCCAGACTCCAGTGTTGTGATGGACATTTACATTGCTGCCACCTACCTGCAGCATCTCTGGGGTTTGCTACCTGGAGCCAAGATCCTCTTCCAGAACTTGGAACGCAAAATCTCAAGGTACCCCTGTCTTTAGAGCCCTGATCTAGGCTGCAGCTCTGACCTCTCTTACTGTCTTTGAAACTGTCTCTTAATCTCTCTTCTCATGTGGCCTTTCCTCATCCCTTGTCCATACATTTGCGTCTCCCAATCCCTTACTATAAATTATTTTCCTGCCATGTTACAGATGAAGATCAGCCCAGCCATCCCAAGAAAACTCTGCGGTTTGGTTTCTACGAGCTGTTTCTGACATCTACTCTCTCATATTGCAGATTCCATAATGTTTATTGCACATACATTGCCTCCAGCTGTGTGAGCATCATATCTCTGCCAGCTTCGCACCTACCTTTTCCTTCCAGGTGAGCTCAGGGTCTGTTCTCACCTTAACAGCGTCCCGAGAAAGGTTTCTTGTTCCAAGCTTCTCGCGTTCCTGTTTCTTCTAGTCCTGCAGGAGAAGCCTCATCCCCCTCACTAGTGTTTCTATCCAGCCTGCAACCTCACCTGCAAAACCTGCCCCAGGCACGGATTTTATGCCACTTGTCCTGTGTACGGACTCTGTCCCTGCAGTGGGTTTGCTCGCTTTGCAGCAGCATCTTCAAAGAGGTATTCAAGCTCTCGCAGAGAGAATTTGTGAGAAGCCTTGAAGATTTTCTACTCTGACACATCCTTTGCTACCATGTAGAAAAAATAAGAGTTGCTACGCCAATTCCGAAATCTCTTTTTCCAGTGTCTGAAAAGGACTTGGATGATAGAAAGGGACCAGAGTGACAACTGATTAGATGTATGTGTCTGATACCAGGCAGGCTGGCAGCTGGGACTGGGGGTGAAGTGAGGACATTGAAGGGGAGACTCCTACTCTGTTAATGCTCTGCTTTTCCCATGTTCACTGCTGTTGGGGTTCAGCACCTTGCAGCGGGTGTTTTTTCTCCCCATACCTTTTCCCAAGACGGTCATTGCAAATGCAGTGAAGTTCTTTAATCCTTTGCATATTTAATTAGGGGAGGGTTAAAAGAAGCAGTGGCCCTTCCCCTTCTCTTACACCTGCCCATACTTAGCTGTAGCTTTACTCTTCCTTCAGGGGAGGTGCACCCGACACAGTCCACCATGTCCATCACACACAGGCGTGAGGCAAGCTAGTGCATGGTAAGCGCCGGAGGGATTGGGTGTGGGAGTTGGTGGGTAGGAGGGAACAAATTACGCCACAGAGGGGAGGGGAAAAATCCCATCAAGGATGGGACATGAACAGAATAGCAAAGACAGAAGTTAGAACTGTCATGTCTTCCCAGACGTGAACAAACTGAACAGGAGCCAGCAGTGTGCCCAGGTGGCCAAGAAGGCCAATGGCATCCTGGCTTGTATCAGCAATAGCGTGGCCAGCAGGGACAGGGAAGGGATTTTACCCCTGGACTCAGCACTGGTGAGGCTGCACCTCAATGACTGGGTTCAGTTTTGGGCCCCTCACTCCAAAAAGGCCATTGAATGACTCGAGTGTGTCCAGAGAAGGGCAACGAAGCTGGTGCAGGGTCTGGAGCACAGGTCTGATGGGGAGTGGCTGAGGGAACTGGGGGGGTTTAGTCTGGAGAAGAGGAGGCTGAGGGGAGACCTCATTGCCCTCTACAGCACCCTGAAAGGAGGGTGCAGGGAGGGGGGGATGAGTCTCTTGAACCAAGAAACAAGCAATAGGACAAGAGGGAATGGCCTCAAGCTGCACCAGGGCAGGGTCAGACTGGCTCTTAGGAAGTATTTCTTTGCAGAAGGGGTTGTTGGGCGTTGGAATGGGCTGCCCAGGGCAGCGGGGGAGTCCCCATCCCTGGAGGGGTTGAAGAGTCGGGTTGACCCAGCGCTGAGGGATCTGGTGGAGTTGAGAACGGTCAGTGTGAGGTTAATGGTTGGACTGGATGATCTTCAAGGTCTTTTCCAACCTAGACGGTTCTGTGATTCTACAAAACCTCCCTTTCTCTTTACCGAGATCCACTGTCTGGGTCACGAGCCCTGTGAGGGAGCCAGGCATGGTCCTGACCTCTCTCTGCATCTTGGTCTGCCTGCTCTTTCCACAGGGTGCTGGTGGAGGACGGAACGGGTGAAGCTTTGGTGCTGTGCAAGAACCAGCACGTGGGAGCAATGCTGGGCCTGAGCCTGCTCGAGTGGGAAGCTCTGCAGAACTGTGTGCAGAGCAGGGGCAGAGTGACCATTCAGCACGGGGAAGCTACTGGCACAGGGGTGAGTGGTTGTTGCGGCAGCGACTGCAGCGTGCTGGGCTGGAGGCTCAGCTGGACTGGATTTCCCTTGGCTCTGGGTGTTCCAGTGACTCCCTGCCTGGCAACACACCTTTCCTTCCTCAGTGTGTAGAGGAACCTGAGGATCTCATTGCTTGCTATCTAAGGAACCTGTGCAGGAGTCCTCTCATCTGTCGCCCTATCCTGCTGGATTTCAGCCTAAACAGGAAGCCCTCCAAGATCCTGCAGCCTGGTAAGCAGGCACTGTTGGCTTTTGTAATATTTAGTGTGGGAAGGAAGGGAGGAACCATCTCATCAGGCTGGGGAAGGAAAGCTGCTTTCACTGCCCACAAAGCAAGATCTTTGGAGGATTTCCATGGAGTTTTGAATTCTGTACGAGAGAGCTAAGGTGTGTCTTAGCAGAACCATGGTTACACAAATACAGAAATAATATTATAAAAGTCACTATCTACAACAGTATTGTATATGAATTTTTCTACTTTACACAGAAGCATAGAGCTGTTTTAGAGCAAGGTTCCCAGTTCTTGGATGGGGGTGGGATTCTGGCCAGCCAGAGTTATTTATTGCGCAGACCTCTCAAATCAAGTGGGCTTTAACTTTAGTCAGGACAGCAGGTAGAGTCAAGACTGGGCCTGGAAATCATCCCCGTGGCCGCAGAATATAAAGCGCTAAAGAGTTTTGAATTCATGGTTGCTGATGTCTGAGCTCCTGCTGCTGCAGCTGTGCAGCTGCTGTGTTAGGGAAGAATTTTCTTAGCTGCTTGCGCTAACACTAGCACTTGCGTGTGAGTCCAGATGCTGCAGGGGTGGATTTGCTAAGCTCACCGGAGGATGCTCTGCCATGGAGACATTATTTTTCAGCTATCATGTAACCCTGTCTGTAAGGCCAGGTTGCTGATCGAAGATACAAAGCTGGGTGCATCAGCTGTGCAAGCAGTGCATAGTTCACAGCATTTCACAGTGTAGAATGTCTGTTTCCTCCAAGTTGGAGGGATTCTGGCCAAATGCATTCATCTGCTTACATCCTGGATCCATGAATCACACTGTCCTTTGGGGTTTAGTAGATGCCAAGCAGCTGCTGCAAGGCCTTCCCTCCCCCAGCAACTTCGACAGCTGTGGGCTAGAACGGAGCAGGAGCCTTGTACTGAGTTGTTCCAAGTTGTGTCTTTCCCTTTCAGTTCCACTGCAGCTGAGAAACTTTCGATGCGGTGAAGTGGAGTTTGTGTCGCAAGTGGGACCTCGGCCAAGCCTGCTGTGCCTGAATGTGGAGGAGGTGGAACAAGGCACCTTAAGCTATCTGAACAGCGAGAGGATTAGGAGAACATCTAGTCACTGCCAAGTGGTAGCTACTGCTTAACAGCTCTCCCAGTGGGATAGGAATTACGGAAATACCTACTGGGATTGGGAGGTTTTTTGACTCCTTTCCCATGGGAGGACAAGCCTGTGAGTGCAGGGTGAAGGGTGCATTGAAGAAGCTGCTGCGACTCGTGGAATTCCTGACTGGTCATTCTGGACCGTTGCCACCAGCGACACTGTGCTGTGTTTTGGAAGAGAGATGTTCAATACTTCCTACATGATAGAGGTTGCTTTGGGCCTGGGGCATACACAGGTGTGTATTTCATGTGGTAGTATCTGCTAAATAAAGCTGTTAAAATACAGTTTAAATAACACCATATCTATTTTAGTATTAGGGCTTTCTTGCTATATTGGGGAAATGAGGCAGAACGTAGATCCTCGGTGTATGAGCCAGAGCCAGGCATTATGCGGATCATTCACCGTCTTCGTGCAAAACTGTACAGTTGCCACAAGGGACAGTCTTCTTAACCCAACTGAAATTATTAAAATGATGTTTTTAAAGCATTTCCTTCCTCCAAGAAGAGAAGGGAAGTAAGTTACTGTTTGGAAACCAAATCATGGTACTAAATCACAGGACTATATGGACATTATTTTGCAGCTTAAACAGCAGTGTGAACAGTACATGGGGCTGGTAGCAAGAGGAAGGCAGTGAGCTGTGATACAAAAAAAAAAAAAAAAAAAAGGAGTCTGGAGCACATGTCTTATGAGGAGGGGCTGAGGGAACTGGGGGGGTTTAGTCTGGAGAAGAGGAGGCTGAGGGGAGATCTCATCGCCCTCTACAACTCCCTGAAAGGAGGGTGCAGAGAGCTGGGGATGAGTCTCTTGAACCAAGTAACAAGCGCCAGGACAAGAGGGAATGGCCTCAAGCTGCGCCAGGGCAGGGTCAGACTGGCTCTTAGGAAGTATTTCTTTCCAGAAGGGGTTGTTGGGCGTTGGAATGGGCTGCCCAGGGCAGGGGGGGAGTCCCCATCCCTGGAGGGGTTGAAGAGTCGGGTTGACCCAGCGCTGAGGGATCTGGTGGAGTTGGGAACGGTCAGTGTGAGGTTAATGGTTGGACTGGAGGAGCTTCAAGGTCTTTTTCCAACCTAAATGATTCTGTGAAATTCACATGTTACAGGCTTGCCTGTCTGTTCCTGATCAGGAAGGGGATGGCTGCAAAGCCACGTGCCAGTAGCCACTGTGGCACGGCAGACGAACCAGTGCAACACGTGGGAGGTCACCATTTGAAGTGGTTCCTCTCCCATCTGCTTGCAGTGATGACTGAGTGTTCTGCACTTGCTTTTGGCAAAATAAGATCCAGATCCTTCATCTTGTGCTGTAGGCTAGTAAATTCCACACACAATTACTTCCTCACCTTATTCCTTGTGCAGAGAGCATAATTGAACAGCTACTGTTTTGGGGTTTTTTAGTCCCCCTGCCTTTCCCCTTTCACCCTTAGCTTGAGCCTTATATTAAACTTCAGGTAGTGGCTTTATTGAGCATGTGTCAAGTATCTTCCCTCAAGGCCTGCTGGCCGCTTCTGAGACCAAAGCATGAGAGGCACAAGACCTGACAGATGCCACCATTCAAGAAAGTTCTGAGACTCCATCCTTAAGAAAGTTGCCAGAACAGCTTAAAGCAAAGGTCTACACAAGTTTTGCTGTGACAGTCCTTTTTTCTGTGGGCTCTTTCTGTGAAATGGTAACAATTTTGCTGAAGCTTGCCCTCTGCCCTCCCCAAAGAAACAAAACAAAAAAAAAAGCAAACAAAAAAAACCCCTTTCAGCCTGAGGAAAATGTTGACTGTAAGTGATGTAAATTAAGAGATCAAAATCTGATTTAAAAGTGCAACTGAAAGTAGTCCTGTAATATCAATAACATAGTAGCAGACAGAAATAGATAGGAAGTGCCAGATAACAGACTTACTTAAAAACAAAAAAGGCAAATTTGTCTCTCTTGTAACTATGTTTAATGACTGTTTTTACTTCTGAATTTGAACTTTTCAGTAGTATCTTACTAGTCTTCCTCTTTTCCTCCTCATTATGTACATTATTCTTCTGTCTGCTGCCACGCTTACTACTCAGCAGTTCCTCTTTTATTTCACATTACAAATGCAATCCTCAGTCCTCATACAGGCTGTTCACCAGGTTGAAGACCTAACACTTATTCCAAGCCTGCTGGCTATTTAATCCATCAATGTTTTGCCATTCACAATGTCTTTTTCAGAAGGGGAGTTTGACTATAGTCTTCTGAGAAGACTGAATAGATTAACTGGTTGTCTTATTTACAGTTTTATTAGTACATGCAGAGAATCACGAGACACGAGATGGACAAATCAATCTGTTCGGGGGGAATTAAGATGTGTTTGCTTTTAGTACTCTGAGTTTGAAGGATCAGCTCTCAGTTGTATTGCAGGAAACTCTTCCAGTTTGTCTCTGAGCTGCCCATGATCAGAGTTCTGGTCACTGGGTTATTCAGAGAAGAGAACACATCTTCCTGCGATCAGTTTTTCCTTTATTTATGCAACTCTCCTTATTGCATTCCTCACTCTCTTTCTGAAGCCAAACGAAGTATCCTGTTGTTGGCAAGGGTAAGAAATAATAATACAAGACAAATCAGCTGACTTCATGTTTGTGCTACTACTACATGCTCTGGAACTGGGAGGAGCTCTTCAAGTTCTCAGCCTGAGAGGGAGGAGAGCATGAAGCATGTCCTGCTGTCAGGGTAGCTGTAGTAACTGTTCCGTGTGGAAAGACAGAGATGTTTCTTTTAGCTGATTTTCTGTAGCTCTCTGCTTCATCAAGAGTTTACCTCTAGAGCCTGCCACCCCACGCTGAAGTTGATGAATACTAAGGCAGTTGTCCTGTCTTTGTCTACAGTCCACCTTATTCCAGGTCTAGGTATGTTTGCTCAGCTTCCTCTAGCCCTGTTGGAATTGTCTGTAGTAGGTACTATTTACTGAAGCTACTGCCCTGTGCAGCGGGGTTTGGGTAAAGCAGGTGCAAGCAAGGCTTGTACTGCAGCAGGCCTCGGGAAGAGGGAGAGGAAAAAGTCCACGCTGCCTTGCAACCATGAAGCGTAGCCAAGGTTCAGAGGGTACGCAGAGCAGCAAGCCAGACATCAGTCTTTTGGGCCAGAGAGAAGGTTGAGAAGGGAAGGAAAAGAGAATGAGGGAACAAGTAAGAGACGACAGTTGGTGCTGTGAGAGAAGAATCTCTAAGCTTGCAGAAAGTGATAGGAGAAGCCATCGGGAGCCTGTGGGAGGGACCTAAAGCTGGGGATGAGGAAAGGATGGTGTAAGGAACTGGAGGAAGAAATGCCTCAAACATTCATTGACACAGAAAACCTCAAGGACAAGCTGTGGCCTTTGGATTAGTCTAAGGAATGTCACCCAAGGAAGCGTGGAGTGTATCGAAGGATGCACCCCCCACTCCCTTGCGTTTGTATTACCAATGGTGGGAATTGTAGCCTTGTAGCCCATACAAATGTTCCTCATCAAGCACAAGGACTGCTAAACATCGGCTCTATTGTGTAAGCCCGATACTTTGTGTGGACGATGCAGGCCTTGCTAGCAACCGTGCCCTTGAAGGGGAGCTAAAAGTCTGATAAGAGGGAAACAGCTGCCCTAGAAGGAGCCAAAAGGCTGGATGGTTGCCCAAGAAGCATGAAGGCAGCGAAAAATGGTGGTAAGTGGGGGAAAAGTAAGGGTGACAGGGGAAGACCATGACCATCAATTGGATAAAAGGGTTAATGCACCCCACTCCCCCTCAACGCATGTGCAGAACCCATGCTCCACCCTTCTTCATCCCTCATGCTAATGAGTTCATGGAAAACCTGCCTCTAGTCTGCAAATCAGATGATAAGATGAACTTAAAAGGCCACAGAAAACTTTGCCAGGTGCACACCCACCACCCAAGATTATCACCCCAGGTTCCAGCATTGTCTCAGGTCTGGTAATCTCTATTTTTTTTTTTTTTTAACCCTCTCCCTCCTTTCCTTTCTTTTCTTCTAGATTTATCAACAAGAGACCACATTGTTTACTATTCTTTTCCTAGTTTAAGCTGTTTCTACTGCAAGTAAAACATTTTAACTGGTCATCTGGTGTCGTTTCACCTTAATTTAACCTGAGGGGATCACAGAACCTTTACGACTCTCTGGACTCCCAGTCCGGGTCATAACAGATGGCCACAGGGGAAGATGTCCTCACATTCTGGCAGGATTGAGAGAGGTCATCTGCTGTAACCAAGCTCAGCAAGAGGGTCTGCATATGCTTATACTGAGCATATATGCTTCCAAGATTCCCTTTCCAAGCTTACCTGCAGGTCCAGAGTGTTTCTGATTGTTTTATAGAGGGTTTATACTGACAGCAAGTACAGCGGAAGCAGAAGCATCCAGTGACAGGCTGGAAGGGACGAGGACACAGACTCTGTGTTCAGGTTCACCAGCTGCAAGTTGGTCCCCCTTGTAATGCTGAAATCTGTAGCAGAAGAACAGTGAGAGGCTACCAGAATGGGGAACGCAGCAGGGAAGGCAAAACGAGTGTATATATTTATTCCTCCCCATTTTTCTGAATATTGGTAAAGATAAGACCCTGCCTCTTGTGCTGGAGACCCACTGCTGCGAAGCCCTTGCTGTAGAAGAGATATGACCCTTCTCATGTAGAACAGGAGAAGATATCCAGGCTTTTTGGAAGGTTTGCTTTCCTGTCTTTAAAAGGCAGTCTTTTAAATAAAGCGGGTGGGCTGGAGTCAGAGCGACTGCCATTAGTAAAGGGGCCTGCTGGTTTGGCACACAAAACAGATCTAAGCTGAGCTGGCTGAAGAAAGTGTCAAAAGTTGGGGTTTTGGGTTGGTTGGTTTGCTTTTGGTTAACATTTGAAGGAATACATTCTTTTGAAGTGTGTCCTTCCTTCCTCCCCGTTCCCTAGCAGTTCTATCCCCGCGCCAAGGGAGCAATTGTTACCATAAAAACCATCTGAAATAGCAGGACCAAACACAGACCCTTTCCTTCTTCCCAGGAACAGAGAGGCCTGGATTAACCATGGATTTCGGTCCCTTTCTTGACTGAAATGGCTCACACAGGGCAGGCAGTGCTGCAGGAACCCCCTGATGCACAGTGCTGCACTGTTTAACCTCCCCCATGCCTGTGGTCTCTGGATGGTGTTAAACTCTTACCTGTCACTTTGATGTTGCCTGTAGCCTTGGCAATGTTGTTTTCAATCACGCAGGTGTAGGTGGCATTAGAAGTAACGTTGTGCAGAAAGGAAACCACTTTCAGAGTGATGTTTTCAGCGTTCAGCTCGTAGCTGGTGTTGGCAACGTGAGGGAGGTACTCCCCGGCGTCGCTGTAGGCTGTCCAGCGCACGGCGGGTCGGGGGAACCAGCGCGGCGCTTCACACTGCAACGTGTCCCCGCTGCTGCCGTTCTCCACGCGGACCTTGGGGGTGCTGAAGGCTTTGGGAGGGAAAAATGGGGAGAGAGTCAGAAAAAGGCAAATGTTTAGGAACTGGGCGTGAAAACACCCAACTGCATCTGCCGGTCAGTCCCAGGTATTTGTGGGGAACTTGCTGCTCGGCAGCGCAGCACCACGTGTAGTCCAACCAAACACAGGCTCGGTACCGGTTGGGCTACAGGGGATCTAAAGACTCCTAGGGCAAGTTTGACAAGATCTGCTGAGGTCATGGCACAGCTTTAGTGTCTAAGTGATTCTGCTTAAGAGTTACAAGCTGGGTCTTGGGCTTATAAACTAGGCCTTTCCCAAGAGCTCCTGGCTATCCAGGCTCCCAGCGGAGACTGGGCTCAGGACCTGGCCGGCCAGAGACTGCCCGTGTCTGCCGCACGCCCGGCTTCTCCGGGCAGGAGCTGCAGCCAGCACAGCCCCGCTCACCTCTGCTGAAGGGGGGTGGCTGAAAGGAGGCACCTGCTGTTCTCAGCAGGGAGAGATGTGCCAAAAATGCTTGCTGTTACCAGAGGCTGGGGGAAGGGGAAGATGACTCACCCTCTCCACTGACTGAGACGGGAGCCTGACCAACATTTATGGCTTCATGATGTGACTCTGACATCAAATGGGGCTGCAGCCAAGCTGGGGGCAGACTAAGGTATGGGCTGAGCTGCAGGTTTTATGCCAACATCCCTGGATTAAACAAAATGTTTAAAGCCGGTTGCAAACTCAGCTGTGTTTTGAATCCAAGACCACCTCAAATAAAACTTTGTTAGCCTAGGTCTCTGTATATTCATCAGATTTCCTACACATACATATGTGAAGAGAAACAAGAGCTTTTTAGGTGAGCAGAGTTCACCGATTTCAACGGAAATAAAACCTAATGCAGCATTTCATGTGTTCTCTCTAACGCCTTTTCTGTGTGGATCACTTTAAACATTGAATCAAGCAATATAAAAGCAGCCAGATTCACAAGGTTTCAAGGAGGGGTAGGAGACCGAATCCCCACGGGACTTAAGCACACCTCAGACAGGCTCACTGCTGCCTGCTGTAGTCCCAAGCAGTTCTTCCATCCTGTCACTGCAAGATAAGGGGCCTGTGAGCCCAGCAGCCTTTTTTTTCACTGCTTGGGAAAGCACTTCAGATAGCAACACGGCAGAAAACATGCTTTCAGTAAGAAATGGGAGTCTGTGAAACGACACTGGCCAGACATTCCTGTGACACCAACTCTCGTATTGCCTTTTTGTCCCTGTGAGTGACACGGGGAAGTGGCTGTGTCTCCAAGACATCTGTCACAAGCTTTTGCACAGAAGCTGGTGCCCACCCCATGGTGCTTTGGCTCTGCTGGGCCAAAGGAGGAGACTGGACTTGCAGAAAAGCAGCCTGTCTCATTCAAGAGCTCTGCTAGTTATTTCTGTCCTGCCATGACTGGCCTGAAGCACAGAGGATGCCCTCACAGAGCTGGCCTCACCACAAAAGTGGTCACCCGTCCTAAAAATGCATTTCCTTGACTTGGAGAGGTCTGACAGATCTTCCTCTTCCAACTTGAGCTGTTGGGATAAAGGGATGCACTGGGACCTCAGGGATGCCAGCAAAAGCCAGCCAGAGAAACACTAAAACCACCTACCTGTGCAGGCTCACGTTATCCCCTTTGTATAGTCAGTGTAACTCACCACAGTTTCATTAGAAAGACCCAGAGGTGACAGAAACGGGTGAAATGTTGCTGAGTTCAGTGGGAGCATATTGCTTTGTGCCAGTGGTGAACACGATGGCCAAGCCCAGAGAGCTCAGAAGAATTAAGCTCCCGCAAGTGAAAATTCATCTGTGTCTGTGCGTCTTTTGTGGTTGACTCACAAGAAGGTGAAGAATTTAGCAAATATGTAATACTTCAGATAACGATGATATGGGCAGTTTGGTGCTTTGCTAGTCAATTTTTAAAAACCAAATACATTAGAAAAACAGAAAAAAATACTAAATAGGCTACAATTTTTACTATGCAGCCCTTCTCCTGGCTGGAGGTATATTTTAAATCTAGAGAGAAAAAGCTATCATTTTATCTTTAACAGGTATAAAATCTGGATCTTTATAAGATCAGTTAGCTACTCCCATTCTTCGGGGCTCTTTCTAGTCCATTAAGTAGCTGGTAGAGTACACGTGGCAAGCAGAAAAAAAAAAGACAACTGAGACAATTAAAATTATTAATAATCTTTTCCATCACAAGGATGTGGAAAGAGTGGGTAAAGCCATAAACACCTTTGGAAAAGTAAAAAACAACCCAATCCCAGTCCTACTCAGGGGTTCAAGGCCTGATGGTGGCTACTGGAGGAGCTGGTGCTGCTCACACAGGCTCTAGCATCAGCGTAACCACGAGTAGGTCTGACCAAGCTACGTTAGCCTGTGTTTTGCAGCAGGATTTTCTTTCTCATACCCCTCACCTCCCGTCCTGTACTGCAGCACTGCTGCTCCACTCCCTCTGGCCGTGGTGACGGAGCACTGGTAGGTGCCGGCGTCAGAGAGCTGCACATCCCTCAGCTCCAGGGAGGCGTTGCCGCCGATCACCTGGTCTGCGAACACTGCCGTGCGGCCCTGAAACGACTCATCTTGCTCTTGCAGGTGGTCCTTCCCCCCTTGAAACTCGTGAACCAGCCCAGCTACTCCTGCCTTGGCCCACCGGATCGCTATGCTGCCCATCTGGATGTCGGGCTCGAAAGTGCAGCCCAGGACACTGCGCTGGCCGATGTTCCCCAGAGACGTCAGTGCCGTCACGCTGATGGAGCGTTTTCCTGCAAGGAGAAAGCAATCCAGCATGAGAAAGGCAAGGCAGTGAGCATAGAGAAAGGCCAGACCACTCTGCGGCTGTCAGACACCAACCCCGAGGCTGAATGGGAACCAGCACATTGCAAGGGAGCAGCTACCAGTGCTGCTAGCAGAGCTCTATGGCTTAGATACCAAGATAAAGCACAGGAGCATTTCTTTAGCAGGCAGCATGCTTCAAAAAGTAGCTCCTCTTATTAGTTTGAGAAGAATTTGCATGGTGTTTTCTTGCTTATCAGGGATTTTTCTCTTTGCAGCTGCCACAAGAGCATGATTTTTATGTCTTTTCTTAGTCAGGACTTCCTTTATGCAATATAAATGTGATTGCAAGGCATAACGCTGGCAGAGAAGTACGAGGCTGGTCTTTCACCCTTACTGGAATCCAAACTGTTTTCTTTCATTTAAAACTCAGCGTTTCCCTTCCCTGGGGACACAGATCACTTCTCAAGTCAAATCCTAAGGAGCAAGCTTGAGAATTAGCTCTTTCCTCGAGGCAGGTCCTCTTTCCTGTACAGCCCTTCCCTAGTGTCTTCACTCAGCGCGCCCCGAGGAGGCTGCATTTTGGCCAACAGAGCAACACATTTTTGTCATCTCTGAGGCAGCAGGGGAATGTGCCCCATCCTGGCAGATGCTGCCCGACTTCTCAATAAATACCATCATCTCCTCCCACCTGGGAGAAGGTGCATGGTATGTTCAGGATTTTCTGTATGTGTAGGTTTAGGGCTCCAAGCCCAAGGAAATTTCACAGAATCACAGAATCATCTCGGTTGGGAAAGACCTTGAAGATGATCCAGTCCAACCATGAACCTCACACTGACCGTTCTCAACTCCACCAGATCCCTCAGCACTGGGTCAACCCGACTCTTCAACCCCTCCAGGGATGGGGACTCCACCCCTGCCCTGGGCAGCCCATTCCAACGCCCAACGACCCCTTCTGCAAAGAAATACTTCCTAAGAGCCAGTCTGACCCTGCCCTGGCGCAGCTTGAGGCCATTCCCTCTTGTCCTATTGCTTGTTCCTTGGTTCAAGAGACTCATCCCCCCTCTCTGCACCCTCCTTTCAGGGAGTTGTAGAGGGCCATGAGGTCTCCCCTCAGCCTCCTCTTCTCCAGACTAAACCCCCCCAGTTTCCTCAGCCGCTCCCCATCAGACCTGTGCTCCAGACACTGCACCAGCTTCGTTGCCCCTCTCTGGACACGCTCGAGTCATTCAATTTCAGCTAACACAGCACTACATCTCCAGCAGCACAGGCTACGCTACATTTGTCGACTCCTCGCCTCATCTGGCTTCCCATGGAGCAACAGGTGGAGCTGAACGTTTCAGTTGCTGACACACCAGAAAAAAATAAAAAAACAAATGAAAGCCTTAATTTCTGCTATGAAAGCATAGGTCAGGAACTCACTTCCTGGGGCAAAACAGAGTTGCCCCGCCACACCGGGAGCTCACACCTGCACAGCCGCTGCTCAGCCTGGGGCCGGCCCGCTGGCAAGTTTTGGCAGAAATTAAGAGCCATAATGGATTTCCTCACTCAGCTCTGAGCGCCAAGTGCTGGTGTCTTTTAACTCGCCCTGAGCACATGTGTGTGTGTGTAAATCTCTGCATTATTTCAGACCTATAAGAGTTCCCAGTCTCCAAGGAGAGCACAGCTCCTTGTGGTTTAATGCCAAGGAGCAATATCTTGTTGAGAAAGGCCAGAACTAAAGTCACCTCTGCAGTCTTAATTCAGCCATCTGGCATATAATCATCATAAAGTGAGCCTTTGTCAAGGTTGTAGGTGGCACTTCCACACAAGATCACACCTCAGCCCATGCACAGGATGGAGACATGGAGGTAGTGACAGGGCAGAAGTTCATCACCCTGCTGCTAACAGGGAGAAATTGGAGCAGTCACATACCTGAGACACCAAACCCAATGATCAGGGCAATCACCGCAGCCAGGATGATAATGACTGTAGTCATGCTATTTTGGGAGAAAAGAAAGGACAACATTACCACACAGCCCACCTCCTTTCTCACCCTACGCCTACGGTGCACGTCTGCAGAGCCGCCAGCAGGAAGGAGGTCGAGGCAGAGAAGCTGTAGACCCAGGGCAAGGTGGACTGGTGGAGCACATGACCGCAGTAGTGACAAACATTTGGGTGAGCACTCGTCACCAAAGGTGAGGGACCACGTGGCAGAAGGAGAGGAGACCCAGGCCTTGCCTTTGGGAAGAGGCAGTGGTGTCACGTCCCACTCAGACAAGGGAGACAAGTGACTTAGATTCATAAATCCCCAACAGAGTGGACAATGGTGAGACAAGTCTCAAAGTCCATGCACAGACATTAATTAATTTCCCACAATGTACTCACTGGACACACAATAACTGGCTAAGTATACAATGAGTTATGGCAAGCGATTTCTTAATGGAAGTGAGGGAAAAAGGGAAAAAGAAAATAAGAGAGAGAGAGAATAGAGAAATAGAGATCACCAGTCTTGGTCCCATCTGAGTTCATCAGGGATGCATCTGTCTTCTTCCCTTCTTCATGTCTTCTTTTTTCTTTCTGTATTTCACTCCTCGCTCCCCCCTTGATTTATACACACTTTCTTTGGGTCCGTCCCCTAGGTCGACCCCCATACCTCTGTATCCCTTGTATGGGGAGGGGTAAGGTGCTTCGTGGGATGATGTAATTAGCGTGATCTTGTTAATCTTCATCAGCATATGCAGGGGTGTCAACTTTAATATGCATTTCGTGGCTAATGAGGCAAAGGTCGTTCACCAGGCAGATGGCCCTTGAAACTTTATAAGACGCACCAGAGCAGAACCATCCTGCCTTCACAGGGCTCCCTCCTCCAGCCCATCCTGTGCTGTCCAGGCAGCCTTATCAGCTCCAAACCCTGCACTATCCACCCCGTGACTATAGTTTTGCTACTTGTGAGTGTTTGAGACATTCCTCAGCTCAGAGGACCTCTGCTCCCCTCCATCCCTTATCTCTCTCAGGCTGTTTTTTCTTGCGGGCCTGTTTCTCTCAGGCGCTGTTTCTGGGAGTTACGAGTCATCTCTCACAAGCGGGTCCCAGTGGAGGTTGCTCCTCCCTGCATGCCCTGGTGCATAAGCAAGCCCGGCAGTCACTTGCGAGGGACCAGTTGCCCAGGGAGGTGAGCAGAGCACTGAGACAGGCCCCTGGCCCCCGGAGACACCCAGTACAAGCCAAGCAGCGGGCAAGAGGGGGCTGCAAACAGGGCCAGGTTTGTGAGCTGGTCAGATTTGAGCTGCTCCCGTGTGGAGATGGATAAAGGGCTCTTGAATGAGGAAACTGAGAAGGAGAGGACCCGGCCCTGGCAGAGGAGGTGACAGGCAGTGTGGCATGGAGCAGCACAGCTCGAGTCTTGCCGAGCATAACCTGTCTCCAGTGCAGCCCCGGCTTGGACAAGCCCTGAAAGCGTGGCCGGGTGCAGGCTCCCACCACAGCCGGTGGCGCTGTCACATGTGGTCCTGGGCACATTTTCAGGTGGACTGGGGCGTTGTGGCAGTGACCTCAGCTGTCCACCAGAGCAAGCCCTGAAGCAGCTCCCCACAAAAACCCACAGGTATATCCTGGGGCAAGCAACTCCCATGCTCATGCCCCACAGTGTCACAGTGTGCTGGGCTCAGCCCTGCTCAGGGTTGTCGGAGGAGAAGCCCAGAGAGCTGCAGGAGCTCCTCGCAGGGGACTTTACCCCATTTGCATGCCCAGCAAGATGCTGGAGGGAGTCACGCTGTGAGAGGCACAGGCACCAACAGCACGCACTCTGCATCAGCATCTGGGACTGCCAGCCCAGGGCTTGTACACAGAAAACCCCTGAGCTGCTGCTTCCCATCTCGTCCCCAGGCAGGACCAGGCTGCGAGACGTCACGGCTCTCATGCCCACACAAAAATAGCTGCGTTCAGCAGCGTTTGCCAGCTTGCAGCACACTCTTTCACAACACATCAGGCAGCCTCCCACAGGAGAGCCTGTCGGCATCCATACAGCTGCTAAATCCTCCCACTGTTAATGGGTGCCTCCATCAGTTACTCGCACAATCGCACCTCAGTCACCGCAGACACCACAACCCTGGGGCTAATACAGGGCTCTAGGGAGTTGCACCATGTGAACATGGAGCAGCAGGGAAGGGAGAAAGGGAAGATGGGTTGAAAGAGGGGACGGAGGGGAGAGGAAGGGAGATGTTGCAGAAGGCTTGATTGCCCTCCTGCTGTCTCCCTTCCATCTTCATCCTTAAAGTCAGTGGAAAGCTGTCTGAGGAAGACCTGTCTGGACATGCCAGTGTGCTCAGGAGAAGGAATCAGAACAGTATTTCACCACAAGTATGTGATAAGTTTATATAAAGGTTCATACGAGTCCATATATGTGTTCACATCCGCACCAAGACCCCCCTGCCTAGACGCCCTCAGAGCTGGGAGGTGACATATGTTTGGCTTCCTCTCCATTCTCACCAGCTTTCACTCATGACCAGGGGGGACAGCAGTTCTCCGCCTGCCCCCTTCGGGTGCCCTGCAGCTGCGGTCACAGCTGACCCTATCCCAAAGGAAAGCAGTGGATATCCTCCAGCCGTGGGCATGGGCAGCTGGGGACCTGTCAGTGGCCACCACCTCCCCTGGAGGCCTGCGGGATGGGGATTTCATTTGTTGGGTTATGTGGATCCCACAGCGTGACAGCTCCCAGCAAAGACTGGTCATGTCCCACAGGGCTCAACCCTGAGTCACTCGGGGTCTCGGCCAGGCTCACCGTGGGACAACCTTGTGCTTTCCTATCCCAGGGCAGACACCAAGCCTCTTGCATGTGCTGAATAACATCTACCTCCTTGAGGAGCTCCACCAATTTCTATGGATCCAGATTGAGATAGTTGCTATAAAATCAGCTAAGGTTGCCACAAGCAGCCTCAGCTCTCACGCCGGGGAAGCACAGAGCAAGCAGCAGCCGCGCCATGCTGTCACACAGGAGCTGTGACTTGCCTTCACCCCCCTAGATTAAAATCCTCCTTTGCAAGAGTAAGCAGGGAAGAAATTGCTGGGAGCCGAGGGACGCTGCCTGCAGGTTACAATGGATTTCATCGGTAAATGCTGGAGGGGGTATGGCAGAGGAAAGCAGCCAGGACTCCCTCCCGTGCAGTCCCTGAACACTTCAGGTGACACCACACTTGCCTCTGGTCCTCAAAAGGACCCTCTGGCCTGAACACCACCTCTGCCCTAACACTCTGCTAGGTAAAACCATCCTCAGCTCGCTCACAGACAAACACAAACAGGCCAGCACCAATGTTTTTGTCCCCTGCTGGTGCCATCTGCCCCTGTAGATGCAAAGCCTAGCTCGCTTTGCATCCAGAGAGGTGCTTCCCACCCCTGGTTTAAGGCAGCAGCAGGGCTGACAGAAAAAGCTGCTTGTTTGTTACAGGGGGGATGGCAATTTTGGGTACACAGATGCCACTGCCCACTTCAACAACTCTTGCCAGGAACAAGGGGAAATCAGAACCCTTTGGAGTTTCCTCTGCAGAAACTGTGAGATCCAAGAATCACAAGGGCCTTAAAAATATTTGCCTGGAAGCCCCTGTGCATATTGGGTAGCTCTGGAGCAGAGCGAACAAGAGGAAGTTGGCAACCTGGCCGCATGCTGACGGTAGCCGTGTTTTGCAACAGTCTGGTCCAGCAGTTCAAGTGAAAAGCAGTTTTCTGTGCATCAGCACCCCTGCATTTGAGAGGCATGGAAACGGACTGATGCAGACGGCTGAGGCGTCGGAGCCCTGATGCCACCCTTGGTTCCCGGCACCGCTTCAGCAGCCTGCAGGATGCTGCTCTGTGCATCTTACCCTCTTTTCTGTGGTCCCGTTCCTGATCAGCCAAACAGAATTTGGCATGAAATTCAGTCATTCCCCACCTGAATGCTGCCGAGCACAGCCTGGGGACAGAGAGAGGCTCGCAGTCCCGCTGTGACAGGTAGCAGAGGCTTAACCCTCCTGATCTCTAGCTCTGCTCAGAGTAAGCTTTCCCTCAGGAATGGGCTTAGAGGTGTGAGGATCAAAAAACCTGGAAGACTAAGAGGTGGAAGGTCCCCTGTCTTCCTCCTTATGTCAAAGCTTACTGTGGAAAAGAAACACCATGGCAGGGGTAACCCAAAATGAAGGGGTTTCCATTCCAATGACTGGTTAATGATTGCAGAGCTCAACTTTTCTCAGCAATTCAGGTTTTTTTTAGTGTTTTGGTTTTTTTAATTTTGTTTTGCTTTTCCCTGAAATAAATAGAGACTTTCCACTGCTCCTCTAAAGCTTCCTGGAAAATCCACCTCTCTCTCTGGGCTATTTTTGCATTTCAAGATCAGCCTGAAGAGGCCAATGTCCTTGAAGAAACCCACTGCTTCCAGTAATCTGTTGCCGTCTGGCTGCGCGCAGCTGCCCGGGGCGGGCAGGGGTACCGGCAGAGCCAGAGGATGGTTCTCAGAGCAGCGAGGGGTAGGCGGGAATTTTTTGACATGCATCAGTTATTGCATTTGCCTGACAAAAGCCAGCTGGGCTGCCTCTTGAGAGTAACAGAGCTGGTTATTGCATGCACTCCAGACGCATGAGGAATACGATGCCCAGTGACTATTTATACTGTGTTACATTATGTCTACCAGCAATCTCACTTTTGTCAGTGAGAAGGTGCAGATAATATTACTGTTTAGTTCTTCCTTGACACTCCACGTGAGAAAGCTGGAGCACAGCTCGTGTGTGAGAGGTGTCTTCTGTTCACACGTGGACTGTCCTCTCCACTGCTGTTCAGCTCAGGTGGGACTGATACTCGTAACAGCTGAAACCTCTTTGACATAATAAATGCAAGCAAGGATGTCTCACACACCTCGCTGGAGCCTCTGCCTCCAGCCAGCCTGGAAAGCCCCCACCTGGGATGAAGAGACACAGCTTTTTGGTGACTCTGTTCAAGCAGTCAGGTTTAGATGTAAGCTTGGTCCACGTTCATTGGAGGCTGAAGCAAGTTTGCCACTTTACCCATCTGGCGGGGGTTATTTTCAACTAATCAGGAGATAAGGATACGAGGTAGATATTTTTATGGCCTTCCCCACTATACTTCTTCTGACTGTAGTTCATGAGGACTGGGTCAATAGCTCCAAAGGAAACAGGCTATTGAAATGAGAGGCACACACCAGCTCACACATCTTCCCTGATCCACACAGGAAGGAAACTTGCCATAGCACAGCCTCTGCCTTTCTCCCCACAGCACACTGATGTGATGGGAGCAAGCAACTGTCTGAGGGCCAGCAGAAGGATCGGGGAGCCTTCCTCAAGCCATTGATATCCCAACCTACAACAGCAGGAACACAGAGCCTTTCTCAAGCCATTGATACCCCAACCTACCACAGCATTCAAACCTGAGGTAACGTATTCCAGCCATGCAGAGTTTCTAGGACATGTCTCTCCAGTCGATGACCTGCACATGGGTGTCTGGCAGCTACGTGGCCTTACTGATTGTACAAAAGAAGTTGTACTGGTATTTAATTAGCTTGGGTAAGTGCAGTATAGAGTCAAGCTGCAAAGAACTGCTGTCTTGAAGCTCCTTGGCAGCAGGGTGATACAGCTGAGGAGTCTGGAAAATGCAATTCCCTCCCTCCCCTCTCCCAAAGCAGTTGCAGATAATACCATACCTCCAGAAGATGACCTGGCCTTGGGATGCCATGGTCACGGCATCTATGAAGAGAAGTCAAACACCGGGTGCCCGAATGTCCCACACTGTTCTGCACAGCCCCTGTCCTTCGCATGATATATTCTCCTGGGCTGTCCTGCTTAAATAACTGAACTCAGCTAAGGAGTGGTGAGCCTAAGCAATGAACTCTGAGGAATGAGGAAACAGTGAACACCTCAGCTCCCCCCACTAGGGCAGTGAAAAGCAGGGAGGTTTCTTTTGTCACTGGGGCAACAGGAGAGACCTCCTACACCATCCATTAAAGAAACATGTCTGATTTAAAACAAAAAATAACACAGCTCATGGTTTGGTAGCCAGCTAATCCTGGGTCTCCCACGTAGACCCACAGTTTACCCATCACTGACGGGTTGTGTTATACCCAGGACTAGCTCAGGTCTCCTTGCTAGAATTGCCCATCATGCTGTTGGCACTGGGCAGAGGGGCCCCATTTGCAACGTGCATCTTCACCTGCCTCTGTGCTGCGCTAAGAGGTTCCTCCAGGCTCAGCAGTGCCATCAGAGCCACATAGGTTCACCAGAGGCCTCTTTTCTGATTGCTGTTTTCTTCCGCTGAACTCCTCCAGACCAAACGACTACTTCTCCCTGAGGCCAGCTCCTGCTGCTCTCAGGTCTGCCATTATGGTGGACATCAGAGCACATAAAGGAAAGAAACTGGCACAGACCCTGCAAGACTTTCCTTCTGTGCGTGGTCTCGCTTGAGGCTGGGGGCAGGATGAGTAGCTCTTGGGCATAAGAGGTTGAGAAGGGCAGAGAGATTGTGACAGAGCAGAAAAAGAAAGGCAGCTTGCACCACCATGTTCAGTTTCGCGAAGGACAACCTGTGTATCCTGTCATCTGCATCTGGACTGTGTCCCAGGGAGGGTGGGAAAAGGGGAAATTTTGACAGTCCCGAGCCATCTCCAGCACGTCTGGATGTTTAGTGGGAGTGAACAGCTTTCCCATGCAGAGCTGAGGATACCCAGAGGAACTGGGGACAGTCCAACACCTAACAAAAACCAAATTACTTTCTCTGTAACAACCAGAGGCTAAAATCAAGACCAATTAATACTGGTCAGTGATGACCAAACTAGCTGGAAAGGCTGAGTAGGGTTCAGGAGGGCTTACGATGACCTGAGGGGCACAGTAGCCTTCTAACTGTGCATGTGTGAGATTTCAGAAGTGTGTGCTTAGTCTTTTGGACTACAGTTCAACTCCAAAAGAGCCTGTTCACCTCTGCAAGGGATGAACATAGGCAGATGAGGTCCATGACACATTACAGACTTTTCTAGACAGCAGAGAAGGGGCTGGAAGGGGCTGTGGCTCTTGTACAGGCACCAAAGTCAGCAAACTGTATTCCAAGGCATTTGGCACCCAGGACTTCCAGCCTTCTCATGCCAGGATGAAGGTACATGTCACAACTTGTGCTGAACCTCCTCCCACATCCCACCACCTTGCACTGATGAGAGCACAGATTTGAACTAAGCCTAGTCACCTGTTAAGAAACAAAGTAAAATTAGAAAGCAAATGGTTTCCTGCCAGTTAGGGAGTTGAACTGGCTCGCCATGTGGTCAGAGAGGAGTCACACCTAGTGATGTTTCTGGTGGGGCAGGACCGCATGGCCTGCAGCAAGGACAGAGGAGCCGGGGTGGGACCTTCTGCTTTCAAGAGCGACTAGGCATTGGGTTTACCCAACCGTTCATGTCCTGCTTCAATGTGAGTGGTCGACTGTGAAGATAATTGCTCTCTGGGTAGAGGAACTACCTGAACGCCCTGTGCAAGGTCTGTGGCAGAGGTGCAAACAGGACCTACTGCTAATGCTCCAATCTTGGCTGATACTGAAAGCACATCCTTCATCCTCCAGCCTCTGAATGAAACCGAGGAGTGGAAATCTTTCACCTGAGAATCACTGTCACTCTTTGGTTGTTGCAATGGTCTAAACTTACACAGCAGACTTTATACGGTTTTCACTTCCCATCTGCTTTAGCATGGAATAGCCCTTTTTAATCTGAAATAAAAAAGAATTTTGGTTTATTTTGCAGTATTCTGCTGATTACTAAACCTCTCATAATTTAACAGAGCATTACTAGAAGCAGAATAGCTTTAGGCCATAGTGGCCTGGTGGGAAACGCACATTAAGAAATACCCTGTTGCCCTTGCTGACACCTGATTTATGGCTGCCTTTGGTGCAGTGCGTCAACGAGGTGTCCCCTTTCACCACCAGTTAACTCTGGGTCAGAGCCACAGCAAACCTCACTGCACCGTCAGCGATCAGGTTACTTCCATGTTGGAAAAACAGGTCTACTTCTCAGGCACAGGTAGCCCCTGCAGGACCAGGGTGAGTCCCATTCACCAGGGTAACACCACATTCATTTCTGAGCAGCTCTCATGCTGGAGCCTACTCCTCTCTGTATGTTTATACTGCAAAAAAGACAGAGGTATTCAGGATATTTCCCAAAGAGATCAAGGATCTGTGACCACACAGTCAGCCCAGCTCTTACCACTTTTGAATCTACTAGCAAAATCCAACCAAATGTGACAGCAGGATGCGGTCCCACATGGTCTCTGAAAGCTGGTGAGCACCTGGGGAAGAGACACATCAGCTGTATTCACTGAGGGGAGGGCGACAGCAGGCACGAAACATTACCAGTTTCACTGGGCCCACCAGTCATTGCCCTACAGCTGGCCACAGCATGTGCTGCCTCTTGCCTGTGTGAGGGAACAGTGGGGTCAGGAGGGACTGAAGGTCGGTCAGGGCCCAAGAAGATGTTCCGTGGTCTGGGGGAGGCACAGGCACAAGAACCAGACTGCAGTCTCTCTGGCCTTCATGATACAACTTGTTTCTTTCTTCACAGATAATACTTCTGTCAGAAGAGTTCCCTTACTTACAGGAAGTTGATGCCCTATTTCAATGTCACTGGAATGCTGGAGGAGCCATCAGTGAAAGAGGAGAACCAGGAGAAGATGGGAGTTGTGGCAAGCTGACAAGCAGCCAAGTCTGACAGAGCACTCAAGAGAGGTGAAGGCAGCCAGCAGGCTGAAAAAGATGAAAGCTGACCTTGGGATTTGGCCAAAAACGTTGGACATCTTTCCAGCCTTGTGATCCCACATCTGTAACAATGATGTCAAGAGGTGCTTGAGAAGCACCGAAGTGGGAACAGTAGTGGTCTGGAAGGAAGAGAGCTTGGCACTGCCTTATCAGCTCTACCTGTCCTCAGTCTCGCCTGCCTTTGAAGGGCAGCTAGAAGCAGCAGCACTCAGAACAAGCCCTCATCTCTCAAAACAGGGAGGGGGTGAGCCAACCTTGGCTGGAAATACACAGAGTCCTCTACCCTGACTGGGAGCCACTGCCAGGATCTGTCTTGAACTGGCACTCCAGATGGTCAGGGCACCCTTGCGAATCACCTGCTGTCATGGGAAGGCCAAGGAGCCCTGCTGAGCCAGGTTCTGCACTCTCCCTGCGATCTTCTGGAGACAAACCAGACACTCACACACAGAGCTACAAGCACAGCCATGTCACCGGTGTGGTTTGCCTCCTCTGAGAAGGGAGGGATACCTTAGCATGATACCTGACTCTAGGGTCACCCTACGTGGAGTCGTACAGGGCTGAAGGACCCTGCCAGGTCTTCCACAGTCTTTTGTTCTTGCTGTGTTTTTCCTTCCAGCTACACTGTACTCCCTATCTAGACAGTAAGTCCTCCTTCTCCTGCCTCCCAAAGCCCCTCCTCATGCTCATCCCTATTTAATCTTTTTTTTTTCAGACTTTGGAGACAGGCAATTTTATCAGCAAGAGCTTTTGTCCTACGAAAAACATAAATATTTACCAGTGCAGTTCTGTCAGTACTGCATGTCTGTCTGTCTTGAAAATACATTTGTTATCTCAAGGACTAGCTGGTCAGAAATAACATCACATAGCCCAGCAGACTAACTGCACCTCCTCAGCCACCACCTGCCCAAGGCTTTTTACCAACAGAGCACTGGAAGCCATTCCTGGGAATGGCTGTTGGGGCCCAACCTAAGACTCTAGCAGGTCACTAGGATACATTCATCTGGCAAAGCATTCTGAGTAATGAACACTGAGGGCAAAGTCTGCTTGCAAATAATGGGAGGACACTCACACCTAACCCCCACAAAGTGATTAAGGTCATTAAATGTATTTTCTGCATGATTCTTCAAGCTATCCTCATGCACAGACCTCTTTGCCCAAACACAGAGTGGTAGCCAGTCAGTACTCTATAATTCCTGGGACTGACTGAGCCTTCAAGACTAACAGAAAGAAAAAAACAGCGCAAGGGCCTGACTCTGCCAGGATTAGCACCCCATGCTGTCTGAGAACTGCTCTCCCCATGTCAAATGTAGAGCTCAGCCCAAGCTGACCGCAGTTCCCTGAAAGGTTTATATGTTCACTGGTGTAATTCTCGCAAACAGCTTCTCGGAAAATGTCAGCGACAGGGTGTGTGAGGGATGTCTAACACAAAGAGAAAACACATTCCTCTGTCTGAGAGGACTAAGATGTTTTTAGACAGAGATTATGTGCCTAGAAGGTAGTGCCGTCCTTATGTGTTCCCTCTGCAGTACGGCATGGAAGCTCCGAGAAATGACAACACACGTGGAGGGTGAGGGCCAAGAAATAGACACAGAAAATGAGGCATTTTGTTTTACATCGCATTCTGTACTGAGCACTGACTCTGCACATAGCAAGGACAAGAATGAGTTATTGTTTGTTCCATTAAAGGTTAACTCAAACTTTCGTTTTGAAATTTCAGAGTCAGCAACTTGGAGAATTAAATTGCCTAACTTGGAGATTTAAACTGCCTAACCTTCCGCCGTTTGTTTGACACCCCTTTCTGGATGATTAATGGAAAGCTATAAACAGCATTTGCATAAGGATATCTATCTCCTTTGCTGGGAAGAAGAGGTTCCAAAACTGTCTTTGTAAGAGGAATGAACAACAAATGAGAGTCTCCTAGGTCTGAGCAAGCAAACAGACAGCACAGGTTTCTACTTATTTACAAGCCAACCATCATCAGACAGAAAGCAAGAACCAGTCCTTATGTTGACACTGGAGCAGCATTCCTCTCCCCAGGTGACAAACAGTCAGACCTTTGTCCCCAGCTCCCCAGGCACTTTAAGGAGCCCCTGGCAACACACACCTACCAGCAAGGTTACCCCCAGAGCAGTAGCGTTCCGAGTCTCAATGACATGAATGTGTTCTGTAAAGGAAGGTAGCCAGGGTGCCTGCTTCACCTAGGCAAGCGGCAGGCAACAAATGGCAGGTTAGCAGTTGCCCTTCCAGGAATGTGCCTCTTCCTCCTCATCACAGATGCCACTTCCCCAACTATGGCTTGGCAGCGCCCATATAAGCCCAGGAGATACATCCCCCCTCCTCTATGGAAAATGGGACAAGCTCTTCTTCTTTTAAAAACAGAGCCTTGCCAAGACTGCAAAAGCCAAATCCAGGAGTTTTGCTGTATTCTATCTCCTTCTGCTGCTCTTGTCTAGTTGCCCTGGTTCAGGACAGACCCCTGCAAACCTGAGCTTGTGGTTCCTACCAATGCTCAAACTGTCCCCAGATCTTTCCTTGGCGAGCTGGGTGCTCTCCTGGCTCCCGCATCACCCCCAGCAGTGCTGTGTCCCACTCCATCTCCATGAAGAACGCACAGAGTGGGTGAATGACACTCTAAATCCTGTTCCCATCAGTGCCATGGGTTTCCCTTGGATTTCCTTCAGCTATATCACTAATCCACCTTGCTCCTACTTTGCAGAGAGGGTGTAATGAGACTACAGCTTACTTGGAGAAAATATAAGAGCTGCAAACACAACAGCAGCTCCCAGGAGTGTGACTGGGCTATATGTGCACATCCAAAGCCAGAATCCAGCCGCATATTTAACAGGGAGGCAGGAGCCATATACAGGCTGCCAAGCCTTTCCAAGGCATGAATGCAAACCCTGTGGAATGTGACCCAACGAGTAGCCTTGGCCTCTTCAAGAAGGACAGCCGAGACTGTCAATCCTGCAGAATGAGACACATCTTGACCTTTCTGTGAGGTAACTGCTCAGACTGAGGTTCCCCTTAGAGCCTGACCCCACAGGCCTCAGTTCCTCAAAAGTGTAGGCAGCGGCACTATTCCCAGAGTTTGCTCCTGTTCAGGCACAAAACAACCTTGCATACACGCTCCCAGGTGGAATATAAGGCACAATTTTATTTTCCCTCACCCCCCTTTCTCAGTTGACACCCATCACGATGGTTTTATGCAGTGATGGCAGGGATCCTCGTGGTTTGCACTTGTGCAGCAGCCAGCAGCAATGCCCTGGGCTCACAGGAACTCACCTGGGTGCTCAGAGCACCACTGTCCTGAGCAAACTCCTCTGCCAGGTGCTGCCGGGTGGCCCACCCAAACATTCTGAGCTCTCCTTCACTTGTCCACAGCACGACCAGTGCGGGCAGCCAGGGTGACCTTTGTGTCCATGGCCACAGCCTTGGTACCCACCTGCAAGAGAAGAGGCACCATTGGCTGAACCAAAAGTGGGCTAGAAAATCCCAGTGTGTCCAAGGCTTTCAGAGAGCTCTTCAGCCCCAGGACTTATCTAAGACAGGGAGGCACGTGCTGATGAGAACACAGCTTATTCAAGGCCAAAATTGCCAGGGCTTGATAAAGAAAGGAGAACCACCAACGGGGACCTCCCCGTTCCACTCGCTGGGGAAAGCTGAAGATTTCCGTCCCCTTGCCTGTTGAGCAATGCAAGACACAGGCCTGCAGAACCCCATGCCAGCCACTGGTGGCTATGCCAGAGTGAGATACAGATCAAGCACAGAAAAAGGAAGAGGCTGATTCTATAGTAAAACATGCAAAATACACAATGACACATGCAGGTCAAGGACTGGGAAGCTGCTTGGGATTAAACAAATAAGGGAGTTGAACTCTCATCCTAAATAAGGAGTGAGGTTTCTCCATAGGAACAGGAACAGTATAGATGAAGTACTGCATAGCCTCACTGAGAAGGGCTGAAAGACAGAGCTGCCCAGCCCCATTTCCTGTGGAGTTAGGTCAGGTCTCTGTCTATGGGGTGTGCTGCAAAGACCCTTAGCATGTCCTGCTGCATTTCTCACTGCTGCAGTCCCATCCTACCAGAAGATATCTACACACAGGTTATCCCAGGCCTGGTGCATGTGCAAGGCAGGAGTTGGGCTGGAGTGTCCACTCACACCTATCTACACTAGGGAAAACCAAATGCAACAAACCTTCCTGACACCAGCAGCGTGGGGAAAGCTGAGCACCCACCTGGCATGGTCCCACCACAGGCACAGCGAGCAGCTTTCTGCCCTCCACTTGAGCAGAACGTGCAGCAGTGAAACACACCTCGGTGCTTACGGAACTTGTTTTTCACCATCAGAGTGAATGGAGAGCCCTGCAGAGGACAAGCAAGCAGAGAGGCTAATGCAGTGGATGCTATCAGATGTTGTGTCTGTGTTTTCAAAAACCAGCTGGGTGATCCTGTCAGTCACAGATCACTAAACCCAGCCTTAAACTGCTAAGTGGTAGAGGCAATTCTTAGAGAGATTTAAAGCAAGTGCTTAGAAAAGCAGGTAAAGAAGAAGCAGTGCGAGGGAAACAAGAAATGCTACCTGTACATGTTGCCCTTTCACATAGACGCAGACACCATACAAGCCTGGCTCCTCAGGGCTGTAGGAAATATGGTAGGTCCCATCGCCATTATCACACACTGTTGGCTCGACTGCACTATGAACAGAGAGAAGTCCAAGAAGTCAGCGACTGGCAGAAAATTACTCTACGTGTGAACTACTGTTTGGCCTAGATTTGTGGTCAGCTCCTTATCCTCAGCCTTGTTCAGCAGCCGTGGGTCTCAAGTGAGCCTAACAGGATGCATGAGCAATGCTCAAGCACTGAGTAGCTTTCACACACACCTGCTACCAGGAGCTGCAGTAACCATACAAAGGAAGTCACACAGAGCTAGCTGCACTGCAAGGATTTGTAGCAACCCTGAGCACTGAAAGAGCAGAAGACAACAGACAGCACACTTGCAGGTCAGATTATCCCATCAGATAAGAGCCCTCAGAAATGGGGTAAAGTCACAGCTTCAGAGAGCAGTTACCTCCAGAAGAGCCCATGAAGAAGGCAGGACCTAAATGGGGCAGGTTTGAATCCCTTCAACCGCTGTCCCAAACTCACTGACCCCAACTGTTCTCTTCAGTGCTCTGAGGAGTTCTGGGTCCCTGCTGGTGAACTCCCCCTTTCTAAAGTGAAGCTCGTTGGGTTTCACAAGGAACCCTGGTGGACAGAGCGCCAGGGAGAAAGCATCAGGTAGTTACTCAGGGACTGATTGCCTGCTTCACAGAAAGATGGAAAGAGCTTTCCACCAACAATTATCAGGCAGCTCTGCATAGAGGAAGGCAGTCTTCCTAATCCCCACTAGTTAGTCTCTTGTGCCCCACAACATGATAGTTTATAATCTTCCAAATTTGTAGGCTGTATTCCCCACCCCCCACTATTTCACATCATTTCCTGCCGTGAACTGTGTGGTGATACTTCATGCTCTTCTGCAGCTGCTGTGCCTCAACCCAAAGCCAGACAGCTTTCAGCAACGGATGTAGCAATTACCTACATGCAAGAACAAGAAATAAAGTGAACGTGGCCACAGCAACCTCTAGCTCACCAAGCAACATCCACGTAACCCTCATGTGCCCACCTTCCTACAGGGTACATGCACCCAAGAAAGGAAGGTACATTGGAACAACATTCTTGAACAACGAGGCTCTACTGACAAGCATCTTCTGTAGGCCTTGTCAATGCTCCCCCGTAGCAAGGAGTTTTAGCATCCTGTCTCTTTTTTCTTTGGGTCATCCTACCAACAGCATTCCTGGAACAAGTTATGCCATCACCTTCCTCCAGCTACATTGTATGTAGCGTAAAACAGAATTTTTTCTTAAGAACCAGTTGGTTTTGCGTTTGTGCCTGGCTCCTTTATAGTACCAAGTGCAGCCTGGAAACAGTTACAAAATAATTTTTTCTGGTTGGTCATTTTCATTGTAGAAACACTTACTAGCTCAAGTGTGGGCTTCCCTGCCTTTGCTAGAAAACCTCCAAACATGTTAAAGTGCTCCACACCTGCAACTACAGGAGAAAGCACGATGAAGTGCCGACACAGATTCTTTCTCCAGAACATGCACTAGGCACTTCCATCAACTGTCAGAGGCTCCTGAGCTTGGAGCACTGTCTGTCTGACCTGGGACAGTCACTCTGCAGTTGCCAGGTTTTATTCTCATTAGGTGTGAAGCAGAAGCAGAAGCCCTGGGTTATCTACTGGTAGGGGTAGGAAGCAGCAACAGCTTGTTCTGACAATATCTAACACCCGCTGAGAGTTCAATCCTTTCAGAAGACCCAAATCACTCAAAGACTCAATACAAATCTAAGCCAACACTGTCAAGCTCCACAACCAGTAGGAAGCACTGTGGAAGAGTAGTGCCTTTTCCCCTACAGATTCTGACCTACATCCTCCCACCTGCCCAAAGGAGGAGGGAGCCAGGGTGAGAGAGGCAGAAAGGCAAACCCAGTGACCAGGGAGTTCTCAGGTGAGGTACCCACCAGTCCTTCTTGTCCTTGTGGGTGATGGTGACCCGCACAGCCTCCCCTCCTTGCCGCATCCGCTCCCCCGTGGTGTCATTGCAAAGCAGGCTAAAGCCAGTCAGCTGGTTCTGACGGGCGCTCTGAAGATCTGTAAGGCAGAGAAACAGGACCAGGAAGGATTCACACCCGCCACAATTGCCACCTCTCACCTATTTTACAGCGTTGCAGTCCCACCAGAGCACAAGCCAGGACTCTGCTGCTGGGGTGGGTGTACAGCTCCCTCCACCCACAGGGAAAAGTTATCTCTGGGGACCGAGAGAGCGTGCTGGGAGATGTTGGGCAGGCTCCCAGAGGTCTGTATGGACCAGAGTGGCCTTCCTGCCTGCCCCTCTCAGCCCAACAGGCACCTTCCCTAGCAGCCTCAAGGTGTACCATGCAACCAGGATGGAAGAGGAGCGGCCCCGCCGCGGAGCTGGAGCCCCAGAGACGTCAGCACTTACAGCTTGGCATGGAAAGGAGCTGATGGGCCCTGGGTCTGTCTCATCTGCCCTGCACAGGCCATTACTGACCAGAGGTGGCCACGCTTTGTGGGCTGGTCTGAATATTATCTATTTGCTGGCCCAGCTCCAAGTCCTTAGTAAGCAAATATCCATGAAACCATCAATGCCAGTTATTCCCACGGCAATCTCAGCAGGAGCTGTAAGGGGAATGAACCTGCTCGCTCAGTCACAGAGGGGATCTGTCTGGGCCCATGCTGCAGAACAGCTGGGGCCAGTGGGAGAGCAGCACGTCCTGCCACGGCAGGAGCCATTCCCATCCCCTGAGCAAGCTGTGGTCTTCGGCCTGAGGGTCGCTCTCCTCACCCCTCAGCCCCATGCTGCGGAGGGCAGTTCCAGTACGCCCGGTACATCTGGATGGGGAGACCTCTCTGGGTCCCTGCTCAGCACAGCTGCCGTAGGCCCTCAGCGAGCAATGCAACCTCTGGCAGGGCTCTACCTCTGCCTCTAGTCGATGCCTGGACGGCAGGGAGCCAACAGTGCCTTCAGCATGTGGGTACAGAGAACGGAGAGGTGACTGCAGGGAGCGGCGTATTCCCATTTAGCTGTTGTACGGCACCACATTACCTTCCCCGTGCAGGGTGCATCTGGCTGGATCGACCACTTTATTGAGAATGGCCCCAAAAACTTCATAGCCGCAACACTGCCCTGCCCTCTCCTGGGGAGAGAACCGGATCCCGTCATCCACGCTGGGGTGGATGTCATAAGCAACACTGTTGAGCTTTGCCAGGCGGCTCGCCACCACCCCTTTGGTGATGAGGATCTCCAGGTCTGAGCCACTCATCAGCAAGTGCTCCGTGAACTCCACGCCTGTCCTCATGTCCAGCAGGAGCTGCTGCAGCTGGGCCTTCTGCAAGTGCAGCAGGTTTTCCTTCTGCACCTTCAAGGCCTCCAGCTGCTTCAGCAGCCGGTCCCGGTGCTCTTCAATCGCTTTCACATACCCACTGGCAAAGAGACAGATCTCTGTGGCCACATCCTCTGCGTGACTGCGGACGGCACTGCCCATGTCATCAATCTGGCCCAGCACATCCTCTAAGATGCCCATGTGCTGCTGGGTGTCTTTCAGCAGCTCCCGCAGGGCATTCCCATGCCTGTGGATGACGTTGCTGGTGAAGTCATACGGGTGCTGCCGGTGTCTGTCTGCAACGCAATCCTGGCACACGGGCTGGTCACACTGCTCGCAGAACAGCCTGAGCTCCTCTGTGGGATGGGAAGGGCAGAAGAGAGGCTTCCCGGCCTGGCTGCAATCCTCGGTGTTCTCCAGCTCCACCACAGCATGAGAGGCCGTCTTCTTCTGTCTCCTAGAAGGGAGCAATCACACATCACTTTAGGCATGTTGGATATGAAATGCAAACATCCGAGACCCCTTGCGAATGCCAGTCTGTACAGACTGCAAGGCACAGTGTGCACCACTCCTGTCTCCATGGAAATCCACTCTGGACTTGCAGCCTCCTGAGGACAAGGCTCCACACAAAAGAGGACATTAGAGGCTGCTCTCAGGCTCCCTGCATGTGGTCAGTGCTATTTTCAGACACAAGAAGCATGTGCCCCACCACGGCCACACACAGAGCGGGGAACAGGCTGTCAGGCTGCCAGAAGCCCCTTCACGGAGCCTGACAGAGGTGTGATAGTTGCAACTACCCCCAGAGCCCGCTGTGACAGGCAGCGGGAAGGCAGCGAGCCCTACAAAGGGAGAGCTGGCAGGAGGTGTCTCAAAACAGAATCGCTCACCAACGGTTGCTTCTGGAGAGGAACACGAGGTGCCAGGCCCCTCAGCCATCAGCCCGGTGATTTTCACCGACTTTAAATTTGCTGAGGCAAATGAGCTCTAATACCTGTTAGGGGAAAATATAGTTCAGGTCACTACCAGATGAGAGTCTGTAGTAAAATATTTAATATTCCAAAAGTCAAACTCCATTTCCTTCTGGCTGCCAGGGTAGGTCCTGCTCAGAGGATACCAAGGATGGGACACAAAGAACCTGTTATGACCCAGATGTCCACCATGTCACAGGGCAGCACTAGAATATTTCCGATTTATGTTATTTTGAAGCAGGATGTAAAAGCCTCCTCTCCCTCCTTTTCTCCTGCACTAATGAATTCTGGCAGTTGCGATGGGAGCTCCAAGCCATAAGCAAAGAAATCCTCCGAGGACCAAGCTCTATAGAGTTGCTCTGGCAACACAAAGCAACCTCATCACAGGGCAGTATGCGGCTCTTACACTACTCCTTTCACTTCCCACTAACCTCCCTTGGGTCCAGCACATTTTCAAAGCCTTCTGCGTAACACCCTTCAAATTCACACTTCCCTGATTTCAGCCTAAGACCTCTCTCACTTATTCGAAGGAGCACAACAGTGGCACCCAGATCCTTAAAAGACTTCCCTACACACCAGAAAACCATTTCAAAATGGGTTTCCTTGGTCCATGTTCTGCTCTGCCCATCAATTAAATCAGGTGCAAGTCTGCAGATGCTAGTGGGGTGAAAAAATTATATCAGTAAATAACGTAGGGAACAGGTCATCGGGACAAATTTTCTACTGCTTTATACCTCTGCAGTTATTTCTGTCAGTGCAGCATTCAAGGTCTCAGTTTATCACTCTTCAGCAGCTTGCATGGGGTATGAGGCATTAGCTAATCAGAATGGTATGCTGAGAATTACAGCCCCAAGTGGATAGGTAACTAAGAGTCTAAGCCATTTTGCCACAGGCACCAGTATCTGCAGGGGGGCAGGACAGTGAGGAATATGCCTCTATTCTTTCTGGGGAAAGAATTTGTTAATCAAGCGGAAAGGAGCAGCAAACATGGAGGGAACGGGCTGAGCTGATTAACCCAGACTAAGAGGCTTCCCTGACTACTATTATTGGGTGTTTTTCTGACCCTGCCTGTCACCTCTTTGCTTCAGAAGGCCGTTCGGACTTCCTATCACCCTTCTTTCATGGTGCTGCCTGTCCTCTGCCCTGCTCACTGGCCACTGAAGCTGCCTCCTCTTCAGCTCCTACCTGTCTTGCAGTCACCTCTTCCTGCCTTACTGACATGATCCTCTCCGAGGTACGCAGCTCTCCTCTGCTGTCACTTCTTAAAATTTTCATGTATTCCAACAGAACTAAACCTGGCAACACCAGGCACACTGCAAAGCAACAGGCTCCCAGCCTCACAGAAATGCTGAAAATGCACATAAGATACATAGCTACAACAATTAACAGGCAAGTGCACAGGTCGATCATCAGGAGGTAGCAACCACAGCAGGCAGGCTCGTGTCAGGACTTCCACTTATCTCCTCTTAAGGGCGCCTTCGCACGTACACACAGTAAATGTCTCTGGAGGTGGAGAGGGTAGCAGAAAACTTCCCCATTTTCCCTTGGGAGCTGTGCCTTCTCCAAAGCGGGACAGCATAACACACAGTCATCTAGGTCACAGAATCACCTAGGTTGGAAAAGACCTTGAAGATCCTCCAGTCCAACCATTAACCTCACACTGACCGTTCTCAACTCCACCAGATCCCTCGGCGCTGGGTCAACCCAACTCTTCAACCCCTCCAGGGATGGGGACTCCACCACTGCCCTGGGCAGCCCATTCCAACGCCCAACAACACCTTCTGCAAAGAAATACTTCCTAAGAGTCAGTCTAACCCTGCCCTGGCGCAGCTTGAGGCCATTCCCTCTTGTCCTGGTGCTTGTTCCTTGGCTCAAGAGACTCATCCCCCCTCACTGCACCCTCCTTTCAGGGAGTTGTAGAGGGCCATGAGGTCTCCCCTCAGCCTCCTCTTCTCCAGACTAAACCCCCCCAGTTCCCTCAGCCGCTCCCCATCAGACCTGTGCTCCAGACCCTGCACCAGCTTCGTTGCCCTTCTCTGGACACGCTCGAGTCATTCAATGGCCTTTTTGGAGTGAGGGGCCCAAAACTGAACCCAGTCATCGAGGTGCGGCCTCACCAGTGCCGAGTCCAGGGGTAAGATCCCTTCCCTGTCCAATATGCGGACAATCACGAGGTTTTGAAGCTTGGTCAAGCAAGACTTTGAGCGATAAGAAGTTCATCAAGAACAAGCTTTGATCTCCAAACCCTAGAAAATAAGCTGAACATCCTGGACCATCAAGAGAATGTCTGGGATTGCATTGAAGATGAGTTATTTGACAACCTGACAAAGCAACTCTTCCATTAATTAATTTGGCCATGAAACTAACTTCTGAATGTCCTGAAAGTGAACTACCTGCATTATCATACTGAGAAACACACCCACAGGTCAAAAAGACCCCGGCCCAGGTTAAGACCCTTCCCCTGAGCATGCACAGTAGTAGAAGCATTATGTGAGCTGGATTGTAACTGTATGTTAATCACTAACCAACCAGTATCTAACAGGCGTGTTTGGACAAGTACAAACCCCCGATTTTTGTGTATAAAAGGAGCATGGAAATCTGCTGTTGTGGTGCTTGGTTTGTGGAAAAGCCCGCCGAGCACCCAGGCCTGAATAAATACAGCATCTCTCCTCAGCGTGTTAAGATTGGGTTAGTGCACGTCGGCACGGACCCGCTTTTCGGGTGACCCCCACCCACCCGCTGCACCCCAGGGAGGCGGGGAGGCCGCCCCACGCACCCCGTGACGAGGTGGCCCCGCCCGGGCCGGGCCTCGCCGCGCTCTCCCTCACCTGTGGGCCTGGCAGCAGAAGAGGCAGAGCTGGGCCCCGCAGGTCCGGCAGCGCCTCACGGCCGCCCCCTCGGCGCAGAGATCGCACCCCCCCGCCGCCGCCGTCCCGCCGCGACTCCGCGCCAGGTAGTCGGGGATGAGGTGGCCGAGGCCGCCGGGCGGTAACGCCACCTCGGCGTCGCACAGCGGGCAGAGGACGCTGAAGGGAGCGGCCGGGCCCGGCTCCCCCCGCGGGCCCAGCCGGCGCAGGCAGCGCGCGCAGAGCGAGTGCAGGCAGGGCAGCAGCCGCGGCGACACGCAGGGCTCGGCGCAGCCCGGGCAGCGCGGCCCGGACGACATGCCGGCAGGGACGGGCAGGGCTGCCCGCTCGGCGGAGGCGGCTCCCCCGGCAGCCCGCCCCGGCCGGTAACGGCCCGCTGCGCGCCGCCCCCCTCGCGCCCCCGCCCCGCGGTGGGCTCCTGGCGTTGCTCGGGGCGACCGCAGTTGAGGTTGGGGGGGTGTGTGTGGGGGGGGTGTGTCTCGTACCCCAACTGCTGCCCGCCCCGGGGAGAGGCACCCGGTGTGAGGGGCGCCGCTGCGGCCGGGGGACCCCGCTGCCTCCGCCGGGGGTGCTCCTCGACAGGAGAAGGCCCAACAGCCCGCTTCAGCCTTGTCCTGCTCGCCAAGGTGTCACCCGAAAAGCGGGTCCGTGCCCGACGTGCACTAACCCAATCTTAACACACTGAGGAGAGATGCTGTATTTATTCAGGCCTGGGTGCTCGGCGGGCTTTTCCACAAACCAAGCACCACAACAGCAGGTTTCCATGCTCCTTTTATACACAAAAATCGGGGGTTTGTACTTGTCCAAACACACCTATTAGATACTGGTCGGTTAGTGATTAACATACAGTTACAGTCCAGCTCACATAATGCTTCTACTACTGTGCATGCTCAGGGGAAGGGTCTTAACCTGGGCTGGGGTCTTTTTGACCTGTGGGTGTGTTTCTCAGTATGATAATGCAGGTAGTTCACTTTCAGGACATTCAGAAGTTAGTTTCATGGCCAAATTAATTAATGGAAGAGTTGCTTTGTCAGGTTGTCAAATAACTCATCTTCAATGCAATCCCAGACATTCTCTTTATGGTCCAGGATGTTCAGCTTATTTTCTAGGGTTTGGAGATCAAAGTCTATTCTTGATGAGTTTCTTCTCGTTAATCAAGGTCATCTTGACCACGCTTCAAAGTCTTGCTTGACCAAGCTTCAAAACCTTGTGATTGTCCCCATATGTGCAGTACCTATAGCTACTAGCAGTTATTAACCACAGCTACTAGCAAACATGAAGTGTACTCTATCCAAGGCACTGAAGAGCCTGTCCCACTGTTTGCCTCCTCTGACACCTCCTGTGTTTTCTGAGCCAGTTCTCTGGGAAATGGCCCCCTTCCCCACTCCACCCTGGGTAGATTTTGTGTTTCCAGTTCTTCCAGCTCAAAACTTCGAGGTTCACCACCTGACTGAGCCTGCTCTGCAGGCAGCCTCTCACTGGCCTTTGCAATCCACCTTTGCAGACCCTTTGCTCTCTGACAGTTGCCTTCAGGCATTCGTCGTTTTTCCTTCTGATCACCAGTGAACTTGCTGAACAGCCGAGGAGCGGTATCCATGAAACTTGAATAGAAACAGTGCAACACAGCCAGGCTTCCTCGTGGCTGCTCGCGGAGATTGGCTGATCACTGTATTGATTCCCTTCACCTGGGAATTGCAAATATTGTAGAAGGCGAGCTTTAAAATCAGAATGTCATTGAAGTCCTCCATGAAGCTCCTTGGACTTTGATGGTATCTACATGATTGCTTTTATCAGTCTGATCTGTAAGCTCCTCAAATAATTAAATCGGAATTTTTTTTTTAAAGAAAGCTCTTTTCTATACAACCATGTTGACAAGCACTAATGATACTCATGTAATGTGCTGCATTTGTCACCAAAATGGGATAAAAGAACTTATCGAATGTGATGTAGGTAAGCAGACACTCCTTTATTAATGGCTGGGTGCGTAGGGGAGTCGTCTCACCAACAATGCACACCTAACTCATGTAGCATGCTGATTATATAGGATGCAGTAATACATATTCATCAAGTTCTCATACATAATCATGATGATTCCCATAACTCATTTTCTTATTCCCACCTCTTTCCGGTCACGCACACTTGAGTCCTGAAATGAGTCAGGGGGCTGCTTCTGCAACCACCACAGACTACTGACCTAAAAGAAAGACCCTCCAGTGCCTTTGACTCAAGGACTTTGGCTCACATTGTGATTTTAACATGCTTCGAGGCCCTTTTACAATGCAGCTTTTAGAACACCTGGTTTGCAGGGCAATAAATTCTCCTTACTCAACAGTCTAACAATGGTACCTCATCTAGCAGCATAACTGGTTGTATGGTTACTTTAAACTGAATACAGTGTCTCTGTGACTACTTAAAACATTACACCACTGTCTTTTATAAAAACTGATATTCCTGTGAAATTCCATTTAATTGATTAGTCCTAATTGAGTGCCCCCTCAGTAAGTTTGCAGACGACACCAAGTTGGGTGGGAGTGTTGATCTGCTCGAGGGTAGGGAGGCTCTGCAGAGAGACCTGGACAAGCTGGAGCGATGGGCTGAGGCCAGCTGGAGGAGTTTCACTAAGGCCAAATGCCGGGTGCTGCACTTGGGCCACAACAACCCCCAGCAGCGCTACAGGCTTGGGGAGGAGTGGCTGGAGAGCTGCCAGTCAGAGAGGGACCTGGGGGTGTTGATTGACAGCCGGCTGAACAGGAGCCAGCAGTGTGCCCAGGTGGCCAAGAAGGCCAATGGCATCCTGGCTTGTATCAGCAATAGCGTGGCCAGCAGGGACAGGGAAGGGATCTTACCCCTGGACTTGGCACTGGTGAGGCCGCACCTCAATTACTGGGTTCAGTTTTGGGCCCCTCACTCCAAAAAGGACATTGAGTGACTCGAGCGTGTCCAGAGAAGGGCAACGGAGCTGGTGCAGGGTCTGGAGCACAGGTCTGATGGGGAGCGGCTGAGGGAACTGGGGGGGTTTAGTCTGGAGAAGAGGAGGCTGAGGGGAGACCTCATGGCCCTCTACAACTCCCTGAAAAGAGGGTGCAGAGAGCTGGGGATGAGTCTCTTTAACTAAGTAATAAGTGATAGGACAAGAGGTAATGACCTCAAGTTGCACCAGGGAAGGTTTAGACTAGATGTCAGGAAGTATTTCTTTACAGAACGGGTAGTCAGGCGTTGGAATGGGCTGCCCAGGGCAGTGGTGGAGTCCCCATCCCTGGAGGTGTTCAAGAGGTGGGTTGACATAGCACTTAGGGGTATGGTGTAGTTGGGATCTGTCAGTGTGAGGTTAACGGTTGGACTAGATGATGTTCAAGGTCCCTTCCAACCTAGATGATTCTGTGAAATTCTGTAATCATTCCTTATCAAATCTCCACAAATCATCAACTCAAATTAATAACAAATCAGTGACAATCAGTAACACATTCAGTCCTCAATGACTGAACATTGTACCAGCGTCTCCATTAGTTTGCCTAGGACTGTGGCTATCTTATCTGTCCTGTCCTGCTGGCCCTTTTGAATACCAATGTGACATGAACACCATTTGAGACTTCTGGATTTTAAGTTCCCTAAGTTGTATTAAAAATCAACAAGCAAGGGAGAAAACCAGTCAGGTTTTTCTAGGACTGCTGAGTGTAAATTATCTAAACCTATTGATCTGTAAATATGTAATCTGTAACAGATGTTAACATCCCTCTAACGCATAACAGCTTGACAAAGATTTCATCTTCTTTGTGCGATACACTCAAACATTTCTGTGTCTTTTATGTAGTAACATGAGATCAAGGTTTTAGGTCATGATCAAGTGTTTACAACCTTGAAGCCGATCAAAAAAGAAAGATGTTCTAGCAGCCTCCTTCGGATTAACTACTAGTGAGTGAAGTGGTTGCTGCGGAGGTTAGAGAGGATAAAAGTTGCAGTAATTGTGAGACAAGATGACTTGATAACGATATTAGACATTGTGGCAGAGAGGAAAGACTGGTTCTTTTAATCATGCTGGTGGAAGGAATCGCAAATGACAGTGTAGGCGTGGGTGTGGGAAGAAAACGGGAGAACTGTAAGGTCGCCCTTGCTACCTAGAGAACGGCAGCCTCTTCCATCGCTGTAGAGAGATGGTGAAATAAGACGTGGCTGGCAATTGCAGAGGAAATCTGAGGTTCCACCCCAGCTGATCTGATCTGATCATCTGTCCTGAGGCTGATCAGGTTGGACCACAGGACGGATCACTGCTGAGTAATGTATCCGTGAGTCATCAGCACGCAGCAGTAGCAACCTCCGGGTGACTAGAGGAAGTCACAGTGAAATGGGCTGGAGAGAATGGTCACGAGAGTCCCGTGAAACTTAGAGAAAGAAACAAGAAGCAGAAATGCCGAAAAAAAGTATGCTAACCCAGTCGCCTGCAAAACGGGGAGCTGCATTAGTTCAAACTCGTGCTTCAGTTTTTGGCTACTTTCCCCATAATATTGCTTTCTTAGTGTCAGTGGTGGAAGCTCCTGCGCCATCAAGTCCTAAATTGTGGAAGGCAACTCAATGGACATGTATGCTGGCACCTTCTGAATATCTTCAAGAAACACACTGAGCTGCAATGCACTGCAAGAATTGGATTGGGAGGCCCTCTCCCATCTCGGATTATTCAGTTTGCTTTGTAACTGGACAAAATAAAGGATGAAAAAAAGAACATGTTAACTTACAAACACCAATGGGCAATAAAGGAACATAGTTACAAAAAACTAAACATTGAAAAGGCGTCATTAAAATTACACTAAGCAATAATGTTTTCCTTTTGCTGCATTTCACGAGAGTTGATGGATGTAATTATCCTCATTTGACCCAAGATTTATTTGAAATGGAGTCCCCTTCAAACTAGTTTTCCTGCTCCTATTGTTAAACACGTCTATCAGAGCCTCTCAGAGTGCTTGCTCGGGGTGACCTGTCCTCTCCCTGCCACACTTTCCCTGCCAGCTCCTTCCTCTTTTTCCTGTTTATCTGCTTCTCGTTTCCTACCAGTAAGCACTGGATCATCACACAGAGACATGGAAGACTGGGTGGTTTCCTTCCCCCTTCCCTTCAAGACTCTTGACTAGTATTTCTATTGTTTGCTAATTAGCCCATTCTGGGGAGAGCTTTATGCTGTTTTCCTGCTTATATTTTTCCAAAGAAATATTGGTAAAACTTTTTATATCACATACCAAAAAATCTTTAAAGCATAATTTCCTTCCTAGACTCTTGAAGAGTAGTGTGGATATAAACTATTCATTATATTTGAAATGGGATGCCTCATGCTTCCCTTACCCTACTTTCTCTTAATTTTAGAGAGCTGTTTCTGGATAAGAAATGACCTGAAAAGGTGGTGAAGCCAAAGTCATTAGTGAACAGGACAGAAAGGAGCAGGCCTGCAATCTCTGGGCTTGCAGAAAAGTCCAAGATGACTGATGATAAAAAAGAAGCTCTGAAAAACATTCAGAAAAAAATCATTAGAGATCTTGTTGACAGAAAATGGAGAACCTGTCTAAGTGCCACGGCCTGGGTTAACGGCAGCCAGAGGAAGGTGGAAAATGGCTTATTTGGTGAGTTTACAAAGAAAAGAGAAGTGGAACAGACAGTTGGCTGCTTTCCAGTTGACTAGCAAGTCTAGTTTTACTGTGGATTTGTCAGCCCTGGGAGCTACTGTGTTTCAGAGACTTCTCTCAACAAGGCAGAGTCACCAGGCTGCCCTTCTGGGAGTACTTGACGCATCATTAATTGTTTCCATGCAAACTGGTTTGTGTTGTCTATTACTCTTCCCGTTTATATCAGCCTCACCTGGACAATCCAACAAAGGACTTAGAAACGTCTCCCAACCTAGGCAGAATCTCTTCCTCATTCAGCTAAACATGCATTTAAAATTATGTGGCATTTGACTGGTGAGAGGAGGATTTCCGTACTGTTCTTTTGGCTTCTGGTCCAAGAGTCCATTGTTATCAGTCTATTTACCGCTGCGCGGTGTGGTTGTGAGGATAGGTGGGACGAAGGGTTGCAGGCTTAGGCAGAACAGGCATAGTCACACCTACGAGTGAAGTCACCTCTCCTTCCTTACGCCAGTGCTCACCCAGACCTGCCTCTCAGCACAAGGTGTGAAGCAAGTTTAGATCTGGTAACAGGCTCATAGTTGGGTATCAAGTATAATCACAGAATCATCCAGGTTGGAAAAGACCTTGAAGATCCTCCAGTCCAACCATTAACCTCACACTGACCGTTCTCAACTCCACCAGATCCCTCAGCGCTGGGTCAACCCGACTCTTCAACCCCTCCAGGGATCGGGACTCCACCCCTGCCCTGGGCAGCCCATTCCAATGCCCAACAACCCCTTCTGCAAAGAAATACTTCCTAAGAGCCAGTCTGACCCTGCCCTGGTGCAGCTTGAGGCCATTCCCTCTTGTCCTATCGCTTGTTCCTTGGTTCAAGAGACTCATCCCCAGCTCTCTGCACCCTCCTTTCAGGGAGTTGTAGAGGGTGATGAGGTCTCCCCTCAGCCTCCTCTTCTGCAGACTAAACCCCCCCAGTTCCCTCAGCCTCTCCTCATAAGACCTGTGCTCCAGACCCTTGTAGATGTCATTGACATGCTTCTCAGTGAAAGACCATCCTCTGGCTCCAGGTTTTGTATGTGTAGTGTCTCAGACACAGTTTTTGGGTGCACTTCGTTATAAAGAAAATGCCTCAGTTGGGTTCATCTGTCCCTGTCTCAGCCCAAACTTCTGGGTTGAGTTTGTACCTCCTTTGACTGCTGCAGCAGTCTGGCCACTGGAGAGTGCCCTGTAACTTGTGGGGCCACACAACTGTCGCTTTTTCTCTCTGTCAGGTGGCAAGGGCCACTTCCATCAGAAATGGAGTAGGATCCCTCTCCAACATGGCAGAATCAAGCTGCAATGAGCAAGTCTGCCTTCGGAATAGGTGCCACCAGTTGACCTTTGCCTGTGCTGGGCCCCAAGGGCGCACGAGCACATTGCCCAGGCCAAGGCTCATGTGACCCAATTTCTGCAAGCTGACAGCATGGGGGAATGTGACAGCTGCTGCAGAAGGACAACACTGATCCTCTGCTTGGGGACACCGCTTGGGATGGAGAGGGAGGACTTCTGCCCTGGGATCTCTCACAGACTTTCTACAAGGCATTTCTGGGGGTACTCACTCTTCGGAGAAACACCTTCACCACCAAACATCTCCCTTCACACATATACTCATACACTCTCTCTCTTTTAAATTTGCTATAAGCTTTTTCTCTTCAGGCTGGTGTTGAGCTTAAGGGACTAGACTAAACTGAAGCTCAACAGATCTCATTTAACATAAGCCCAAGTCTCTTCATTTTTGTGCCAGACTCCAAAGTACATTTCCGTAAGCTACTGTCACACATCAAACCCATGCTTCAGCAGAAAGACAAGTCATTGCAGTGTGACCTGGGAGAGCTGAAGGAAGAAGGCAGCAAAACAGCACACCTGGCAAACTAAACCTGTGTCACTCACTGACTAATGGAAGAGGCACAAACACCACACACATGTGCTTGGATTGACCCTGAAATAGCCAACTGGAAGTGGACAGGGTACAGAGATCTGGTAACACATGAAACACAGAAAGAAAGCAGCAAAAAAAAATGTGTGGATCTCTCTTGTCCTCCAGATTTGGGATAGGAAACACAGAGTTGGAGGTGCTCAAGCAATATCCCTTTCAGTTGGCAGCAGCAATTTGAAGACAAAAGCAGCTGCAGCTAAGCCACCCAGCAACACTGGCTTTGTGCAGACTTGCCCTTGCTGTGGCTTCTGACCAGACATTCTTGCTTTCCCCTCCTCCCTGCAGCTTTCCAGCCACCTGCTGCCACTTCCAGCTTTCTGTTGCTATATATATTCTTTTTAATCTCTCCTCCTGCATAGGTTTTTTGAAGGGAAGATGAAACTGGAATTTTTTCAAGCCAGGTTTTTAAAGAAGCAAGTTCTTTGTGATGTCAGGCCAGTAGCCATTTTTACCTCCCCTTCAGCCATATTTGAGACAGGGGAAGTGATCTGAGAGACTGTGTTTCTACGTGCAAAAGATTGATAAATAAGACATTTAATACTCACACTGAGAAGACAATGGAGCCATTCTTCTTTGCTTCACTGCCAGGACCATGAGAGACAGGAGGATATTACAGTAGGGTATTACACAGGGATGCAGCTATTATGGTGGTGGTGGGAAGCAACAGGAAAAATGGGGCAGCACTCTGGAGAAAAACAGGCTGAATGAGTTCTGCTGCTCACAGAGCAGCTACAGATTGTATGACTGAGGGGAGTGTTTGTGGGGGGAGAACAGATCCTGCAGCAGAGAGTGTCTGTGGGGTGAGCACATAATACCAGAATACTCCAAGATGGCTCTTCCTAAGCACCTCACTCCCTGTTCCTACCTCAGAAACTCACCCAGGTGCTGTGCGGAAGAGTACGGAGGAGGCACAGACAGGCAGTCTCAGAGACAAGAGTCTTTTTGCCTTTTTTAAGCTTCTGCTAGAACTATGCCTGGCAAGTTCACCGGGCTGAAGAGAGACACTCACCCTATTCCTCTTTGGTGCTGTCTCAGTTGCACCCAGCAGTTCTCAAAAAGATGGGTCTAGACTGGAGATCGTGACTAATTGTTATTAACGGTGAAGTAACTGTACTCAGCAGCCTGGGGCAGGGGAGAGGCCCTGGCCCTGGCAGCTCTTTAGTTCAGCTCCACCCTACCCAGAGCTGGAGGCCCACTTCTCTGCAGCAAAGGGAGGCTACTGCGAGTTAAAAGCGCCATGGCTGTACTCTGGAGCCAGGCACTTGGTCTGTGTGCTGCCTTTTCCTGCCTGCCCCACACCTTCTTACTCCTTGCCTGGAGAACTGGGGCGTTTGAAGTGAAGGGTGACAATCACCTGTGTTTTCTGTGCTCAGAAAAAAACACTCCCGAGGCAACACACTCACTTAGATGTCTAAGAACTGAAATACAAGGAATATATCCAGTAATACTTCTATCTGTCCATTATTAGCACAGGAAAAGAGATTCTCTTCAGAGAATTCTGGGTTCCTCTTCCACGTTACGCAAACCCCCTGCCCCCCGGTTAGTACCCCTGCATTCAAGGGCCACAGAAGGCAAGACAAAACAACAGGAGGCTTGTGAATCCTGCCACCGGCAGCTGCCAGGATGGGGTGTGCTCACCTAAACAGCAGAAACATAAATGTCGTGAGGATTTCCTCAATCAAAACTTGTGCTTCTAAAGAGCAGAGGTGACCCAGGACTCCTCAGTCGTGCATCCACTCAGGGGCATGTCTTTCACAGTCCTGGGGCACTGTATCTCTGAGACCAGCCCACGGGTGAGGCACTGTTGTGCTGGGACTAGGAAACGTGGAATTTTCCACAGTTTGCTTTGTGTCTGTTTTCGCAGCTAAAAAACTGGGTAAGAATGCTTTTGTGGAGATCTCAGGTTCTTTAGATAACAAACACTATGTAAAAAGCTAAACACGCATCACGCAAAGGGACACCTTTAATATGTGAAAAATTATTCCCAGGCCTTTTCCCAGAGAAACTGTTCTGGCACACGACTGCAATTCCAGAACAGCAAAGCTGGGACTGCGGCAGCTGCATGCCTCCCAGCCAACCTGCACATCCTTGTTTTCTACAAGGTGCCATTTTAGCTTGGTTTGTTTTGTTTTGTTTTTTTCCCCATCCCTCTCTATATCCAGATTTGTTCTATTTATCTCATTCCACATTTGGGACCTTTCTGGGTCTGCAGTACCCTGCAGAATGGGCAGCAATGCTTGTGCCTGCACTTTCATCTTGCATAAAGAGAACAGGCATTCATGCTGCCCCAGACAAGTCACCCCTTGATCTATCCTAACAATTAGACTAATAAATTATCACAGCAAAATGCAGCACATGTGTCACACCATACAACCCCTCAGGGAAGTGAGCCAGGTGCCCTGCACAGAACAGCAGAGATTTCCCAGCTTCAAGGCACTTCCCCTGAGCTCTGCTCGGCAGAAGCAACGCTGCTGGCTGTGGTGGAAGCAGAGCACAGCCCCAGGAAATCAAAGGTAGGCAGTAAGTGTGTGTGAGAATGCGTGTGTGGCGAGAGAGACAGTGCAGGGTTGCTTCTGGATCTCAGCAAGCAAGGCCCAATGAAATAGCTTAATGAAATAACTGTTATAAGATGACAGAATAATCTTACGTCCCTCCAGATGTTGGGAACCCCATGTTCATGAAAAAGAAGCATGTTAGCCTTCAGTATGATCACATGTATCTATTGCAATGGAAGAGTTGTATCTTATACTATAGACACTGTAAAGCAACATATATTATGTCACGGCTGATCTGAATATCCAGACACTGTACTTCAGCTCTCAGGAGGAGCATCTCTAAAACTGTGTGCCTGAAGTTTCCTTTATTACATAAAACTCCTTGCATCTTGAGTTCTTAAAGAAACAAGTTGCAGAGAAAAGCATCCCAAACTTTGGCAAAAGCAAGGCACTCGGATACCATGGGGTTTAATTAGTCTCAGGCATTTAAATTCATTGCACTACAAAAGTTTCAGCCTCAGAAAAAGTACTGAAAAAAGTTAAATAAAGTAGCAAATTTTTATTAATGCACTAAGCTGATTAAGCATCTCACAGTAGTAAAATATTTCAATATTCTGGACCTGTAGAGCTCTGCACTGTCCTCCACCTTTTGGTGTAAGCGTGGCCCTAAAGCATCCTTAAATGAGACCTTATTTTGTCATAGTAGCCTTCCCCTCTGTGTTGTCATCACAGAGGTTCTTCAGGCTGTAAGACCTTGTTTCCACAGTTAGAAAGGGGAAGGCATCTCAGCACCAGTCCCCGTGACAATGCCAATCAACAGTGCCAGATTGCTGCCTTAATGGAAGGTGGCAACTGCGATAGCTAAAGGTTTCAGAGGAAAACACTTTCATTTGAGATTTTTCTGTTTAAAAAGACATTATGGACTTTGTATGTCCTCCTAAAGCCTAATGTAAAACACAAAGCGTCAGACCTACAGAACTTTCAGTTTGCCTCTAGAAACTGAAACAAGTGGGTATAAGCTTAAAAATAGACAGCAAGATCTGTTTCTGGACTTCATGACTGGGATCCTTACCCTCAGCTATTTATCAACTATTTAATATCTCAAAACAAAAATAAAACCCAGACAAGGCAACAGATTGCAGTCTCCTTCATGTAACTGCAGAAGAACTGGTGACTATGAAACAAGAAACAATCGAAAACCCCAGAAAAACCCCTAGTTTTCCCATTTTCAAAAATAAAATGAAACTATTCGCAATGAAGTTTTTAGTTTAGAATTCTGTAATCAAAATAGGTATAGGAAACTTTCCCATGCTTTCCAAGGGAAACATTTTCAAAGGGAAACCAATTCCTATGTGATACACCTGATAAAAGAGGACGAGAGAAAACAAAGGCTGCAGCTCTTCACTTTACCTGCTCTTTACTATTGTGCTTGGCCTGGTGTGTGGCCAAATGTCCTTCTGCTGGCATTTAAGATGAAAAGGAAGAACATGAAAGGCCTGGGAAAAAGGGAAGCAAGGCAGTAAAATGTTTATCTTGCAAAATCAGAAAGACATTGGCAATAAGCCACACTGTACTGATAAAGCACTGGGACTAGATGATACCAGCCTTTCTATGATTTAACACAACTGAAAAATAAAGATAAAATGAAGCACTAAAACTTTCTCTTTCACCTGATTTGAAAAATCAGGTATGTTACTCCTAGTGACAGCTACAGGTCGTCGCCTGGTCTAGAACAGGCAAAAAAAACCCCACGGAGCAGTGACAGCTTCTCAGCAACTGCCTTCAGCTTTACACCAGCCTAGGGAGTTCCAGCACACACACACACACACTTCCACCCCATCGTAGCCGCAGCTGTTCTGAGCCAGGACACACTGCGTGACCTCGGGCTGAGCCAGGCAGCTGCCTACCCCCACTCATGAGCTGGGGAGGAGTTGGAGGGTGACTAGAGACACAACCCCCAGCAGCGCTACAGGCTTGGGGAGGAGTGGCTGGAGAGCTGCCAGTCAGAGAGGGACCTGGGGGTGTTGATTGACAGCCGGCTGAACAGGAGCCAGCAGTGTGCCCAGGTAGCCAAGAAGGCCAATGGCATCCTGGCTTGTATCAGCACTAGCATGGCCAGCAGGGACAGGGAAGGGATCTTACCCCTGGACTCGGCACTGGTGAGGCCGCACCTCGATGACTGGGTTCAGTTTTGGGCCCCTCACTCCAAAAAGGACATTGAGTGACTCGAGCGTGTCCAGAGAAGGGCAACGAAGCTGGTGCAGGGTCTGGAGCACAGGTCTGATGGGGAGCGGCTGAGGGAACTGGGGGGGTTTAGTCTGGAGAAGAGGAGGCTGAGGGGAGACCTCATGGCCCTCTACAACTCCCTGAAAGGAGGGTGCAGAGAGGGGGGATGAGTCTCTTGAACCAAGGAACAAGCACCAGGACAAGAGGGAATGGCCTCAAGCTGCGCCAGGGCAGGGTCAGACTGGCTCTTAGGAAGTATTTCTTTGCAGAAGGGGTTGTTGGGCGTTGGAATGGGCTGCCCAGGGCAGGGGGGGAGTCCCCATCCCTGGAGGGGTTGAAGAGTCGGGTTGACCCAGCGCTGAGGGATCTGGTGGAGTTGGGAACGGTCAGTGTGAGGTTAATGGTTGGACTGGAGGATCTTCAAGGGCTTTTCCAACTGAGATGATTCTGTGATAGAGACACCCAGTAACACATCCCTGCCTTCCGAGATAAGCACAGAGCACTCAGCCCTTGCTGCTGAAAGCGAGCTCTGGCACCAGACCGGCCCCATCCATGCAAGGTGGCACCTGAGCTGGTTAGCTGTGCCGAGAGGCAAGAGTTACTAGTTCAAATGCGTTGCTCTGCTCACGCATCTGTGCGGTGGTTTGGAGCCAGGCTGGAGCTGTGCGTGGTCCTACAGCTTCAGATGGCCACAAGCCAGGTGCTTTGCACCACAGAGGCTGTTTTATGGGGCAATAGGTCCTTCACCCGTCCTGACTCTGAAGCAGGACCTGCAGTCCTCCTCACCCTGAGTTCTACTGATTGCAAGGAGACAGATTTCACGAACAACGCGAAGGAAAAGCAGCAGTATTTCTCATCTCATGTAGTGGCTTTGGACTGGAACACAGCTAGATGACTCAACTTATAAACAAGTAGTTATCTGATAGAGCAGCTTCCAAGTTAAGGAAACCAGATGATGACTCAAAAGATTAATTCCAATCACATAATCCAAAAGGAAATCTCAAGATCTTACAGAGCATTTGTAGCAACCATTAGCTTGGAGGAAGTCAGAATGAACAGGTCCTCTTTTGAATCCCATGTTCTTTAGATTTTCTGAATCTATTTAAAAGAAACCCTCCTTTGAAAAAAACTAAAATAGGAGAAAAAAAGAGAAGTATCTTTTCTTCATTCTCCTAAGACTGAACTGATTGAAAGGATATGGGCTGGCCCCTTTTAATGGCCCAACCCACCAATATCATTAGGGGCAAATTTAACAGTTTAAAAAAAAAATTAAACCAACTTCACTCAAAATCTGGTTTTGAGACTTGCAGATACCTTCTTCCCCAGACTTACAGATTTTTTTTCATTTTTTAACCTTTATTATAAGGGGTTTTGCCCTGGTTTACTAAAACAGAAGGAATAGGTATATAAGCATTTCCTCACAGTCCTAGATTTTATTGTTAAATGTTAATAATAAAATGATGGCTACTTTAAAAAGTCAAATAAAACCAATATAAAACCATGGTCATTAGAGTATTATATACACATAACAAAACAACTTAATACAATTGCACTCGTATCACAGTGTTCTATTGTATCAGAGAGCATACTTTAGTACATAGCAAATAGAGATTCTGATTTCAACTTCAAATAGTCACTTTATATTTACTATAAAAATATTAAATGAGATTTTTAAAAAGCAATCCTCAAGTCCAGATGTCATCCCTGCACAGAAAACACAACTTTTGGGAGCAACCATAAACCACAGAAGAAACAAATTATTTCTGATGCAAATTCTTATCCAGCAGGAATAGACTGGCTTCCTAAGCTCCAGGTTGCTTTCGAACATAGCTACATTCCCTCATCCCACTTTTTCTTATTTTTTCATTCCCATATCTTGTGTGAATACGTGTTCCAGAAAGTTTCACGTGCAATGTCTAAAACCTCCTGAATTCAGCATATCTAACACAGATATCAGATGCTACAGCAGCCTGAGTTTACAATCTTGTGAAAGATTTATTTGGTGAAGAGGCGTAATGTCAGAGCAGCATGTCCAGTTCAGAAACTCATTCCCAGGGCTTCCTAGGGTGCTTTGTATGACACAAATACAACAAGCATATGGACCTTTTTATGCTAATGGCATGGACATGAAAGCATTTCAGAGTTAAACTGTACATCTGGAGAGGGGGACTACTGTGATCTAATTGTGGTTCATAAAAAATTTTTTTTTTAAAAATATAGGACTTGAGTGCAGCTTCCTTTACACAATGTGCATTGACAATGCAAACCAGCCTTCTTCTTTTTGCTTTTCCACCTGCAAAAGAAGAAACCAGTTGAGATTCATTTATCATAAATCTCCCCCAGGCTTGCTAGTTAGTGCTGCCTTGTGTAGGATTGCTACACAGGGCAGTTCACTGATATGTAGCAATTGTCTGCTATCAGCACCATGGAGGGAGTCATACCACCTCCTTTAGACACTTAGTTTAAGCCACATCTACCTTAAATATTCCAAATTTCCCCTCTGGGGATGTATACTTCGCTGTCAGGACAGGGAGTCTTGCATGCTAACTTTGTTTATCACTCCTAATTTAGGTTCTTCCGGACATCAGGAAAAACAGTATTAGTATCTCCTCATGGTTGCTTTCAAGCACATAAACAGATCTATGACTGGTTTCCAGACTGCCTGGAGTCCCCCATGAAAGCATCTAGCTCTAGTCTATTCTTCTCTTCGCACCCGAGGAATGGGAAATCTAGATTGGGGATTTTATTTTGCATTTGGATTTATTTATCCTTCAGCAACTTGACTTCTGCAGTGGCTGGGTAAGAGGTTGCTTGCCTCTTATATGTGGCTCTACCAGTACCTCATAATGATTATCTCAAATTCTCTGGAGCCACCAGTGAAAGATGCCACAGATTCCCAAATCTAACGCATGAAGATGCCCCAGCAGAAAATGTAGTTACAGGATTATTCACTTGTAAATAACAGCTCTGTGGCAGCAAACCACTAATGTCAGTAGCACTCGGGTCTCCCCTTAACTGCTCAGAATCCAAACTGCCAGGAATCAATTACTACTAGCCTTCATAGATTTAAGGTAGGACAGAGCTCTCTCCCCTTCTTTATCTGTCTTCCTTTTTCCTTATATGACACTGCAGTCAAATTTTCTGGCTGAAGATTTTCCAGTCTTACCTTTTGCCTTTGGCTGACAGGAGTTAATTTCACACTTTCTGATGTGGCACTCAGGGGCGAACAAGGTTTGCTAGAGTCTCCTACAGACCTGTTGACATTCAAAATGAGATTGAAAAAGTGAAATATGGAAGCGACTACTAGAATCAGGTCTCAGATCCTGAGTTAGGACCTGTCATCAATAGTCTTCAACAACACATGTCATCTGTCTTAGGTCACATTGCAGGTATTGTAAATACAAACAATGGAAATTGTAAAAAAGCTATTGGACCTTTGTCCAATTTCCAGAGTTGAGTGTGATGAAGTCAGGGAAAGTCTGTGAAACCAAAGAAAAACATGGCAATTTTTCCTTTGTGTTCAAGTTCTACCGCATGGGCAGTCAAGACACTACAAAAATGAAATAGTAAAGGGTTCACTTTTACCTTCTTATACTGGTCATACTGGCAGGGGAAACACTATCTTCTTTGGAGCTGTCCATAGCAACTGCCACGGGAATAGACACTTCAATTGTCCTCCTTGCATTTTCTAGGCAATAAAGAATAGCCTGATTCAGATGAGAACACAGCAATATTTCACAACATTCATTTCGTTCTCCCATTTTTTGAGGGGTATCGCATAACTCTTCACAGTTGCACAGAACATACGGAGCAGCATAAAACATGAGGCTAAACATCAACCCCACACTCACTCTCTGAAAACAACAGATATCGAAAGATACTCAGAGTAACTATGGACAATGGGCATAGATATAAAATGATTCTTCCATGGATAAACTTTCTGGTTTTTGCCCATCAGAGGCTTAGAGACTTCTCATTTCTCTACTTCGTTCCTTTAAGATTTTACTTATTGTGCTGAATTTATGTGACAACAGCCACAGAAGTGTTAAAAAGCGTTATGATCCCATTGCATGAGTCACTGCATATGCACCTGCATGCATACGCACACACATGTGGTCTCTCCTCCCCCTGCTTCCTCTCCCCCTCAAGTCCTTCCCTTTATACATCCTCTGTGGTTTAGGAAGGGGGAAAGGCTGGGTGTCCTGGACAGAGCACGTGTACATGCTCGTGTGCAGTTCTGCCTGTAACTCCAATGACTCCATGAAAAGGTAAAGCAGCCCTCACCTGCTGTAAAGTATTTTTGTTTATAGTTACACATGGCAGCTAATCTATGAATCTTGAATCAGCAAGAATACTCCCTTTGCTAATTTATCACTTCAGATGACTGGAAGCTCCAGTTACTTCTTTCTATTAGCACCGGCACTAACTCAGCAAGGTAGTCCGATGGAAGCAGCACCCAAAAGACCAAGAACTAAAACGTGGCTGAGAATTGGATAACCACTCTGCCGTGATTTCTAGAAGCCTAATGTAAATACTTAGTCTTTTTATAAAAGATTCTCCAGCAGAGAGGACTGATTAAAAAGCCCAGTTCTGCCCGTCAGTGACTATGTGGCAGAACTGTTCTGCAGACAAGGACGTAGCAAAGAACAACTTTACCATGAAGCATGATATTTGCAGCAGACTAATTACTAAGAAACTAACTTCAGGAGAAGTTTAGCTGATATATTTTTAGCTCTCTGAAGTAAGGAGTGTTTGTACCACACAGTCATTAACAGCACGGGTACTGCTGACCACAACCGCTGATCCAATCAGATAATCCCTCCCAAAAGGGGAAAAACATTGTCTTACTAGTTTTTCTTTCTCCTGAAGCTCAGTACTTACCAGTATAATTTAGGGATGGGGACAGACCAGGAGATATCATCGGAGGGACTGTATCAGCAGCAACTAATTTCTGCTGGTCTATTAGCTGCAACAGTTTATCACGTGCTTCTGTACTCTGGCGATTCAGCTCTGCTATTCTTTCCTCCAAGCTCTTCGATACCACAAGATGAGTCTACTTGGATAATTACTTCCAATTAAAAACTCGTAATTTGCACCTTCAGGGAGAGCATGCAAAGCATTTCAAGTACTTCTATGCATCTAATTTTCAAACTGAAAGTAAACATAATTATATAGAACCTCCTGTGAAAAATCTGATTTTGTCCCTTTCACTGTCCTGTATCTAGGTCCTTAATTGACTAAACACAACAACATTTTAAATTGGTCTTCCCACAAATAGGAAAAAACAGCTATTGTCTGCACCATTAGAAAAAAAAAAAAAAAAAAGAAAAAAATAAAACTCCCAACCATCCAGCAATTAACCATAATTAGGAAAATATTTAATCAGAGACACATATTCAGGATAGTGTAGGGAAGCAAATGCAGATTTCTAGCAGAAGTATGCTGGAACTCATTGTTAAACCAGGTTTTCATCCACTCTGACCCCTTCCCCTCCCCCTCCAATAATTGCTTCCACAAAAACAACACTTAAAAAAGTTTGCATCATCTTGTGCAACTAAATGACTAAATATTACACAACAGCACAGTGTGGAAAGCGACAACACTCTCAGCCTGCATTTACACGAGGAAATTTAAAAGCTTTACGATCCTTAATTGAACAGTAACTCAGCTACTGGGATGGAACAAAAGTAAAGACAGTAGCAAGGGCAGGGATTAGGCATTTCTGTGATGTTAACTCCACTCACTGGGGTGCCACTGAATAGCTGCTTAGTTGCAGATTAAAGGTTTTCTGTGTGAACTGAACCATTCAAATTCTCTCTTTCCCAGAGGTCTGGGGATTTTCACCACCCAGCAGGACTGACAAGACAGACTCAACTAGCATATACACTAAAATTAAGTATGTGCAAGAGATGTACCCACACTAACTTTAATCTCATGGGGTTTTGGGTCACAGTAGCAGAAGAGATGTATGGCATGGATTTAAATGTGTATTTTACAAGCTTGACAAGAACCTGGGGGGTTGGTGCAGTGCTTTCACTGTTAATACCATCCAAACCACAAGAGGTATACCTGATCGTGTTGCAATCACGCCTCTTTCTGAAGCATAACCTTATCCTAAACTTCTAGATGTGCTGCACACTTTTCAGCACTCATGCAACATAGGTCCAATGTAAAAAACTGGTGAGCTCCTTAGGGAATGATAAAAATCACAACTCTCCAAGCAAATGAATGAAAAGAATATTTGTTTTGCTACTCTTTTCCTTGAAACAACTGACAACAGGAAAGAAACAGTCTCAAAGCATCAGTAAGCTATGGGAAAGCAGATAGCAGAAACGGGAATCCAGCCTTCCTTTTCTGTTAAATTCTCACCTGTCCTTGTGAAGAGTCTGGACTAGGATTTGCATTTGGTATTGGGTCTGGCTGATGTAGGCAGTCACTTGTGTCTTCAGAGAAGCCTCTGAACTTGCTCAGTTGAGCTTTAATTAGAGAGTTCTGCCGTGTGAGCTCAGCTATCTGTCCCAGCAGGTCACCATTTTGAAATAGCTCTTCAGCTGAGCTGTTTTTTCTAGTGTCACCTGGGCAGGACAGACTGATTTTCTCATGGGAACTCTCCAATTCTTTGTCTGCAGGAGGAATTGGTTGCCTTTGAGAGATGACACAGTTTTCCTCAGTTGTGCTCTGTGTTCTCAGGCAGGAAGGTAAGCTCCTTTCCTTGCACGGTTCTCTTTCAGTGTTTTCAGGAGGCTGAGAAACGGCTGTAAATGCTATAAACAAGAAATAAAGGAACAGTAAGGGAAGAGTCATGTGATCCTCATGAAGGAAACTAACAGTGACCTTACCGCATCAGGCTAGTAATAATCCAGCAGGAACTTGAATTGTCACCTAGCCTGAACGGTGTTATATTACTGATTAAAATCAGTCTATGCAAGATCCTGCTGCAAGAACTCACCAAGTTTAACATTTCCTATTGCAAACAGTCTTACATTTAAATTATTTAATGAGAGATTGAGGGAAAAGTCAGAGAGAAGATAAATTGGTTTGAGTTCCTTAGCTGATAGATCAAACACTACTTCTCAGTTAGCCCTTCATTTTCCAAAATCAATTAGTTACCTTACATAATAAACTGCAAGTTTGTGTTTCAGCTCTGGTATTTATACTGGGTTGGTAACAAAACTTCTAGAACAATAAAACAAAATAATACAAGACATTTGGCATAATAATAAACTAGCTATTTACTCAGCCCCTAGAAAAGGGGAAGCACTCTGGCCAACAAAAGTAGTTAGGTATTTTTTGTGGTCATCATTAGCAAACAGATAACACACCACACACACATGACCAAATACGTTACAGCACTGTCAGCTGCTACACGTTAAATCCAAGTTGGATTTTGTGATCAAAACCAGATTTTCTATGCTTTATATACCGAATAGGCCATTCCTTCCCAAGCTTTAGCTTTTGCCTCTTGAGCAGAGCATGACATTTAAAGATTTACACACAGATCTGGTTTATGAATCATTTTTCATAAAGAAACAGTCAGGAAGTTTAACATTTGTTGAGGCATTTAGCATCCTTAACAGTCCTGAAAGAGTAATAATACATTTCTCACATAGCTAAACCATAGTGAAGTCTAGGAATACAGTTTTATATGCTTGTTTCAAATGACAGACAACATCTGAGAGTTCTCAACGGGGCTGAAACCAGACGTTGCTCTTTGCAGAACACTACCTTTAGTTCACCACCTCCTGATTTATTATGTGCCTCCTCACAGCACAGCAGCCCACCAAAAGGCTGATCTAGATATAAACTTCCAATTGCCCTGCCAACTCCTTAAAAATCAAAAGGACTTTTGGGTTATTCTTCTGACTTGGAAAAGACTTGCAGAGCAACACAGCTGAAAGGGGGGAAAACAAGGGGGAGGGAAGGCACAAACCCCACTGCTGTGCCCTACTTCCTGTCAGCAACCATCAAGCTAGCCATAGACGTAATTATCCGCCCTAACAACAGAGGGTTACAGGGGCCCAGCACATTCAGTAAGATGCTTGTGGTTACAGTAACAGTTGCAGGAGCAAGCAACTAATTCTGAGAGTCACAAAGGGGCCTCCACTCTGCTCACTTCGTTAAGCTTAAATGAGAAATACCTTCCCTAATAACCCCTGATGAACGTCCCTCCTCAAAACAATCGGAATGGAGCTGACCTCTAAAACTCCTGAAGCCTATGGATACTGACACAAGACTGAGTTAATCTGGTTATCTGGCACCACCTAATTTCACCCAAAACTTCTTCAGCCACTTGCTGTGTATTAAATGAAACCCAATGGAAACTTGCTCCCAAAGCTTTTAGAAAAACCTCTGCTGGGAAGACCGGCTCAAAGCAAGAGTACGCAGCCTACAGACATCCTTGTCTGTCTGCAGCACGGGCTGCAGAGGCATTCAATTTCCAGTCTTCAGTGGTCCCACCATTCAAGGTGATGGAGGCTGGGTTACCCCATCAGCAGATGGAAATCTGAGATGACGTGCTGTACGTAATAGACAAAGAGCTGCAGAAAATCATGCAGAAGTGACAACCAAAACCAGGACAAAATAAAAATGCCAGTCTGGATTGCCACCAACAGGACTGCAGACAGCAGATGGAGAACTGCAGGGGACAGAAAGTCTAAAGGAAATCTAGCAACAGGCATAGAAAGAAAAGAAATACATATCTGGGTGCAAAAGCAGGATATTCCAGCTATAGGGCCAATGTGTCTAAGCATACAGATTAGAAATTTTCCATAGAAAAGTGCAAGATTGAAACAGGAACGCACTACACAGACTCTCAAGTCTACTACAGCCAGAGAGATCTCACCGTTTTGGAGAGGAGACAGCTCCTGACTGCTCTTCTGCCGGGGGGGTGACAACAGCACAGCTGGCTGGAAGACATGAGATGGCAAGCTTCTACCAGCTCCAGCACCACCTGAAGCACCTGACCTCTGGAGAATCTTGAAAGGAAGTTCTTCCTGTGGGAATTTCAGCATACCTTCCCTGTTGCCTGCACCAGCCCTAGGCTCAAAATAGCTCAAATCGGGTTTTTCTAAAGAAAGAGACAAAGCAGAGATAGAACTTTAAAAACAACAAAAAAATTAGCTTTAGGGAAAATTCTCAGTAACAACTTCAATGTTCAGGTATCTGAAAAGACAGGCTAGAGTATGCTTCCCACACACTGCCAACTTCCTTCTGATCCCCAGGTACAGAACTCTTTCACTGGAGTGTAGCACATTTTCACTAATATTAAGAGCAAGAAGAGCTCCTATATGTAGCCCCACAGTTTCAGGATACTAATAAGAGATTGTTTGGAACCCATGCAGAAGACTTTCAGACATGTGACTTGTGAGGAATAGGTATTACAGTTTGCTGCATGTGGTAATATTATCTTGAGAAAAGCAGACGTACGCACTTGTCCTAATGACCCTATATTATAAATCTGATGGCAACAATGGTGGAGTGGAAAACAATTCAAAGCTTTTTTGAGCTCTCTGATGATCTTTTATTACTTAATTCAATCAGACATCTCTTCAGTAAAGAAGAAAAAGTTATTTTTCTGTATTTAACTACAACTACCTTGCATCTATGTGGCCATCTGTTTTGCACATATCAGTGAGGCACAAAATGAATAGCATGAAATCAAAGTTGTAGCTAGCTGTGGGACCACAGTAATTTTAACATGCTTACATCCACTGCTCCATCATTGCTATCTTTGAATTCTCTCCTCACAATTTTGTTCAGGATATTTATTCCCAAAAGAAAAATTAGTGGAAAATTAAGCAGAACATACCCGATCCCAAAATGCATGAGACAAAAAGCACCCTTCAAAGGCAAAGAGCCAGAGGAGGCTCTTCACATAAGATACTGCTTGTGATTCACACTGCTGAGGTTCTGAGATTGAACTTAAAACCTGCCACCCATGATTCAAAGACCGTGGCAAGAAAGGAGAAACATCTTCTTGCCCCGTTTCACTGTACAGAACTGCATTTCCAGAGTATCCTCCTTGCATGCTGGCTGTCACTACAGTATACCCCCCACTCCTCTCCCAGCCACTCCTGTCTCTCCAGAAAAGTCCTGTGTTAGTGAGTTTTAGCACAGAAACCACGTGTAAGTTATCTCAAATGTTTCACATCCAATCAGATGCCTTAAGGATACAAGATACCTCCTTCTGAAAGAGAAGGAGGAAAAAAAATTTTTGTAACTTCGGGAAGCTTTCCTCTCAGGAAGATGCCTTTTCTTGAGGAGACCAATAAGGAAAAATTATTTGGAAATTCTAGTCTTGCAGACTTGTTATATAGGAAGGTTTGGTTTGGTTTTTTGAGGGGTGCTTTTCTGATTGTCTGCATTTTATATTTTGGCATAGGATTTGTTTGCTTTTACAAAGCCTGGGTAAATCACAAAAAAGGGTTCTGGTATGTGGTTTCTTCCTGAGAATCCCACAGAAACACTCAGGAAGAAAGTTTTCTGCAAAGATGTTCACAAAAGCAACATTTTAAGGAATACAAATAGCTCCAAGGAACCTTGGGATTCACAAGGAATTACTGATCTTGAGAGCAAAACTGACACATTTAAGCAACCAATTGTGTAAGACAGTTGGGAAAAAAACTCCATGGTGAATGAATGTAAAAAGTACAAGGTGAATCACGTTTGGTTAAGTCTGGCCATCAATACTACTGGGTAACTTAGCCCACGCCTATGTTATATATCACTCAACTGGTCATTCACCTCTGATATGAAGTCACAAATATAAACTAACAGGCTTCTGCCTGGTTAGTGAACAGGCCTCGGTAGCTGCTGTTTCTGGTCAGCAGCGACCTCCAGTGTCTCATGGAAGAACCAATCTCATACTGTCAGGCTGCCTCAGCGACAGAAAAGTGGGATCCTGATTCAGCTGGGGTTTTTTTTTAGGACCCTCAGAATAAACCTGATTTTGTAAGTCATCTTAATGGGTGAAGGCTACTCCCCCACCCTTTTTTTAAAAAATATAATATAGAATCACAGAATCATTTAGGTTGGAAAAAGACCTTGAAGATCCTCCAGTCCAACCATGAACCTCACACTGACCGTTCCCAACTCCACCAGATCCCTCAGCGCTGGGTCAACCTGACTCTTCAACTCCTCCAGGGATGGGGACTCCACCCCTGCCCTGGGCAAAATATATATTATATTACTTAAAACTCAATCTCAGGACTTGGCTAGAAGGTTAATCTTGAAGTCCTGATCCAGACAGAAGGATGACAGTGGGGATGGAATACAAGCTATAATATTATTAAAAAATAATGAGTAGCAAACTGCTTGGGCTCACAGCAGAACCCATGGCATATGAATTTCCAGAAGTGAGATTCATGCTCATGCAAGAGGTATTTAGTCAAAGAGATGCCTATTAAATACCAAATTTTCCACTACAGGGATAAACGAGCCACAACTCCCATGTCATCCTTCACACAGTTATGCACACACCTTGGCTGTTCACTGGACCTTTGCTTGCAATTCCAAAATGGTTTGGACTTTGCTCTCTTCTAGATTCTACCAAAGGGAGGCCTTTAAATGCTTCCGTGAGAGAGATCAGCTGTTCATCTGTTACTGTCATGTATTGCTGAAGCTTCTTCTAAAGGATGAAGGAAAAACAAAAGAGATAGGGAAATCTGTATTCTAGCAACAGGAATTACATTATATAGCAGAGGCAGCTCTGAGAAGAAATTTGGTCTCTTAATACCACTCCACGAATTTGTATGATTCTAGTAAGGTATTAAATATTGGTGTCTCCATGTTTCTCATTTACTTTCTCTCCTGACTCAAAGAAATGCTTTGTTTTTCCCTTTCCTAACTCATCACCCATTTCCTCTCCAACATAGCTTTATTGTTTCCCACTGAACAAATCTACCTCCACTGCAAACTGAAAAAAGTAAAAATGTAGTATTATATCTAGTCTACTTTGTTGCTCCAGTAGTGTTAACAGTATAGAAGCGTGGAGGGCAGATGCTTAAACCTTTAGATTGATAAAGTAAAGCTCAGTTTAATGGAACTAGCATTTTATCAGGCTTTAAATATCACGCAGGAAGATAAAATGTTGACTTTCCAAACATTCCTTCCCCCCATCCCCAGGCCTGCTATTATCATTCTCAGACTCGTCCTTCGATTTTATCATTTTCTTCCTGTTTACTGTTAAAATCTCCCAAACATATGATAATGCATCTCAGCACACATTTGCAACACAACTCAATATTCTAACATGTCATTCTGAGGGGAATGGGGACTCAGTACCTGTATAGTAGTGTTTTCTTCCCTCACTAGAAGTATTTCTGCAGTCAGAGCATCAATCAGTTCTCTGTGTTCATTCAACATCTCCTCATGCTGCTGTCTCATCACCTCTTTCTCACGCAGCTGCATTTCACTCTGAAGGGGGAGAAAAATTTAAAAACCTATCGTAACCAATACAGATTCCTATTTGGAAACAGGAACGGGTCCGTATCACATCATATTGTAAAAGCTCTTCCCCCTTTTGCTAAATTGACTTCATTTCTTTCATGGCAAAATCCAATTTTCAGAGCCTGAGAACTGTCAGGCAGCTCACTGTTCCTTCTTTGTCCCCCCCCCCAACCCTGTAGGGAATCCTATACATCCCTGTTCTTCTGCCCTTACAGCTTCTACAGGCTGTAACTACAAGCATTGTCTCTCTGCACAGATACCGTTTTGTAAGTCACTGAACCTGCGTCACTGAATCAAATAACTCCAAGCGTGCTGATGTTTGTCAGTATCCTGTGCTACTTGTGCCTATTCTTTGGTTTCCTTAATTCGTTAATGAAGACAAATCTGACTAAATAAAGGAGAAAATAGTTGCTTTCTACTGTTTTCCCTCAGAGAGAGAAAAAGTTCCAGGGGGTTTAATTTAGTTTGCTTTTTTTAAAAGAAAACAAAAAGGCTTATTTGTTAAGTAATCTACTCGAGCATGAGGCAAAAGACCTTATTGTTGAACCTCTTGCCCTCAAAAAATTATCAATCTATAAGAGAGACCACTCCAGTAGCCAGGCTTCCTGTACAAGACACAAGAGTCCCTTCCACCTCTTAATGGGTGAATGGAATACTTGACTGCCACTTTTTGGACGATCATAGCTGAAAGAGCAGAGGCCACAAAGTCACATAAACACGTCAGAATTAGCAGATGGAGCCCTTCCCCAGATAGTTGCCTGCATTTACTCAAAGGAATCCCTGAAAAAGAGAAATACATCCCATCTCCAAAACACAAGAGATCCTGAAAAGCACCTGGGGTACTCTTTTCTGCTGCACAGACAAAATGAAAGCATGAGCTGCCCATAACATACCATAAGATTATTTTCTGCTGGTGTCGGGACCAGAAGTGAAAAACCACCGAGGAAGAAGTGTTAAGACACAACAGCTCTGCAGCCACGTAAAGTGAATGAATAAATAAATAATTTTGAGAATAAACCACAGATTCTGTCACAGGACACAAAGACAGGCAGATATACCTCCTTCAAGCATATCAGAGACAAGCCATACATTTCGTGGTTCTCTCCCACCTAGAGAGAACAGCTTTTCTGTATTGATCCAAGTGAAGCAGGCTGGCACAGAAAATGGAAAAACAAAAAAAATGTAGACAGTCCTATCTTTTTAGAAACCAAGGACAGCACAAAATAAGAACTTTAAGCCTGGTAACAGTGATGTCTATTGATGCCTTAGACCATCTGGATGAGCTATTGTATCTACCCATCCTACACGGCGTTAACCTAGGCTTGGAGGAAAAGCTTCCAAGCAGTTATGTGTCTTACATTTATGCATGGAGAAATTGTCAGGGTTAACAGCTGTACAGATCCACTCCTGCTGTGAGGTAGGATTCGTGTCTGGTATACCCTGAAGGACGTACCTTCAGTCCAGCCCACTGGCAGGTGTACCTCTAACCTCATAAGCTTTGTTATAACACTGCACCAGAATATGCAGAAGCAAAGAGAACAGAGCGACACAGATTAAAGTAGTACACACATACTCTAACTTTTTGCCCTGGGAGTCTGGCAAAGAAAGAGCATACTTAGTAGAATGGGGGAAAAAAAATAATTCTAACATTTGGCAGATAACACTGAAATTCATTTAGGAACCAAGTCAGGTTCATCCACTTCCCTTTAAGAATTCTGTATAGCTTGGCAAACATTTTGGAAGTTTCTTTTTCCCCCTTCTCTCTAGCCTCTTCTATATTCACTAGCTGCTTCTTGTAGGAGTTGATTTTTTATCATTTACTAATATAACTTTCATGAATGATTCAGTAATTTGAGTTTCTCTTCCTACTTTTGATATATAATTTTGATAATAAATTAAGCAACATTCTTGACCGTAATTCTTTTGCATTCAGCTTTTCTGTAGCAAAGCTGGAAAATAATTTTTTCTCCCCAAAAGAGGAAGGAAATTTTTCTAGAAGCTTCAAAACCTCTTGAAGACTCATTGTTTACCTGAAGTCAGAGGCTTTTTAAATATCTGCTGCAAAGTCACTTTCTTGAAATGCACTGCCAGCTATAATTCAGGCATTGGAACTTTGCTACCTCTCCTCACTAGGCAAGACAGATGGTGCACACGAGCACTTGATTTATTCCTAGCATCCCAGGAACCAGGTTTTAGGAAATACTCAGACAAGCTGTGTTTCCTCCCGGTGAATTCTCAAATTCTAATTGTAATTAAAGCTCCTTGAAAAGGGGAAAAGTCAGTGAACATTATGGATGCACATTATCTCGAGCAACTCTGAATATGACTAACCACACTTTGTAGCTTGAGCGACTTTCCTACTCATGAATTTGGGTAGTAAATCTAAAAAAGTTGCAGACAATTCTCCAAGCAATGATCAACTCCTGGAAGGAAGGAATAGTAATACATCTAATAAAGTAGAAACAGCATCATAGAGGTGCTCAGTAAAAACTGGGAATACAAGAGTCAGCATACATCTTTCAAAATAAGTAATCTCCCTAAACACTCAGACTCCTTGGCCTTCGTATGAATAGGGTAAAAGCTCTTAAAATACACCGATTGTTACATTCATAAAGTAGCAACTAAGAAAGAAAAAAAAAATGAACAAGAAAATCTGGAGTAGTTTTGGAGGAAGCCTGAGGGTCAAGAATAACTCATTTCTGTGGAAAACTAATTAAAGACAATCTAAACAGGGTTATAATTGCAATTATACTTGTAATATTAATTTGATGCTATTAAATTGATGTTTTCCTAATAAATGGAAAGCATTCTATTGGAAGTCCAGAAGATCCTTCCCCATAACTGAAAAAAACCCCAAATTTAATACTCTGCTTTGGTATTACAACTTCAACAGAGAACAAGCATTTTTAACTTCTAAGACATAAGATCTCCTCAGCCAAAGTCCATCTTCAGATGGTTGTGGCTTTTCCCTCTTGAATTGATTATTTATCATTTGTTCCTGAAACAGGTCTTAAGAGTAAATTCTTCCACACAAATACAAGGTAATACAAGGAATAAGTTGTTATATATACAGACAAAAAAAAAAAAAAAATCAGATTTTAAAATAAAGTGGGTTCCTTCCCCCAATTATTATACGCTCTGAAAAGTAACCAAAATAGGACAGTTCCATAGTCATTAGGAATCTATTGCGTTTGCTATGAAATAGAGAGGGATTTAGATAACATTCTGCTGCATGGAACTGTGATAATATTTAGATAATATTTAGATAACATTCTGTGCAGGAACTGTCATCATCTGGTTCAAAACTTCACACAGGCCCACTGACACTGTCAGCCACTGCTGCATCTTGAATAGCTGTGTTAGAGATGAAATAAACCACACTTTTTTGCTTTTTCTTTCTTTTTTTGAAAAGAAGTTCTACACTGCTTACAGGTAGTCTTCTTTATGGAATTCCACTGATCCCCAGCTGTGCACTGCTATAGTGAACACTTGAGGACATTGTTGCTTAAGGTGAAGTTGCTTCTATGATAGAAAAAGCCAACTAAGGAGTCCCTCAAAGAAAATTAGGGATTTGGGTCCACTGCTTTAGTGACAGCAGCACTGTCTTTGGGAGGCAAAGGAAGAAAAAGAATTTGTAAACAAGGCTGCAGTGAATACCCTGCTACAACTCTGAACATATTTAAATAACAAATTTAAAACAATTTTAACTGGTATTTTCTGCTAACAGTCACTGAGAGACTTTCATTGCAGTCAACTCCTTCATTAGGGATACCCATTTCTAGCAAGCTAAAAGTTTTAACTCCCGACTGCATGCAATCCAAATAATAAGCAATGACAATCAGACTTCAAAGTAAACTGATCGGGAGCCAGGAAAGACCAAAGTTCACCTCTGTAAAGTAACTTTATACCCTATTTCATTCACTCTACAAGAAGCAATTCAAAGTCTTCTCACCTCTTTGAGGTAGCGCATCAAACGACAGAGAGCGTTCACCAGTGACAAGGTAAACCCAGTGAGGCCTTCACTTCTCTCAGTTTTTTGAACCTCACGACCTGTACATTGCTCATATTCCTCCAATTCACGCTCCACTTCATGTATCATGCGGTTGAGAACATCTAGGCTGGATTTGTTGTCCCTCTGAAGGTCAATGGGGATTGAATTAGCTGGAGAATCATCTCTCCGCTGCCTTGCAGAGTTCTGTGCACTTTGTTTTCTTTTCACTAAGGGGGAAAAAGAAAAGTGTCACTGGAATTTCAACTTGTATAAAAAGCTTTGCAGTACCAATGAAATTACGTCATTTATTGAAGTAAATCAAAAGAGAGGCCCTTTTTTGCCCTGAGCTGAAATGGACCATCAAAGATAGTCCCCAGTTATTTTTCATCAAAACACACATTTTCTGCCACCACATTAGTACCTCTCAAGTATGCTTTGTTTGGTGCTTTTATCTTACGTATTGTTTATACTATGTTTATACTTTCCTCCTTCTCAGTTAAAAGCATGGAAACAGTTTGCAAATGAACAGCCAGTGAAAAATATCAACTGCTTTCAGGTCTCAGATTTAGTGAGCAACTCTTCTACAACAATCCTTTCACGTTACAGTTTACATCTGACATCAGTCCCCACATAAAAATGCGTGTAGAATATGGGGACTGAAATGCATCGTAAGTCTGTGCAGCATATAATAGAAAGCTCTATCAGAAATAGAAGAGCCCTGCACAGGAGAGAACTCCATGGCTAGGAAGGTAACGGGTAGTGTCAAAGGGCCATATTTACGGTTCCCAGATTCCTATGGACTTTCCTTCACCAATGAATGTACAGAATACAGGGGAATACACTACACAAGGGGCTGTGGAATCCCCATCTTCAGAGATGCTCAAGACTCAGCTGGACGAGGCCCCCTTATCAGACTTTGGAGCTAGCCCTGCAATGACTTCCAAAGATCCCTTTCAACCTACATTTTCTTATGATATTAAGGACCTTGGTCAAAGAGAGGTATGTTATTTTTAAAAGTACTAAACTTTTTGCTGCAATTTGGTTTTGCTTTCTTGAGTTTGGGTTCAGCACTTGTCTCACAGTGTAAGTGGAGTCTACAGTCTCTTCGTCATCTTCATTCTGAAGTCTTGAATGGATTCTCTTGACTACACTGGTAGCATTGAGGGCTGATTTAAACACAAAACAAAGCAAAAAATACACACATGAAATATTTTGGCTATGTTCTTAATAACAATATGTTATAAAGTAATTTTATTCAAAGAGCTGGCTTTTTAGTCTGGAAATTCATCTGAGCCAAATTAGCATGTCTCTGTCTCTCACCCCTCCCCAGAAAAGGGATTCCAGACAGGATCCTGTGAACAGCCTAACAACCCTTGAGAGGCTGTGATTTGGCAAATCCAACCTGACTGATCCAGCGATGGAGAAACAGTTGTTGGAGTCAAAGGCACATTTGATTCCTGTGATAAGGTAGTTTTTCTCATATCCTTTTCAGCCCACAACGGAGAATTCACCAAGGAATTTTCTTCTCTCAATAATCGAAGCAGCCTACATTCAAAACAGGTGTAACAGTGAATTGCAATAGGACAATAGCTTGATTCTAGATTATCTGTACAACCTAGAAAGAGCTTTTTAAAATATCTGTAACTGCTCAGGTGAGTTCCTTGCTCACACTGATTCGCAGCCTGAATGCTACAACAAGGGGTTTCCCTAGAACTACGAGGTCAGGAAAGGAGGAAGGGGGGGAAACAGAAAAAGTAACTTAACTATTCCCATGCAACACCCTTTTAACTCCATCTATTTCCACTGTTAAGAAGACAAAATCCTGAATGGACATATTTGTACTGACCTGTCAGAACTGATGCTGGATTTGAAATTCAGAGAGTCGTGGTGTCCTTCTTCTGATTGATAGATTGACAATGCTTCCTCTTCCACTTCCTTAAGAGTCTTTTTAGGAGACAACAAAGAAAATAAAAGGGACTTCAGAGCAATTTCAATTTTTGTCTTTAGGAAGAAGTTAAAGATCAATTTCCTGAAATTGTTTCCAGAAAAAAACAAAAACATTTGTTTCAGTCTCTACCTCCAAAACAAAATTTTTTTAAAAAGAAAGAAAAACACAAACCTCTGTGGAAAGAGTTTTGGGGGAATTTAGTACCCAAGAAATACTGATACTGGTAATTGTCTCTGAAAATAACACAGCAAGTGATTAATTCAATATCCAATATTTTATTTGGATGATTTACATTAAATAAAAAAGACCACACATGCTGTAGGATAAAAAAAGCTTTAAAAAGACTGTACCAAAAGAAACACGGAGATATAGCAGGCAGAAGATGGAAAAAGCAAGCTAAATTATAGCATTTCTAAAATTTCAGCCATTTGACATTACAAGCTAAACAACCTTGTAACAAGATCTGCAAAGTTACTTTTATAGTCTATGGGTAAAATACAACCAGAACAAAATACAATCCTATGTACCACATTCATAGCAAAACTTAAGCAATCAGATTTGGAATTAGGGTTCCTCAAATGATCAGGTTTCTGTGCTTCTGGGTAGGCTTCACCAGAGAGCCTTTAACTATGATTTTTACAGACACGTAAGGAAAAGAATCTCACAGAAGCTCAGCATACATCTATCAGTACGCGTTTCTTTTAAAAAATTAAGCCTATCCTGCAGCATGCATCCAGTAATACAGCTTACAAAGATGCTACAGTTAACTCTTCACATAAAAAAAACAAAAAACAAATACCACATTGAAATACATGACAGAGCAGTACTGCAATTCAAATTGCAGATATTTGTGCAAGATAGTAGGAAACAGGATTAGAGAACCATGAGAATATGACACCATCACTTCCACTCCTACAGCCCTTCTGGCCTTCAGTGAGCTGCCTTCCAGGAGTGTCATATGCCTGTTCTCAAACCACAGTGAGCATTTCTGGTACAACTCACGTTATGAAAACAGAACACAAAGGGAATCTAAATGAAATTTTAAACAAATCTAAACACTTTTTAAACTTTTAAAACAAATCTAGATAATTGTAAACAAACATGAAGTATTAAAAGTTAAACTTGTAGGATAAACTTGTAATCAAGGCTCTGGAGTTAACTGGGGTACATTTACATGTTTGCTATCAAAAATAACCTGGAGCCCAACTGGCTATGTCCCCATATATGCAGACATCATTAGAAAATCAGAGGCATATTTCAATCTGTAGCAATTAGCTAAGTGACACAAGAGTTGTTTTCTTAGTCTGCAATTACTTTGTTCTCTTGCTGATAATTCCAGATTTTAAAAGGCAGAGCATGCTAATATGAGAGGGCTTCTATGAGACATGTTTGTTTCTCATATTCAAAGGTTAAGAAGTCAAAAAACAAATCACGATTCCCAGAGCCTCACAAAACAAACTCACCCCCATTTAACACTATTTTCTATGCGTGTTATTAATTTGGTATACCATCCACAAAGGACAGGTTTAGGTCTGCTTGGAAACTCTACCTTTGAACAGTCTTATGTTGTACAAACAAAAAAGCCACAGGACACGCATGGAACAGAACATAAATTACCTGGGCATCCGCAACAGATTCACTAGGGATGGAAAGCTGAGTGGGAGGATCACATTTTTGTACAATGGGTCCTTGAGATGATCCTAGGTCACGGTTAGGAGCCATTGTTACATTAGGGAAACCTGGAGGAATCAGACAAAACAGGGAAGAACACAGAGGACTCTGTCTGTAGGACTTTGTCACAGGACTTTGTACCAAAAACCAAGTTCCCATACTTTGCACAAAAAGGGTCGCAGGGATGTACGTCGCTTTAAACAACAGCCAAAGGCCAGCTATAGAGCTATCTTAACACATTCCGCCATGTACCAGGCTTTTGTCCCTCTCACCTGTGTAAATACACTTGTGCAGAAGCATGTAGGATGAAACAGTCATTATAAGCAAAAGAGAATGGCAGCCTACAGAGAAAAGAACCTAAGTTTAAGATTTCACATGCAAACAGCCAGTCCTGCCTTCCAGCAGCGTAACGACCCACAAACCAGGTAAGAAAAGGAAAAGCCTTGTTCATGAATTGCTGATAAATCTTCAACAATATCCAAGAGCAAGCAGTCAACCCACGTAGCAATGAGAATGAGAATTACTACAGTGGCTCATATAGGCCAGTGGCTTGGCTGTGGAAATGGTGAGTGTAGAGGTGTTTCACGGTAAGTGATCCAAAATTCCACAGTGGAATAGAATATTCCACAGAATCCATTCCAGTAGAATAACCAGCCATGGGTCGCTCTCCCCTGCCATGGGAGATGGTATCCTCATCTGTGTTTCATCTAAAGCAAACAGGATCAATCCAACTACATTAGATGATGAATATTCAAAAAGAACACTTTGCAAAGCAAGGCTAATTATGAAGAGCGAGGAGACAGTCTTAAATGTACTACCACATATAAATGAGATGGTCTACCTGTTCGTGTGCGAGGAGCATCCCCAAACAAGTCTTTTGCCACAGCCATAACCTGATCAGATCGTTCCAATACATCTTGCAAATTGTATTGATCAGACAGAATCTGAAAGTATAGCGTATAAGGAAATATTTAATACTCAGCAGACCAATTTTTTCCTTTGGGTTTTTTTGGTATTGTTCTTCTAAGCAGCAAGAGAACAGTCAACAAGACAACGTTTGCCAAGTTGGTACTGTGCAATTAGATCTTAATTAAGATAGATCAGAAAATGCATACTTCATTCTGAGTGACTAGAATTCACCTTGTTTTTCTGAAAAATTAAACAGTTATTACTTCTGAGGGCCCCATCAGCACTGACTCCTCCTCTGTAGAGCCAATCCTCTCACTCCCTTCTCCTGCTCCCAGCCTGACACAAACAAGAAGCTGGGTGTTTATGACACGCTCGTCAAAATGAAGACAAGTATCTGGCAATTAAACAAAATCAGTATGCATCCTCGAATCATTTGATCTCAACGTTGTCAAGTCAAAGAACACTTACCTACATCTGACAGACACCCAAAACCTGCACTGTCTGGTAGATCCAAATCACTTCAAGCCAACTTGTTTCATTCAGCCTGTTGAAAATCCTGCCTAAAAATTAAGCCACCTACCACCAAAAAAGTTTCAAACAACACAAGCACAGCCAACTACATCTGGTATCAGAAGACGTTTTGGTCATCTCCACACATTTCTCACAAGGCACAGCTTCTGTATTCAAGATCTCCCTCCCCCAATATTTGAAGACTATCACCAGCACCACAACAGCTGCCTCCTAAGGATGGAGGTCTTGGAGTGCAAAGCTGAAGGGAGCTGACTGTGAACACGGCTTCCTGGGCAGAACACGATTCAAAACTCCTCACTGACTCATGGGTTCATTCACAAAGGTGGAAATGGCAAAGTAGTAGAATTATATCCCACAACCTGGGAAGAAGGGAGTTATTTGCAACACCTGAGAGGAGACCTGACATGTAAGTGACTTCCACTTCATGGTGGTTAAGCAAATTAAGCCAGAGAGATTGCAAGTACTTCAGAAGATCCCACAGACAAGGCAGGCTCATGTATGTCCTCCTACTCAAAATTTGAGAACTGAGTGACAATTTTTGCTCCCCCAGAAATCATAAGAGGGACTGGTTTGCAGCAGTTTCAGACCACTATATGCTGTTTCTGTCAGTGTTTCAGTGTCCATTGGTAAATTTGCTGGTTTATATTCAGCCTCATTCAAAAAATTCTAGGCAGTGGCATTTCACTGTTTTCCCCCCAGCCCCCATTTTACTATTCTTTGTTATGTCAAGAAGTTTCCCCATATACCTAGTTTCCATGTCTTTCCAGTCTTTTGAGCCTGAATTACACTGCAGTATACTATACTTCCCCTCATAACCAATTTAGCAAATCAGTGAATATTCATCTTTCAATCATCTCACGTATCTACTTTACCAAATCACTGTTCAGTTTTTACACTTGATACTAACTAAATCTAGTCTTTCCATTTAGCCACCTGATGTAGGTTTTTAAACAGTCATGCCAGATCTGCAGAAGGAAAAAAAACACAACTTTACCTGTCCCAAAACATGATTCCTCTCCCTAACACAATTAAAACTAAAGTGATGTGTTTAATCAGACAAAAATTATCCTGATCAGTTTGTTTTCACCCTTCTGTGATCTCTTTCAGCATTAGCAGGTTCCTAAGCTACATCCTCCTGCTGAACATGTTACAAACATTTTTAGAGCATTGCTCCCGAGGTAATTAGCTCACATTTGCTTGTGATCAGCAGAAAACAAAGTGGTATCAGCTTCTAACCCCTCTAGGCCCACTTATATACCCATGAGAAATTCACTGAGTGCTGTACCTTGTCTCAGTTTAGTATCACCTATGAATTTCATTAAAATTCATTTTCCCTCCTGTTTCAGATTGTAACTACAGATAATTAAATGGGACTAATCCTAACACCTCCTTACCACGGTAACCCACTCACCACCTACTCCTCAGTGCAATACACTAATGTATTTTAAAAACAAGTTGTTATAGGACCAATCAGTGGTGCCTACACATTCACAATCCACAGACAAACTCATTTTTTCACTCAGATTTTTAAGCAGACAGATCCCAAAAAGACAGAAATTTTGTGCATCCATTTTATAACTTTTGCTCTCTTCAACCTACGACGACAAGAAAAAAATACACTAGTAGCAGCATCTTCCTAGTTTTTGTCTGAATCTTTTGCAGTTGAGTAGGATTCAAGGGGCTTAGGAAGCTACACTCTCACAGCAGTAATTAAGGAAAAAAGGTCACCAAGATGACAGAGACAAGGATACAATCCACAGTGGTTGTGTTGTACTGGGAGACACAGATGGAAGAGTCACCCCAGTGGCTCTGAGCAACAGGACCCAGCAATTAACAAGATTTAAGCTAGGGACAGGTGAAAATGGTGACTCTCCTCCATCTATTTTTTTCTCTATACACAAGGAGATGCCAGCGTTTCAAACAGCAACAGCCAGATGGGCTTTTATCTTGCCTGGCATCATCTCCTTTTGTCTTCCTATCTGGAAGCATCTTTCCTCTAATTCAGAAGTAGACACAGGGTTTGTTGAATAAAGTCATCTCTTAAATATGACAGGGAAAGCCACTCAGGAGGAACTGAAATTTGTGAATTGTCATTAGAAATGGCAACAAATACAGAAGACTGTTTCCTAATTATGAGTTTCACATGTGTCAATAACAAAGTCACATAATAGGTAATCCAGCCAAATCTTAGAGCAGGTGGTCTAGTCTACCCTTGCAATACATAATTTATTTCTGCATGGCAGTCTTATTGAAACTAGCCTGCTATTATATTAGGGAAATTTGTATAAAAGTCCACAGCTTTTTTGAATACTCCACTAAAATGCACTTGGCAGAAGTAGGAAAATAACAAAGGCCAAAATTACAAGTCTGAGGCTTGATTAGCACAATATTCTTAACACAAAAATTCTGCTGTGATTGCAGAGAAATAGGTGTCAAACAGGAAACTAGAAAGTGATCTTCAGTTCTAAGTATTTTCAATTGTTTCTGTCTATGCTTGAACATTCTGAGAGATCAGAAAACAACTTCTGAAAATTTACAAAAGACAAAAGAGATAAGAGGTCTGTGATGGTTAATCCACTGCATATTTACAGGACTACTAAATCATGTTTATTTTAACTGCTAGGTGAACATTGTTCATCATCATTCCTTACCAACAAGAACAATTCTCAGTTTGTCCAAGCACTGATGAGGTCTGAAAGCTAACGACTGTTTTGAGATTAGTTTTCCTGACACACAGCAAGGAGTTGCCTGCCATGTGAAACAAAAGGATTGTCTACCACTGAAGTCCTTCTTCAGACAGTGACAGGTACTGTCTCTGTTAGCTAACTGCTACTATATTCAAAAGCAAATTAAACAATATATTTTCAAAGTGCTTCAGAATGCATAGAACAAGTTTTTTGATCCCCAGATGACAAGCTTGTCCGCTAGCAGCCATAGCTCCTCAACCTCCGTTGTGTCAATTTTCCTTCCAGACAAGCTATTCCTTACCTATTTCTTGCCTCAGCCTTTCAGCCCCTATGATTCTGCATTTTCCCTGTTTAAATAAGCAATCACAATTAAGGATGTCCCTCCCAGAAAGAGAAATGTTCACGTTTCCATCAAAGAAAAATACTAGACAGAGGGAAGAGAAGGCAAGACAGCAGTTAAGAACACAAAGAATACACATCCTTTTCACAACACACAGTTTAACTCTGTGAACAGTTCCTGTTCAGACACAAAAAGGCCTGCAGAATTACAGAGGGCACAACCGCACACATCAGTTAATATGTTATACAGCCTATTCCAACCACTGCATGCACGCAGCACGGAGGAGGGAGAGTGCATGCATATATGAAGTCAAATTATCCAACAAGAGGAGCAAATGTTGACCTATGTGCGAGAGCAGTTTCCACTACTGCTGCGAATCATCTGCAGCGGGCTCAAAGCGCAGATTTAGCTCTCACCTCACGCATCAGAGTCAATTTCCTTTTCTCCAAGGAATCAGCAGTCAGTTGTTTTTGCTTCTTCCATTTTCTTTTCAGTGCCTTCTCTTGTAGTTCCAGATGCGCCAGTGCTTTGTTTTTTGATTTGTGTATTTCATGGCGACGCAGCTATGTAAACATGAAAGAAACCATTTCAAAATCAAGGGACAATCTAAAACAAAATTTGCAGGGTAATGCTAACACGCTCTTCTTGATTTTATCATTCATGCGCTGAATACTATTTAGGTTAACTTCATGGTAGTACCAATGACAGCCTCACAAACATCCAGAAGTGTAAAAGGCCAAAAATAGCAGCCAAATTTAAAGTGGTGTCAAAGGTGAATGGGGAAAGTCTCAGTTTCCATCTGCCCTACACCACTGACTCAGTAAGAGTTTTCTCAGCTGTTAAGGGAGGAAAAAAACAAACACTACCACCTGTAATATGCATAAGAAGACATAATGCATTTCCCTGATTTAACACTAATGTCAATCACCAACGATATTCTCTTTTCTTCTGACAATGAGAGATATATATATTCAGTTTAAATACAAATTAAACAAATTAAATGTGTGAGGTGCTTGCTAAAGTGTCTGGAGGCTATCAAGCCAACTATTTATAGAATCAAGCCTCTTCCTGCTATTGTGCCCATCTATCCTGACTAACCTGTCAAAATTTATAAGCCACAACAGCTCCTACTGCATATTCCATCCTGGTAATCAGTGCTAACAAGGAAAATGAAGTGGAATTCACATATTTTGTAATGAACAGGTCATTCAGTATTAAGAAATGATGTTGTTTAAATGAAAATTGAGTATCCTCAGAATTACAGAGAATCCTACAATAAACCCCGTCTTTCAGTCCCTCCAGCAGAGATGAGACTTAACTTCAACTACTACACTTGAGTTTTTGCGTATTTATGTTTCTACGCTGGTATACAGTTTATTGTAATAAAAACTACTGCTGCTGCTTCCCAATGGAAACGGAAAACTGAAAAACACCAACTGCCAGAGTTGGGGCTGCATGGTATCATAAACAAAGAACTAACACTAAAGAGCCAATATTTTCAGAAGCTTAAAAAGGGAGATTAAACATTGGCAGAAAATATCCCCATAAGTATGGTAAACACTTATGTTGGATAACCAGCCAAATCTCCTTGCTACAAAGAAGGAGTAGTGACTGCTATTGAACTTACAATATCCTCAGAAGTTGCACGGTGGACTGTCAAATCCTGGACGGTGCTCTGCGAACAGGAACCAGAGAACACATCAAAAGCCAGAACTGAGGACAAACTGAATTTTCTTCAAGTTTCATCTAAAAAAATCCCTCTAAATTACCATGTATTTAGCACAAAGCGATACAACGGTGCATTTTTACGGCGCCGCGAAGCATTCCACCCCCAGCGAGGCAGGCGATGGGCAGAACCGCCGCCCCTATCGCCTCTCCATCCCCCAGCGCGGGCTGCCGGCCGCGGGCCTCCCCTCAGGCAGCACCCAGGAAGCGAGAGGGTCACGGACACGCCACGGACACGCACCTCCCCGCCCAAACCCCCACACCAACCGGGTTCTCTCTCTCCAACCGCCAGCCCCCACGCAGGACGGTGACCTCCAGAGGCTCCCGCCAGCCCGGTGAGAGGCCACAGCGCGACCTGCCTGTCCCCCGCCCACCAGCCGCAGGAGGAGCGGGAAGGGCCGCCGCAGGCCGGAGCAGGCTCGGGGCCCAGCTCGGCACCGGGGAGGGGGAAGCACTTACGTCCCAGTCCCGCTTAGCCGCCGGCGGCTTCCTGGGGCCCTTCCTGCCGGCGGCGCGGGGCCGCGACCCGCGCAGCAGCGACATGGCCGGTGCCGCCGCGGGAAGGGGCGGACGCGGCGCCGCGGCGGAGGCTCGAGCGGGCCGCGGGCGCCTCCGCCCACCCGCCGTTGCCGGAGGAACGCGGCAAACGGCTCTTCCCGCCCCGCCCGCCCGCGCCTCCCTTCGGGGCACCCCAGGCCACCGCCGCCTTCCGCGCTGAATCCCGGTGTCGGTGTGTGTCGCCCCCCCCCCCCGCCTCGTCCACCCGCCGTGTTCCCGCCGCCGGCCCCTCCACGCGGGTGGGTATCGCGGGTGCCTGCGGCTCCCTCGCTTCTTGATTTTTCTGTGAGGAAGCGGCCTCTGGCCCTTCCCGCCCCCGTGAGACACCTCAGGGGTGCAGAGGAACCCCCCCCCCGCCATCCCCCCGAAGTAGGGCCGCGCCGTGGCAACCCCAGCCTAGCGGGGGTGCGGGGTTGTCTTTACACTCCACAGAGAAAATCCCCATGAGCTGCTCCTAGCAGTGTCGCTCTACCGTGTCTTCCACCTTTCACCTTAATTTTTCCACTCACTCATTTCATTAATATCCCTCCTCGCTGCAGACACCCTCCCAAGCTGTCTCAATGTCCCTCTGAGGAAGCCTTGGAAATTTCCCCATGCGATAATGTATTTCAAATCCTATTATGGGTAATTAAGAGCAGAATGTCACACAAACTATTAAATTAAGGTGACATCAAATTAAAGAGTGGCCCTTGACTGTATTTCAACAAACAGATCTCATCAGCTGAGGAAGGGTGTACCTCCCTACCCACAAGGGATTTCTAGCTTCCACAAAGGAACTGGCTGTTCTTAAATGAGTCATTTAGCTTATACACAAGTGTAATACATTTCCTATAGACTTGCCCCATGAATATGCCACAGATCTCCCACTTTCCTGTCACATACATGCAGACAAGATGTAAATTACTCTGAAGGGTTAAAGGTAACATATTACAGTGTGAGCTTGATATTTTGTCCGTGGGAGCTGGAAAGTGAAGACATACAGTTTGTCAGACTTTCATTCAAAACTCCTTCCCTACTTAAAGAGAAAAATTCCCTTTCGGCAAGATTTTCTGGTGCTTAAGGTCCTCATCAATCTATTTCAGGCTTTACCAACATCACTGTGAGAAGATCCATGTGAAAGTGCAGATGGTAATGGTTAATGTGCTGAGGGTAGGAACTGCGGTGGCATGTGATACAAAAAGAAAATGATGGAAATTATGAGGGGAGAAAAAAGTGACAGAGAAATACTGTCAGCAATTGCCTCTGCTGAAATGCTGTAAATGTGGCTAAGTCTTCTTTTTATACTGGAGGTTGCACCTGAACTTCAGTTTCCATTTAGGCACTAAACATAGATACCATATGCAACCTGAAACTGAACACCAGAGTTCAGCCTGTGATAAAACAAATCCTTGACCCCAGGCACATGTGCAAGGCAACGCACTGGATTCATTACTCTTGGTTTATTTGAAAATTTGGAACCCAAAAGCATAAATTAAGGGCGCATCTGGAATTCTCTCCTAACATCGCTTTGAACTGTCTTGAAGAATAAAGTCTACTGAAGAAGAAAGCAATAAAGGCACAATGAGATCAATACATCATCCACTTTGAAACCTCTTAAACCTCTCTGCTATTATTAATTACAATCAAACATAGATGTTAAATACCTAATACAAGCAAATATAATACAAGGCAGAGACACTTCCCATTCAACCAGCCTATTCTCAAACACTTCAGCCACCTATAAGAAAATGGGGAGCAGATTCTATCAGATGTCTTAAAAGCCTGTCTACCTTTCAGCTCTTGTTGTTCTTCACACTGCATTTACAGCAGAGTCTGAAAATGTTGCGTTATCTCTGCAGAAGCCAGCTGAGCATCTACAGCATCTATTAACTCACAGTGGAGCTTACATAAGATGGAGACGACATATTCAAACAGCAGTGGTTTAAAACCATCAGGTTTCCAAACAATTTGGTTTGTTATACATTTATACTCTTTCCCCTTCCAAGCTAATATGATGTGGAGAATTTCTTTGTAATTAAGATCTTTCCTCTATCTTGGATGTTTTTGCAGCCCTGGTTACCAGGAGAAATGTCATTTCTTTGCTGTGTTTTTTTCCCAATAGCAATGAGATTTTCTACTTCTGTGCTATAGGAAAAAAAAAAATCCAAACACAAAAACAAAAACCCCACACCACACTCTTGTGAGCCTCTGGTTCAGCACAGTTCCTCCTTTCCCTGAGACACTCACAACCCCGGGATTTGCTTATACTGGAAAAATGGGCCATGTTAGGAAATCTGTGCCCCCCCGCCCCAGCCAGAGAGCATCTGAGAGAGCACCATGAGGCCTCTGAGAGCATCATCCCCCTTCCTGGGGGTCGGGCACCCTGGACTTGCTGCCGACCTAGAGACAGTGCAGCTGAGGACTGCCCCCCTTCCCTCTAGGGACCTCGGAGGACTGCAGGGAGACCTCAGCGAGGGCTGACCTCCCCTTCCCATGGCAGCGACGTTTCAGCCGAGGCTGTGGTGCTAGGCTGGCTGAGCTGCAGCTGTGTGACAGCCGTGTCTGGATCCATCGACCCAGACCTGCTGGCCACCCTCCTGGCCAGACTTCAGACCTGCCTCACCGCTATGGACTTGCCTGCTGATCAGGGGGCTGCATCTGTCCCCGATGGCCATCACCAGACCTGACTCGTTATATTATCTTCCTGGCTTGACCTCAGACCTATCCCATTGCCATCGATTTGTCCGGTGATCTGAATTCTCTGTTGACCCCAGCTGCCATCTCCAGGCCTTGCCCAGCTCGCCTTGCTCAGATCCTGAGGGATGGGGCCATGGCCAGTGAGGTCCCTGCTCCGCTGGCTGTGTTACAGTGCTTGGCTCCCTGTCTGTCCCTCAGGGAGCAGCCAGCCCTCGTTGGCCCCTGACACCAGCGTACAGAGGCACATACAGGAATACCAGACCACTTCCACTGACCCAGGCCCATGGTCTGTCTGGATCAGCATCTTCTCTCTTACGGGGACTAGTTCTTTCTTCCAAAATACCTGCTGCCGTTCAAGAACAAGATCCAGGTGGAAGTGAAAAGGGAAAATGGGCTACTCACCTTTATCAAAGGGGCTGAGTGAAGAGTTACAAATCAGCCACCCTCCATTTGTTATCTGGAAAGATAATGAAACAAGCTGTTCAGCAATCGGTGTGTGAGCAACTAAATAACAGTGATGAGAAACAGGCAGTGTGCATTGTCCAGAACAAATCATGTCGAAGTAACCTAATTTATTTCTTTGCCGAGATAATTGACTTAGTAGGTGCTGAAAGGAATAGATGAAACATATTTTGACTTTAGTAGGGCTTTTGACAGTGCCTTGAACACCACTCCCATAAAGGCAAATAGGTCTCAGGTAGTATTAACATGAGAGGGGTGTGTGATTGAAAAGCAACCATAGCAGTGATTCATCAAATTAAAAGATCTGATCTGTCTGCTAGGATTGATTACCTTAATTAGTGACTTGAATGGTGGAATTGACCTTTGACTTCAAAATTCTGCAAAGAACACCAAGTTGGGCATTTTGGAGGCAAAGATTTGAACAAAAGTTTAACATTGCTAAATCGCAGAAGGAGCCTCCAAACAGTGAGATGAAATTCAATAAAGACAAGAACAGAGTATTACAGTTTGAAAAGAAAACTTGAATTCTCAAATTCAAAATGAGAAAAAAATGCATAGTCTTTGGTAAGATACCAGAATGTACATCCACGCAGGGCAAGTACTTTAAGAAATCCATAACTCTGCATTGGAAAGTGTGGACTACGTGAAGAGTCACTTCTTTGTCATGAACACAGCTAGGGAGGGACAATGCCCTGACACCGCGCTGATCTCCTGATTTGAAATACACACGGCACCAAATGACACAAAAATCATTTGCAGCTGCCCGAGCTACCTCGGTTTGCAGAATACTGGCCTTGTGCCATCTGTCACATTGCTCTGAGAACCTGGCATGGCCCTGACATGCTTTTGCTTTGCCGTACCTCCTCCTGTTAGCTGAAGCCTCTCCTCTCTGGGAGAAGACATACACAGCACGATACCCCAGGCTGAAAGGCAAACTCCTTGTGTTGGAGTGTCCATCTTCCAGCAAATCTCAAATGTTTTTTTTTTGCCCTTAACACCACTTCTTGGGACTCTGACAAAGGCAGGGTGACTTGAACAGCAGCCTGCTTCAAGACAAACACAGAAATCACTGACATTTCTTTTTTCTCTTGGCAGAGATCACACAAAGGCCTGAAGATCAAAATGATGGCATAACCACCCTGGCTCGTTTTGCTGAGCTTTGCAACTTTTCCTCCAAAGATGACAAGTGACCCCTGGGGAAGTCTCTCAGTCTTGAAAACAAACCCCAGAGGTTGGAAAGCCTCTGCAGCTGGAGTCACCTCTGTTAGAGACTGCAGGCTGGCTTTATAGCACTGCGGCTCCTGCGAGTTCATCCTCAGTCTGAAAAACCTTTCCAGTTGCTTTCTAGCATCGCTCTGTCTTCTCGGACGTGGAAGTGCATCCCTCCACCGTGGGACCTAATTCATTGAATTAGAAAATGAATGCACTAATCCTCACTCCAATGGCAAAAATCCCCACCCCTCTTTCAAAGAAGCTTCGTTTTCCTTCCTCTTCCTCCTTCCACCCTGATCATAAAAATCAACTTTTTACTGGTAGTGTAACTTAAAATTTTAACCTACAGAATGACTTTTTGTGGCTAGAAAAGCATTATAATAGATTTGTGTCTTGATATGTTAAAAGTATTTTTAATATACGATAATGTTTGAATACTCTAATGTATCTCATTCATTTTCTAATTCATTTCCCAGACGTGTTTTCAACAGAAGAACATAGGAGGGGTAAGCCATGAGAGAGAGACCGCTGGCCCTTTCACAGCCCAACACTATCACTCTCATCCTGCTGAAAAGCTTAAGAGCATCACAGTATTGTTTGGAGCAACTTCATGAACAACTCGTGAGATGTGCTAAGCCACGCTTGAATTAACAAAATGACATTTTGCTGTAGCCTTCCACACCTTTGGACTGAACTAAAAGATGAAGGCATTTACCCCAAAGTTATGAGTAGCCAGAAATAAAGGCTGGAGATGGTCCCCAAGGTGTACTGGGGATGCAAGCTGCCGCTCCAGTGAGGATGCCCCTAAACTCGGTGGGCCGGAGGTGTTGAAGCCCAGCTGATCTGCCTGACGATGCCGGCGTGCCCCTAAGCTCCCAGCACAACTCCCCAAAGGGAAAAGCTGCCTGACTGACAACGGTCTGCCAAGGCCGGCTCAGAATTTGGGGCCGGGCACAGGGAGGAGACCCTCCTCCCCGGGGCCGGCCAGCCCACCGGCCTCCCCTCCCCTCTTCGCCGGCCGGTGGGTCGGCGAAGGGTCCTCTCCCGAGGAAAGTTCCTCGGCACCCCCCGGGCGAAGGGGCGGGGGTGTCCGGGGCTGCCTCCCCGCCTCCCTGTGCGTGTCGCCGAGCTATTTATTTAAATTGCAAATAAAGCGCCTCGGCGCCCGCCCAACCGGGGAGCGACAGTCCGAGCGCTGCACCGGGCGACCGGCGGGCGTGAGGCTGCCCCGTGGGGCCGGCAGGGACGAGCCCATGGCCGGGGGGGCAGCCCCCGTTCCCGGGGCTCTGCTCTGCGCCCTGCTCTGGGCAGCAGCAGCGGCGGGGAGGGGCGGCGGCCCCGGGGGTAGCCCCGCTCCGGGCGCCTTCGGCCGCGTCTACCGGGGCGCCGTGAACATCAGCGCGGAGCGGGTCTACTCCTTCGCCTACAGCAGCGAGCCCGGGCAGGTAGGAGTGTTCCCTGGGGCACTGGTTTCCCCGCAGGGGGGGGGAATGCACCGTGTCCCCTTCACCCGCCCTCCCTCCCACCCTCCCACCGCCAGCATGGCCGGGGAGGGGGTGCGGGGCACCGCTGCGGCTCAGCCGCTGTGCGGGAGCGGGCCGGGCTCTCCCTCCGCGCCCGCGGTCCTCCCGCATCCTCCCGCCGCTGCGGGGCACCTACGGGCTCCACTCGCCCTCCGGGGGGGCTTCACCGGTATGGCCAAGGCACCCCGGGGCGAGAGGCTGGTGGCGTCCCAGAGGGCAGGGGGTGGTGCCCCCCTCCCGCCCCGGGCGGGGGTTTGGTATCCAGCTCTTCTAGCACCAAAATGGGGTTAAAGTCCGGAAAGAAATGGTGAGGATAATAGTGCTACCTTAAAAAAAAAAAAAAGGGGGGGGGGGGGATGCGTGTGTGCTTAATAAACCTTTTTAAAAATCATTTTTCACTTGAGCACTTCTGTAGGATCAGGGTGCTCTCCCCTGGGGAGCGGGGAGGTGAGACAGGGCTGCTCAGGTGAGTGTGATGCGAGGAGCCATGCCTTTTTGATGGGGGAAGGAAACCTGTCATTTATGTATGCCTAGCTAATGCGGGTTTCCCCCCTCCCCCCTTTTTAATGTCGTGTTTATCTCAAGTAGCTAAGTGGTACCTTGGAAACTCTGCCCCCGTTGTTTGGATTGGGCATTAATTGCCGGGCAAGATGTTCTGATGTACCAAAAGATGGTGAACTGGGCAAATGAATCTTCCCTCCTGACCTCGGTTGCACAGGACAAGAGAAAATGAAAACATTGCTTTTTCCACACTATATTTCTAATGCTTCAATGTGAAGGGAGTTGGTAGAGAGCATGATAAGGGGCGGGGGGAGTTGACGTTAATCATCCCTTGCTTTGCTTTACTCTTTCTTCTACTATGTATGTAATAAAATGTACTTGGTATTTATGGGGCAGGAGTTTGGTGTCGGGGCTATGATGCAACTGACCCCAGCAACACTTCACTGTTGGGTGTCACTGTTGAACCCAGGAGGTCAGAAGCACTGTTTGGGCATGAGCCTCCTCGTAGAAGCTGGTGGTGACCTAAGTTAGGCTTTTTCAGGTGTTACAGGTATTGGGTGTTATGATGAGGGCCTGTTGGCAGACCAAATGTTGTCTGGGGCTTGTTAGCAGAGACAGCACGCGTACTGACTTCAGTTAAAATGAGTCTAATTCCTTCAAATTAATGTGGTCTTTGAAGCTGTGTACTTTGCTGGACATCTTCCACAAATAAATTTTCTCTTCTGGAGATAGAGGGTGATAGTGGAGCGGGAGGAGGCAGGGAGTACGCGGCTGCTTGGTGATGTTTGCGGGCATCTAAATGCATCTTCTGCTCAACGGCTACTTTCAGAGACTAGGCTGTGCCCATGGCCGTGAAGAGCCACCCAGTCCAGGCTACTACTGCATTTCAGTGGAAACATTAGTGGACTAATCTCCATGTTCCTGTAGGCTGGAACACGAAATCTCTGCAGAGATACCGAGCTGGTCAAGAATGTATCTAAGAAGGGAAACTTCAGGTTTGAGCCTTAATAATTTTTTTAATGCAGAACTCTTTTAAGTGCTGCCATGAATGTGCTTAAAGAGGGCCATGCAGCCAGCTCCTGCTATAAAAACTAATTTAGAAGAGAAAAACCACTTAAATAAAGATGGGCTGTCCTAGGAGGCTTTCTGGTGAGGGATGCCCAGAACAGGTTCTGAGGATAGAGGAGGTCCTAGAGAAAAGACCTTATTGTGGCCTTCCAATATATAAAGGGGCTTACAAGAAAGATGGAGAGGCTTTTTACAACAGCCTCTAATGACAGGGCAAGGGGAAATGGTTTTAAACTGAAAGAGGGTAGATTTGGGTTGGACATAAGGAAGAAACCTTTTTACAGGGAAGGTGGTGAAGCACTGGAACAGTTGCCCAGAGAAGCTGTGGATTCCCCATCCCTGGGAGCATTCAAAGTCAGGTCAGACAGGGCTTTAAGCAACCTGGTCTAGTGATGATTTCCCTGCCCATGCAGAGGGGGCTGGACTGGATGATCTTTAAAGGTCTCTTCCAACTCAAGCCATTCCATGATTCTTCACTGAGAAGCCCTACAGTGCTATTCCTGAGTGGAACCAGCAGAAGCCTGCAAGAGGGTGTCTGGGCTAATTGGGATAATTGGCTGTAGGTGTGTGCAGCCCCCTCCCCAACCAAAGCCTGGAACTGATGAGAGACAAATATCGCTGGGTCTCCCCTTGCCAGCCTGGTCAGAGGTTGATCCTGTTCTGGTGGTTCTGCGTCTCCCTGTTGATGAGGATTGCTCAAAGTTTAGAAGCTTGGTAGTGGAAATTTTGATTTCAATCTGGGACTGTGTTCCTGTGGGCTGGTTTTTCGTGTGCAAGAGTTGTGAAGATATTTAGGGGCATGCTGTCCTCTGGGTAGTTGTTGGACTTTCTGAAGGAACGCAAGTCCTGTAAAAATTCGTTTTCTTGCCTTTCACTGCAATCTTTGGCCTCGAACTCTGAGCGAGTGGAGTGTCAGCCAGTGTTTGCCAGTGCCTGCCACTTGTGAGCTCTCAGCTCTTCTTGGTCTTCTCAGTCTCCTCCTGTCTCTGCTGATGGCAGGTCAGCCAGAAGCCTCTGATACCTTGAGGCAGATAACATATGAACCATTAATCTTAGTTACAGGAAATTTAATTGAATAAAAAGAGCCCTGTGGAAGGGCTGCAGTGGGTGAGTTTAATTGCTTTTCCTCTGAAGCAAAGCCAGGTCTGGAGCAATCTGGCTCTGAAACAGGGATTTGTTTTCCCAAATCTTGCTGTTTTCTTCTCTCTGCTGCCCTCTCTTATGAGGGCAGGCCTACAAAGCAAGGAGGAGGCGTGAGGGCTGGCTTGTTGACCCATCAGTCCTCTGTAAATGTTGTGGTTGCTCGTGTGCTATGGCTGCCAGGGCACATCTGAAAATGAGCAATGCTTGAATGATGGATGAGAGAAAGGAGGGAACAAGACCGTTACTCCTGTTTGGTGTTTTAGAGGCTTAACAGTTTCTGAAAAGTGTTGTGCTTGACTGATCTCGGAGGATGTTCTTCATCCACGCAATCTTCCTTACTCCTTGAGATACAGGTATGCACCTGTAGGAAGGGGAAAAGCAAGTCCTGTGAGATTATTTGTGAGCAAATATACACAAGGTGAAGAAAATACAACTCAGGGCTCTGGAGGAGAACTGCTTTGAAACAGGCAAGTGACTTTCCTTCTGTGCAGTTCCTGGGTGTGTAAAATAAGGGTACTTATATGCTGACCGAGTCACCTAGCTGAAACTCTTATGCATCTATACGTTGCCAGGTCTCTCTGTGTGTGTGGAAGGGGGGGAAAACCCTCCTCTGTGCTGTGCAGATACACTTCACCTTGTGTCCTGAGGCAGGAGAGCTGTCAGGCTTTTTTCTACTTGGCAACTAGGATTTAGGCCTTAATTGCTGAGGTGGAGCTGTACAAGTAAAGCTGTGCTGACGAGAAGCACAGCCACCTCTGCTGCAAGGGTCTTCTAGAGTTGGCCTGTGAACAGAGGGACATGACAAACTCCTTCCTCATGGTGGAAAGTCTTAATTTGTTATGGGGTAGTCTTACTGCTTTTCTAGTTCCCTTCTTCTCCTAGCTGCACTTTGAAATTTTCCCCTCTGCACAGCTGTTTGTTTAATGTTTAACTGTGAGTGTAAAAAATACAATAATAAAACCAGCTGTTGCACCTGTCACTACGCACCCATGCTCTAATAGTGAAGGCAGATGTGCACTATTAGAAGTCTGGTGAATAATTAGTGGAGCAAACAGGATTATCTTATTTTAGGGTTGTTTAAACTGGAGACATCTAGGATGGGGGGAAAAAATGAGCATGCTCATGAACATCCCCAATTCCACATCTTCAACATGTCCCACCTGGGAGGGAGGAAGGAAGGAGAACTGATTTGCTGGAGCTGCCTGTGCACTGTGTTCCTGCCCAGAAGACTGAACAAGAGTTGTAAAATGTTTCTGCTGGATTTACCACTGACTGGAGAACGCTTTATGTGACAAGTGAGAGAATGTGCCTAGTTCCATGATTGTAATAATACAAGGACTTCCAAAAAGAAAAAAAGGTGTGTGTGGGAGTACTGAGGGAATTCAAAGTGAATGACTCTTCCCACCACTGTAAGATCTGGCAGTTGTTAATGGTTAATTTGCTGAAAACACAAATGCCACTAATACTGTGCATGTGGGTGTTTCCTGTACCAGCTCCTAAGTGATGCAGGAGAGTATCATGAGGAAGAAGACTGTCGGAGACAACAAAAGTTGTTCTCCCTAATCAGAGCTCAGATCAGCTGAATGCATGATATGGGAGATACCTGGACTATATTTAGAAAACCAAGTGTCTCTGAGGAGAACAAGTTTCCAACTTCCCATTTGTAGGCAAAGCTGCTGCAATCCAGGCACAGCTCTTGGGTGTTCAGGCCATGCCTCTTGGTTGCGATGAGCTCAAAAGCTGAGCAGTGGGCTGCGCCTATTTTAGGAGAAGGAGTGGGTGATATTTTCCTCCTCCTCCTCCCTTGCCAGGACTAGGAACAGAGCCCCAGTCTCGGTTCCCATATGGCCCAGCCTTGCTGTAAGCTGTGATTGGCAGTAGATAAAGCTGTGGCTTCTCTGCTGAGCAGTTGTGCCATGTGAGGATGTGTCGCCCTGGAGTGACTTTCCTACGTGGAGTGTATCTGAGGGCTGATGAGTAAAAAGTTACCTTCAGTGAATTTGTTGGAGAGGCTGTGTGCCACCATGGAGGGTTGCTAACATTGTTACCCTTCCTTCTTTCATGATTGCAGATGGGAGAAAGTTGACTGACCTAAGGGAAGAGGGAAATCAACACCAGCAAGAAGAACAGAAGTCTTTCGGTTAGATGCCTTAAACTTCATGACCCTCTAGTAGAGATCAAGTGCCTTTTCCAGCCCAAAGAGTGTGATGTGTTTGGGTTCCTCTGTCCCCTAGTGAATGGGTCTCTTCTATCTGAGCTATGGATGGGAGTTGCGCTTGCTTTGCTCTAGGCAAGGAGCCAGAACAGGAATTCACCCATACGTTCCTCTGGGACTGTGTGATGAGTCACTTGCTCAGACCAAAGCCATCTGTTTTAGCTGCAGGGAAACTCCTTGATCTGCTACACAGGGCAACCTGGTTTAATAAGTGGCAGTAATCAAATTTGTGTTTACTGTTCTCTGCTGTTCCACATGTGAATGTAGGTCCCACTCCAGCAGCACCTGTGTCTCTTATAACTCTAGGAGCAATTTTTTCACCTCTTGCTTCTGAGCTGTTTTTGTAGGACTCTTCAGGCTGGAACTAAACTACCTCAAAGTATTCCCTTGCTCTCTTGCGTGTCTTCTCCATAATGTTAGTCTTGACTCCAGCCCAAGTTTCAGCCCACAGCTACACCGTGCATGCAATAAAACTTCAGTCTCCTGTTTGGAGACAGCTGAACCTGAGCTATAATGGCAGGGGGGAACAGGTTAGGTGTTGTCTTTCCTTAATGCTGAGTGGAAGCCCATCATTTTAGCTACAAAGATCCAGGTAAACAAATAAATTGGGAAGACTGAAAATGTTTGAATGAGAAGATCTCCTAAGGTCAGTAGAGCTTGTGTTGTTGCAGAACCTCCAGAGCCTGAATGCTGTTGCTTTTGGTTGCTGGCTCTCGTCTGTTCACCACAGGACACTGGACAGGCCTCAGCACACCATTTTTGGAGCCTAATATTAAATTCCTTATGAGTCAGAAATGTAGGCACAATGTCAAATCCAGAAATATCAAAGCAAGTTATATATATGATGTCTGAAGCCAAGCAAGGTTCAACAGAATCCCTTTGGAATAACTTTTGTATATATAATTTATCTTTTCTAAAGAAAACAACCAACCCTAGGAGGTGACAGCGGAGGCAGTGTAGAGCACACAGTGCTTGGAATGCTCTTGCTGCTTCTCAGTGGGGTCTCTTGACCACTCATCACCCTGCACAGCGTCATGCAAAAAGCTCTTGCTTACAGGAGAAAGCAAAAGTAAACTATGAGAGAAATGATGTGGGGATCTGTTGAAAGCACAAGCTTGGCTGTTGTTTTCTGCAGCAGAAAATATAGTCTTGAAAACTTTGGCTCTGGCAAAAACGGGTATTTGAAGTGAAAGAATAGTGTGGGAGGTGGCTTTACTTTGAGCTGGGGATGGAACCATGTGCCCACCTGAGATCCTTTCAAGCTTAAATTATTCTTTGGCTTTCTAGGATTTTGTTCTTTGTGGGTTTCCCTACTTAGAGGGGCAAAAGAGAGTACATCTTGAAGGAAGCTATCAGTTTGCAGGCTTTAAGAAAAAAGCCTGAGAGGTCTGCTCTGGCTTCTTGCAGGGTGGCCTGCAGACCTTCAGATGGTGACTTTGGTGCTGGCAAGAATTTTATTTTTATTTCTAATGTGTAATCTAATGCTTTCCAGCCTGATAACTTGTCATTGAGCTAAAACATCTCTCTTGAATTTTGATGTTGTTCTAAATCTTAAAATCATTCTATTCTTGTTGGGCTGTCCTGTTCTTTAAAATCAAAGCTGATCAGATTTTGTTGTTCCCCCTGTCACCCCCTCCCCGCCCCCCAAGATGTTTAGATTAAAGAAAAAAAATCTGAATAAGAGCAACTTCATCAAAATGTCTCTCCTCAGTTTGAACTCTTTCCAAGAATAGTGCAGCAATTTATAATACAAACATTTGCATTGTAAGTGGAGGCTGAGATGTCCTTAAATAACTTGTGCAGAAGTTGCTGGGTAGGAAGGTATGCTTTTCCTATACAGACCTCATCTGCAATTTCAGGGGATATTTAGGGAATGAAAGTGCAGTCTGTAGAAGCTGTATTGCAAGGGTGTGCCATCTGTTCAGTTTGAGAATATCACTTAGTACGTTTGCATAAGCAAACGTTATTTCCTGCTGTGTATACTTAAGAGAAACACAGAGGATTTCAGAAACAGCCTTCCTTACTTTCTTTATGCTGATGTTTTTCTTTGGGCATAGAAATAGCTACTTTGGTGTGGTTTAAAACAAACGAACAATGGTTCAAAAAAAAAAAACCAGAAAAACCAACATGTAGGATACGTAATTCAATCCACATCCAAAGTGTCACTGAGGTGAAGAACTTGGGAGCCAAGAAAGAACCAGATATTTGTGTTGTGACAGTAATCCCTGGAGTTATTGCTGTGAGCTTGGGGTGGTGGCAAATTTGGGAAGATTATAACCCCTTTTGTTTCAAGGGTTGCCCTAGCCCAGAGTTCCAGCTTCTGTGGGTTAGGAAGACACTATTTATTAGAGAGTAGTTTGTTCCTTAACTGGCTGTAGGAAAAAGGATTTATTTGTTTATTTTAAATGTCTTCCTGAAGTCTGAGGGTGCTCAGAAAGAGGTACCTACTTCATCTGGCATGGTGACTCCTAGTTTTTCTTTCTGGCTGTCCTGGAGACTACCTAGAGACATTGGTTAGAGGACAAAATTTCAAAAAAAGGAAAAAGGTAAATATTAACATGCTTTATATTTGTCTTACTTCCATTTATGCTGCACAGATACTGTTGCAAATAAGTGAACTCGTGGGAATGTCCATGCAGACCATAAATCCACACAGCATATTTGCACAAAGTGGAACTTTTAAATGAAAAATATTAATCCTGGAACAATTACATTAATGTGACTGAGGCTGTGCTTGACATACCCAAAGTCTGTTGCTTAGTTTATGCTGCTTTGGATATTTAATACTCTTGGCAGAAATGCTTGAAGAAGACTGTGGGCCAAGGTTATTTGACAGATTGCTTTTGGCAGTTAAGACTTATTGACATTAGGGCAGAGACAGAGAAAGGCTGAAAGAGAATGCTCCTCTGAGCTCCACTTGTTTTGTTGTCAGGCAGGAGTAGTGTTCGTATCTCATAGGAGGGCAGGAGAGAGGCTCTGTAACGCCCGTCACTGTGTCTCATAGCTCTTTTCCTTCAGGCTCTCAGCTTTCCCCTGTTGCGTTGTTAGTGGGAAGAGCAGCCAAGTTTGGCACTGACAGGTATGTGCCTCAATCACTGCCTCAATTGCTCTAGCCCATCTGGCTGAATCCTACTTCATTTAATTTCAGGGTTTCTATAAAAATGAAGCACCTCTTTCTTCTGCAACAGCAGATGACAGCAATTCAGTGGCTTTTGTAGACATATCCAACACTGAGACCTTCCATTGTCACTAGCAGCCTGTGCGTGTGCTTGCTGGATGTGTTCCCTGCCCACTGGCTTGGCTTGGTGCCTCGTCAGGCCCACGACCAAGTGCTGTCGCAATGTGGACCAATAATCCCCAACGCTCTCGCAAGGAGCGTCTTGTGTGCGGGTGTGGCGGTGAACATGGCGAAGCCCTGGTGAGATTCGAAGGTTTTGCTTAGTGTGAGGTGGTGGAAAGGAATCCACAGTAAAGCTCTTGAAAACCTTTGCTTGCAGCAGAAACTGTTGTTGCAACCTCCTGCCCGCCCTTAAATTCACATCCCTGCAGTCTTAAGCTGATGTGTAATCTCTGTGGGAAATGCAGACTTAATAATCAGTCCAAGGACTCTGTCATGTCAACAAGAGCCTGGTTTATTTTGCTTAATGTTTGCAACCATGTTGGTCCAGTTCAGCTGTATGAATTTGGGACCAGCTCCTTCTGCCTAATCCCATCTAGAGAACGGAATTCAGACGCACTTTTTTCTTTCTTTCTTCTTTTTTTTTTTTTTTTTTGTCCCGTCTCCAGCGTGGTGATAGAACTGAAGTACAAATATTTGTCTTTCCTGGTCTAACACGTTTTTATGTAGTGCTGCGAGCTCTCTCTTTATTCAGCTGTCTGACTGCTCTGTCCACCTTGAAATACAGAAAAAAGTTCAAGGTCAGTCATCTGAGAAACAAAACTGTCGTGAGCTTGGCTGGTGAATAGAGAGGCACATGGCAGAGGACTGGCAATGGGAAGGAATGTGAGAAGCAGAAGTTCCTGAAGCAGTCCTGACCCTGTCTCAGCCCTGCAGCACGAAAGCCAGCAGTGTGATTACTGCCAACAAACATTCGTGCAGGGCCTGGATGTCAAAGGGAGTATTTGGTACATGAGGTTGTTTCCCAAGATTCAGCGTGGACTGTCCCACCTCAAACCTAACTGCAGGTATCTACAGGAGGCGAGGATTTCAGCTTGGAAGGTACAGATGAAATCTAGCACCATATTATAGTACTGATACAGGCAACCTCCTCCTGTGTGTGTACAAGGAAGGAGAAGGGAGAGGTGTAACTAGTTTTCTGCGGTGCTGGAAACACTCTGCTCCCAAGTGAAGTCCCTCAGCAGTGGTGGAGTTGCAGGGGTGACAGCAGCCTGGGTCACCCTCTTACTGCCCAGGCAAAACTTCCTCCTCATCTCACCAATGCTAAGTGAGTAGGGGTGGATGCAGAGGAGCCTCATAGTCTTTTACTCTAGTGTGTGGGATTATTATTATTTTTAGATAAAAGCTGTGTGTTTTAGCTGGAGTTCCTCTTGTCTCTACATGCAACATAATTAGGAACTGATTTCTGTGCTGGAAGGAAGAGCTGTGTGTGATGGAAGCAGTGGTTCTGTAGCGGGGAAGGGTCGTCTTGTCAGAACAGCTTGTTCTTGAAATAATCTTTAGAAAGGTGTGGAAGGAGAATGGTGTTTGAACTAAATAAATCTTCTTTTTCTTTCACCTCCTGCTTTTTTTTCCACTCTTCTAAAAATATTTTGGTGGAAATGATGCCCTTGAGGCAAACGCCAAATACTGACTTTCAAAGGGAAGGATGGTACTATTAGCACTGACTCAGTGGTGAATTAATTAAATCTGTTGCATGAAAATGTGTATATTGTCTACATCAAGACAACAGAATCTAGAAACAAAACATGGATTAACAATTTAAGGTAGGTTAATTGGAAGAAGGCCTGAAAAGCACAAACATCAGTTCATTGGTGCTACACTGTTATCCCTGTCTCTTGTGATGCTTCTGCTAGACAGTTCACCCTGCCAGGCAAAATGTCTTTCTCTAAGATGCTAATTAGGGTTCCTTCCACCCTGTAGGACAAAATCAGAGTGTGATTGACAGCAAATAAGAGAAGCCCTGCTTGCAGTTAAATGTTAATCCTTTCTCCACTTTCCCAAACTTCCTCATAATTGCATCTAGATTCTGCTGAACTTTGTTGCTCTGATATCCCCGAACTCATCTGCAAGTGATGGGGAGGATCTGGAGGGACTGTTAGTTGGGAACTTCTTGAGCAGGTTTGGCCCACAGGCAAATCCCAGCTGTTTTATTGCCATGTTTTGGAGGAATAGCTATTATGTTGGGCAGACGCCCATCAACCAAAGCTTTGTGCTGCTGGGAGCTGCTGCTGTAACCCTGAGATGTGTAAGGGGGGAGAGTGGAGCTGCATCCTGGGGCTGGGATCTGGCCCCTCCACTGGAATGCAGGATCTGGCCACGAGAGGCCCAGTGTTACTCTGGTGGTGGCAGCAGAGTAAATAACTAGATGGACTGGAACATCAATCGCCATCTGTCCAACTTCTTAATCGCTCTGTTTTTTTTTCCTGGGTTTTTATTGTGAAGATTTTGATGGGATTAGGTGGTGTGATGTTCTTGGTTGGTCTGGGCTATGTGCAAAGGTAGGAAGAGCAGAGGTGTTCACTGCAAGTGAACTGTTAATATGTTGAGGTGAAATTTAAAGTACATTGGGATCTTCTTGGTGAGCTGCTCTGTAAATGTTGCTTCTGACTTTCTGATGCTCCTCTCTGTCTGAAGCACCCTGTTTGAGTGTGGCCTGGTAAGCATCTTTACCTGTGGGAAGTGCAGAGGGAAAGGTGAGAGGGATGAAAGAAGTGTAGTGGGATTATACCTGTGAGACTGTACTTAGGCCAGAGGTGGTCCTGCCTTGATGCAGCTAGGTGCTGCCCCAGATATTATCAGACCTAAAAGAGCTCAAGGCACCTGAACATGGACTTTCATGGGAACAAGGCGGAGGAGCTCTAACCAGCTGTTACAGGGAGCAAATACAGAGTGCTGAACCCAGGAGAGGTGGAGAGAAGTCATGTATGATGGTAATACAGCATATTCATGTGGGTAAGAAATGAGAGTAAGTGCTTAGATTTTAAAGAATATTGAGCCTTGAGAATCTTGCCTCCCTCCTAGTACTCCTATTTCTTACTAGTATAATACTAGCAGTATTATAAGGTAATGGAAATGGCAGCAAAGCTGAGTAAATGTTGTAGCTGGTATATGGTCAGCTTAGTTTTGTGGAGAGAGGGAAACCAAGTGAGGGATATAACTGCTGGATCACAGCATAGGGAAGGGACCTTCTCTCCCTTCTCAGGTTTCTCCCTGTCAAAGTGTTAATCACCAAAGCTCTTGTTTCCCTTCCCTTGCCCTTCTCTGGGATGGATGGGAAACTTTTTTGTGTTGTGGGCTTTTTTTGGTTACTGAGGGTGGTCAAACACCGGAACAGGTGTCCCAGAGATGTTGTGGAGTCTCCCTGTATTTTTACAAAATTTTTACAAAAAATATTTTAGAAAACCTGACCAGGCAACTGGCTCTCGGTGACCCTGCTTGAGCAGTGGCATTGGACTAGATGATCTCCAGAGGTGCCTTCCAACCTCACCCATTCTCAGATTCTGTGATTTACAGCGGTGTCTTTTTCAGAGGTGCTGTGTGGTTGAGCCTTATACCATGGTGGGCACCAAACATGTAAGTGTCCTGCACCTTTACCTTTGTGATGAAGAGGTGCCACAGGGACAGTGATTAATCCTTTCATGTAGTAGGGTGTGGGCCACAGGGTTTATCTCCTGATACTGGCCTAGATGCAGAGCAGAAATCCTAGTCCTGAATGTTTGCTCTGTGGCAGCCGTTGCTCTTCGATACCCCCAGGGAAATGCTGCAGCCTTTCTCTGGTCAAAGGGTACAAGAGGCACAGGTAAGCAATACATTCAGTATCCTCCAAGACTCATCTTGCACAAGCTTTGGTCATCAGGATCAAAGATTTGGCTATCATCTCGGGGAGGTCAGTTCCACTAATTTTATAACAACCTTGCAATCGGAATTCATGTAACTACATGAACAAAATTGCTTTGAGGTCTGTTTGCAAAGACTGAAGCTTTGAGGACCACCAGGGTTTGAAAAACAGGCTATGGTCTCCAGGTTGAGATATCAACAGAGCACCAAAGAAGAGGAGACCGGGATACTTGAGTGCTGCTCTGAAGAGAGACTACAGATCTGTCATCTGGGGAGCAGAAGCCTTGATGGGCATCTGCTGGAAAGAGTCGAACTTGGGTGGGGGGAAGAATGCACCCCAAGTACTTGCAAATGAGGCAGTTTTGTGGACATTCAGTGCTGCAGCAGGAGGGTTACAGAGCTGTGAGCTGCAGGCTTTATAACACTGTCCCTCTTAACCTGGTGTTTCTGAGGATCATGCAGTAGAAACTCTACAGGGAGTGGATCTTGGGCTTTGAATGGCTCCGTCACCGTCCCCAGTTAGGTTCCAAACATGTTGCTTGCGCCTCTCTACTTCTTTTTGCATACTTGAGTTACAGCATCAGTAAAATGGAGATGATTACTGCTGTGAGCACATAGCATGTCATTGCAAAATAAAGGGGCCTTTCAGTAGTTGTATATTAACTATATGGGGGAAGTGAAAACTCGCAGAAGTCCGTGGTTACCTGAGCAGGCCCTGCAGGCATCTGGAGCGACAGTTGCCACAACAGCAGGGCTGCCTGAAAATAGATGATCCGTCCTTAACAGAATGAACTAATCTTGGCACTGCTTATTGTTAGTTAAGTAAACATCTAATAGCCTTTGATTCATAGGCAGTTCTCTTTTTTCTCTTTTTTTTTTTTTTTCTTTTACCCCCCTTCCTTAAAGGAAACTTGACTGCTCAGATTAGTAAAGCATCTAATCTGGAAGAACCTTGAGATCTCAGAAAAGATATGCTCGGTGTGTTCACCTATAGGTTTAGGAGAGAGAAGCAAGTAACAGTGTCGGCAGCAAAGAGGAAACAATTTGTAACCCTGTGCACATAAGGGCAGTAGCTCTTGTTCAGGGACATTCCAGCCACCCTGGGTGAGGAGCAGCAGGAGCTCAAACTGGGATGTGGAGGGGCAGCCTGAGGCCTGTGCTGAGTAGGGCCTTGACTGGGTCCAGCTTGCAAAATTTTTCAGCTGCTTTATTGCACCTGCAGCCATGGTCTTAATTAGCTCTCCTTTCTCAGGAAATGAAAATGCTAAATCTTTTGCTAGATTCAGCAATGGACATTAAGGCTAGCAGGAGGGTGTCAGGGTAAAAATGTGTGTGAATAGAGTGCTAATGAGTCGCTCTATGAGAAGTTTGACTGTTGGGCTTGTCCAGGAAGCTCTTACAGAGGTGGCTTTGTCTTGTAAAAGATGAAGGAGTAATGCTCTACAGATTTCCCTTGGGCAGTTACAAAACTGCAAAGCTTTCACACCTGGACTAGTGTGTTCAGTTTTGGTCTCCCCAGTATGACAGAGGTGGACATACTGCAGAGAGACCAGCAAAGGGCCATGAAGATGACAAAGGGACTGGAGCATCTTTTGGGAGGAGAGGCTGAGAGGGCTGGGACTGTTCAGCCTGGAGCAGAGAGGGCTCGGGGATCTCATCAGTGTGTATAAATACGTGGTGGGAGGGAATGAAGAAGGGGAAACTGGGTTCTTCTTGGTGCCTGGGCAAGAGTGACAGGACAAGAGGTAATGGGCACAAGCTGAAACACTGGAAATTCCATCTGAACATCTTTTTTTCTAATTGTGAGGGCGGTTAAAGGACTGGAACAGGTTGCCTGAGAGGTTGTGGAGTCTCCATCTATGGAGATATCCAGAGCCTGACTGAGCCCTGAGCAACTTTGCACTGAGCAAGGTATGGTAAGGTTACAAAGGGTGAAGATAAGATGCTTATGTCCTGTTAGGCACTGCAAATTACTGTCTCCTGCAAGGGCAGGAATTGCCATTTCAAACTGGATTCTTAATAGAGGCTCCCAAGGGAGAAATAGATCCAACGAGGACCGGAAAGTCTCGGAGCCTAAGGGCCTGCCTCATCCAGTGGTGAGCTACGCTGTGCAGGTACTTCCTGCTCCCAGGTTCTGGGCTGCAACGTAGTAGTTGAGACTGAGATGGAGGCATTACAAAGGCTTGTCCTCTGCCGGGATTTACAGCGTGTGAGGTGGAGTGTAAATCTTTCAGCTGTTGCCCTGCTTCCCTTTGTCCAGCCTGGTTTAGTCAGGAGGGAAGTCAAGTTACTAGTGCTGCAGCATTTGCAGCATGGATATGTCTGTAAACCAGCCTAATTCCAGCCACAAGCTCCCAGCTGCTGTCCCATGAGCAGCCTCATGGGCTGGGTGATCTCGTTCACCCAAAGGTGTGCTTGGGATTACATCTACATAAGGCTCCTCCAGTCCCTACTGCTGTGTACTCCCAAAGTAGATGAGGGCCGTTTTCTTATGTTCCTGTTTGGCTACAAACTGGATGAAGGGGGTAGGCAATGGTCATCCTGGTCTGCCCATGTGATACTTCTCTCATTTGTGAAGCAGAGCACATTCCCCACACCTGCTGTAGAGCTCTACGAGGTAGGCAAGGGTCTTGTGGAGCTCCTTTGGGAGGAAGGAGGTAATGTCAGACCTCAACACCTTGCAGAGAGCATTAGGGTAGAAAATCCTTCCTTTTTGCACAGGACTTGGAGGGCACTGCTTTGTTTGGTGAATATTAAGAAAACACTTCCTTGCATCATCATACATAAAAGTGTTAAGGGATGTGGTCTTGGTGTGGTATTCCCCTCTCTTCATATTAAAATCTAGAAATTCCACAGACTGGCCCAACAGACATTTAAGATCATCTAAAATGTCTAGTGAAGGTCTTGTGTTGGCAGTGTATTGCTTGTCTGCTTATGAAATAGTATTTGATTACATGGCTGTGGCTCCTCAAATAATACACTGTAGAATGCAGGTAGTGCAAGCCAAGTGGCACGAGAAACTAATAAAGCTGGAAAATACGTTGTGCCACTGGAGATAAATGACTTGCTGTGTGTGCACTATAATGCAATAGTGGGAAGAGCTGGGATTTCCAAAAGGTTTGAGATTAAATCATAGAATTATTCTTACTGAATCTTAATACATATCAAAAGCCTTATTTTTTTTTAATGACAGAAAGGTAAGCTCTGTCCTGTTTTATAGGATACCTCAGAGCAGGTTTTTTTCTTTTGGCTGACTTTGTAAACAGTCTGTGAATTTCTGTTTATGTGTTTTCCTCTTAGAATCGATATTGAAAATACTTAGTTTGCTGAAAAGGAAGATGTGAGGTGGGAAGAAGAGGCACTGTCATGCGTATGCAACTTTCACTTCTGTGTCCAAAGCCTGGGCAAACTGTAAAAAGTAGTACTTTTTTCTCTTCTTTTAATACTGCTCAGCATTAGCATATACTTCAATTAGCTAGTATTTCTTAAAATGAGAATTTAGAAGTAGAGATGCAACTTTAGGTCTTCGAATGAATATGAATGAACTGTACTCAAAGTAAACCTGACTCTGCACCATATGCATAACTCATGTGGTGGGTTATGTTCTGCATTCATGAAGTCAGTGCAGAAGAGGATTTCCCAACATCTAGCTTGTATTTGAGTGGTTGAGGATGCGTAGTCCAGCAGTGTTGTTTGTTGTGAGTCTGATGTGAGCTCCCCATTGCGTTGTGCTGATGTGCTGAGCCCTGGAGGGTTCAGAGTGGTGTCCAAGCAGAGGCAGGGTGAGTCACTTCACCTGTGGAGGTGGGCTTGCTTTACCTGTTTTATGGGCAAAAAGCTGCTGGACAGGTAACTGGAATGTGTCCTTTCTGCAGTGATAATTGGTTTCCCCATGGGTGGAGAATGGCTCCATGTGCTTGTGGGACTCTGGCTTGACCATCGTGTCTTCATGCTCCTTAGATTTGTTTTCTTATTCAGTTCCAATGTTGCTTCGTTCAGGTCCCTGTTCCTTGTCACAGTGATACAGCAAACACCTACAAACAAGCAGCAGCTTGTTCAGCCCGGTCCCTGTGTTTCCCGTTTATACCACCGTGTGCTGGCTCGGCTCCCCTGGCCAAGCGGCACAACCACGTAGACTAAGGAAGCCACAGAGTAACTTTCCAGTGCTGTATGGTGGTGGTGACCTACTGTGTTGATGTAACCCTTCAGATATTACCTGTGAGTCTTGCTTTGGGATGGTGTTTTTCTGAACTTGGTTTTAGCACCCTACAGTGAAATTTACTTGGAAATAAAATTGCATATGTAGTTTTTGTGCTCAGAAGGAAAAGCTGGAAGACATACCAAAAGAGTATTATAAAGTTTTAGAAACCAGAAAACAGTGGAAAAAGATTCCAGTGTTTGCCCTTCTCTCTCAAGGTGTTTTTAATTAAATTATTTATGATGTTTTTTCTTGAAGACTTTATTTTTTAGGAATTGGTGGCTGTAACATCTGTATTATGGTGATGATGGCAGGAGAATTGATAATGATTATGGCTATCAGGAAGGTGTTTTGTTCCAGTAAACTAAACTCCCATGTGAGCCTAGAATCGCTAAACAAGAATAAATAGGAAGTTTTCTTTTAGACCTGTGATTGCAAATGCAAGCTCTTTCACTGAACCTGGTGTCCTCAGTGTAAGCATAAGCTGCCAAATCAGGTAGCTGCCCTTCTACCCTGCTAACTCTGTATGTTTTTTCAGAAGGTGGCACCCCCTTCTACCTTTACTCTTCTTGGAGGGTATAAAGTTGAGATATCTATGAAAAGCCTTTCACTGATCTCGTGAGAGTCCACTCTAATCTTTCGAGATGTGGTGGGTTTAAAATGTGTGTATCTAATTAATATTGTTTTACCAATTAAAGGCCTCTGATCAAGATGTACTGTCTCTTCTGATGAGCTATGCATTCTCATACCCTGTTTTCTTGAGCAATGCATGCAGCTCTGGAGAGGGGGCTGGAGAGATGTTATTTTCAAATGGAGGCGGTGCCATTTTCCTTTGGTGCAGACAAACTGCTTGCTTGCTTCTCAAAGCAAATAGTGAACTGAGGGCGTTCTACCCCACAGCTGTCCTACCTCGGCAACTGAGCGGTGGCCAGATAATGTAGGGAGAAATTTCAGTTACTACTGCAGCAGGCAGTAGTAACTGAAACCCTTGCTAAACTGAGCCCCTTGCTCACAAACCAAAGCAGCCTTCCTTGTCCGATTGAGGGCAGTCAGCAGTGTGTCCCTGTTTTGTTAGATGGGGTATATATGGGTTATGGTCATCTCAGTATTGTTTACAGCAGAGCCAGGTGCTAGCTGCTAACCTGCTTTTTCATCCCTAACTATTAATGTTGTCTTTAGTCACCTTTGACTTTCACAGTAATGTTGATTGAGTTGGATGTATAAGAGTCCAAGCAAGAAAATTCTCAGTTGTAGCTGTGGGTCTATGTGTGTGTTTGCTTAATTTTATAAGATCAGTTATTCAGGTTTCTCCCAACTGGGTAAGTGGAACCTACTGAACTCTCTTCCTCTTATGTCTGCTGCGTTTGTCCACTGGGTCTTGTCTGACAGTGACCTCTGATTTGGGGACAGGACTGTGATTCTGGATTGGAGCAGCAGCAAGGAGGCACTTCTGTAAATGACCTCTGGATCGGAATAACCAGTCCAGTGACAAACGCTGTTGATCTCCTTGTGGACATTGCCAGCATTTAGGTCAGACTGAGGAAGGGGGACAGGCTTCTCCCACCTAGATTTGAAGCTGTCTTGTTCTTTGCCTTCAGCTAACACCCATCTGCACTCTCCTTTCTCTTCCCACAGGTAGATGCTGTGCGGGTCTATGTGAACAGCAGCTCTGAGAACCTCCAATATCCAGTACTGTTTGTAGTTCGCCAACAGAAGGGAGTGCTGTCGTGGCAGGTCCCGCTAATTTTTCGAGGCCTGTAAGTACTGGAGTCTCTTCCTTGTAACACACTTGGCTGCCAGCTGTATCCATCATCAGCCTTCCTCAAGTGCTAGATCTTACTACGTGTGTAGACTGCAGGGCTTGGTTGCAAAGCATGCTTCCTCACTGTCAGCTGAGCGTAGGAAGACTGAGATTTGGTAGGTGACCTCTTGGCAGCCTGCTCTTGTATCTTTGTTTCTCAAGTACATACACAGAGCAGCAGGAGGCTTGTCTGCTGGGGATCTGCCTGTCCCTAGTCAGTGAAATCTACTGCATGGCATTGTAATTTTCCACAGCTGCTTATGGTGTGCACAAGTAGTTCTTGAACTCTAGTTTGAAGCAGGGCTTGAACAAGCTCTCAAAAGAGCACCTTAACTACTGTGTTACAGTGCATTTGGGGAATAAGGGCTCTCTTCTGTTTCTCACCCCAAGTACACTTAAGTTGAGTCTATTCTGGGGACTGGTGGTTGTTTTGGGTGTTTTCTTTATGGAAGTACTGTGTATCTTCAGCAGCCTCAGAGCTAGTTAGGCTGCAAGTACTGAGAATTTGCAGGCACCTTAGACCATCTGAGATGTGAAGCTTCATCCTGTGACTGGGATTCTGGTGCCAGGCAGCGGATAACCTGCAGTGTCTTGTGTGAGGCAGGGGATGGCTACAGCAGCGGCTGTTCTGGGCTGTCATTGCTGTCTCTGCCTCCAGCAAATGGCAGATGTGCTAGATCTGCAGATAGCACAGGCAGCCCTGAGGAAAGCAAAATGTTGGGGATAACCAGTCCCTTGTGCAGACCACAGAGGCAACAGAGGTGGAGTTTGAGCTCCAAATAAAAGTCTTGGCCTTTCAGATTACTGTTTCACTTATGCAAGCAGGGGAAAAATTATGTCATTCTTAAAACTGCCAAACAACTTTCTAACTGCTCTCTGTCTCTCTCTTTTCCATCTAACTTTCCCTTCCCTCCTTCCCATGGCTGTTGTAGCTATCAGAGGACCTACAATTACCAAGAAGTGAGTCGGACCCTCTGTCCCTCTGAGCCAACACCTGAGACAGGACCCTCTGACCAAATTATATTTGTGGATGTCGCTTCCATGGCACCGTTTAATATTGCGTATGAGCTGCTAGTCACCAGGCTCGAGAACTTCCAACTTGAGTAAGCTGGGATGTGAGAATACAAATGTAATTTCTTCATGTATCTGTTATACGGGGATTTGGTCCCTCTGCCTACTCTTCCCCTCTTTTTCCTTCCCCCCCAAAAAGAGATTATTTTTTGTTTTGCTTAATCTGAAGGTACTTTGTGCGTATTCTAGATCTGAAAGTTTTAGACTTCAACATGCTGTCATTTCTTTTCTAGGACCAACAAAGCCTTTAACTTCACTGCCAGCCCTTCCCAGCCCCAGGTAAGGAGGAATCCTATGTGGTGTTGCTTGTATGTCTTGCCACATTCAAATGGTTGATGTAATCCTTTGTTGGAGATAGCAAAAGTCTTATATGACTAGGTCATCTCCTTCTTAGGATGCAGGGAAACTTCCTGACTGTTGAATTTTCTGTGGATATAATGAAGAGGTAGCAGTGCCTTGGCCCCTTTAGGGCCACCTTTGGGTCCTCTTGCAAATTAAGAAACCTGAAAACCATGACCAGAGCAAATGAATGGTATCTGCAGTTCAGGAAATTCCAGAAATGTACAGAAGTCCAGAGGCCATTGAACTGCTACACTTCTACGCTTCATGGGATGTGAGATGGTGTGCACCAGCGTCTTTTTCCAGCCAGTGCTGGTTCAGTTGCCTGAGTGTGACTTGCTAAGATGTGGTCTTTACTGGAGAAAAATAAATACATAAATAAATAAACTGTAAAGGTACAGCAGAATCAGACTGCACTTTCTTGCTCAGGACAGCAAGTCAAGCTGCAAGGTGATAAATGAAACGCCTGACAAGTTTGGCTATTTAGTTCAGAAGAGAGCACACATGTACAGCACATCCAGCTGAGCAGCCTTGTTTAGAGCTCTGCAGATACTCCAAGTCCTCTCTCAAATGAAAATGCTGTTGGCAGTAACTATAGTGATACAGGAGCTCGTAGAGCTGGGAAAGTATGTCATTTACCCAGGCTGTCTGGTACTCCGTTTTTGTTGTTGCTATCACCATTAGTAACACCACTTAATTTTAGGTTTCCTATTACCAGGCATCCCAGCTAATCTTTTTTGCTGTCAAATGTCTTAAGCTGGTTTGCAGATACATGCAGTGTTTTATGCTACAGAAGCATGGGAAATGGTGGTGGCTCTTTAAATCCTCATTACTTAAGATCTTGTAATCCGAACGTAGAGTGTTTAGGATCTGGCCTGGAATTAACTCTGACTTCAGTCTGTTATTTGTCACAATTAATAATATGACATTGGTGACTTTTAATTATAGACCAGGTATAGAGAGTAGAAGGTGAGTAGTGCTTAATTGTTACAATGCTGAGAGTTTTGTAAATCAAAGTGTTATATAGTCTGTGGGGGGAAGGATTAAAAAAAGGCAATTCAAAAATCTAGATGTGTGTTGGAATAGCCCTAAAATGAAAAAGACAAGCAAAGCAACTGAAGGAGCTGTTGTCTGGAACCCAGCTCATGCCTGAGGGCAGGAGGAGAAATTAGATATGCTCATACAGGTCAGGAGTGGTGTGGATGTGTTTATACCCCTTAGTCTGTGCAGCGGAGAACTGTAGGCTTCAGTGCCCCTTATGCTAATTCTGTACTCTGGTATAAGTGTGGCTTAAAAAGAAAATTATAGAAGGGTCCTCATGGGTGACTTCCTCAAGGACCTAAAGCTTTCCAAGGGTAGTACACCTGGGAAACCAAGGAGCTCAGGCTGCCGGTGTCCTTGCTCGATGGAGATAAAACACAATCTGCTGAAGAAACCGGCTTGGTGAGTTTTCAGTTTGTGAGGATTTGCGGTTGGAGCCAGTGCTCCCTCAGCAGTGAAGGGACCATGCTTGGAGTGGGGTGGTGGGAATAAATGCTTTAGTAGAAATGGGCAAACTTGGAAAAAGCCTGGGTGATTTCTTGTTTATCCCTGCCCTTCTGGCTGGGGGCCCTGCTTGCTGGGAAGGGAATGGGGGAAAGGAAATAAGAAGTGGCTGGTCCTTGCTCAGCACTAAGGTTTATGTGACCTAAAGGGAACTCTCCTGTTGGGAATGTCTTAAGTTACAGTTTTGGAGCAGGAGCTGTAGTAGTTTCTGGGGTGGCAGCAGTGGCTGTCAGGTGACCATGAGGAAGGGAGGAAGGTAGCCAGTCTTGCATCCTCTCTGAGGTGGGGTGAGGTGCCCATCAGCCCCTCACGGTAGCTGTGACCGTGAGCCTGAACTCTCAGGGTCTGGGTTCCAAGTGGGACGATGGGAGCCCTTGCAACAAGCCTGCCTGCTGGGGTAGGCACAGAAACCCTACTTCTCCAGCAGCTGGCTGGTGTAGTACATCAAACTCTTACTGGAAAAATATGCAAATAACGATGTTTCCTGTGACATCTTTTGTCCAAATCTGAAAAGGCCCTTGCTGGGACAGGGAAGGGTATTTCCTGACCCCGCAGACTGTCCTGTGGGCCTGCTCAAAGCACGGAAGCACAATTCCTTGTCCTCAGAGGAAAAGTAGGAATGTTAGTCAAAAAGCAGATGTTAGTGTCTCCCAAATTTTTTTCAGAGCTATAGCTGAATTATTTTCAAAGCTGAAGTGAAAAGAGAAACCCCTATTACTCTTTGCCCTCAAAACCAAACCAAAAAAACCTAAATCCTACAACTAATATCAGGCATTTATTTATGAAGCTCTTGACAGTTTCAACCATTTGACTTTTCACAGTCTGTCTTTGAGGCAACCCATCTGAGATAAACTCCATGATATGTTCCATATATAAAGTACAGCCAGCAGTATGGAAACATCCCGAAATTGCTCATAGCTACAGAAAATGGGGTAGGGTATAAAATGAAGTCACTTTAGCTTGATCAGGTGGAAAAAAGCTTAATGGGAGCAGAAGCTATGCTGTGTCTTGCATGTTGAAGATGTCCATGTCTAACAGCATGATGTGCAAGGGGGAAGAGTTGTTGGTATGTATTTAATCTGCTCTTCTGTAGTGTAAGGTCCTAATATTTGAAATTTGAATTTTTGTTAAAGCCCTCCACATGCAACCCCAAAGCCCAGCTTGGGCTGTGAAGCTACTGGCAGGGGTGATTTCTGGACCATAACTCTCAGCCCTCTGCTTTCTCCTCAGTATTTTCTGTACAAATTTCCTCAGGATGTTGATTCAGTCATTATTAAGGTGGTGTCTGATGCAGTCTACCCATGCTCAGTTGTCTCCGTCCAGGATATTGTGGTAAGTCTGAGCAGAGAAGGGTAAGAAGCTGTCTGCTGGAGTTCTGTGTCCTGCTGCGAGGGGGTCTGTGCCCCAACAGAAAGAACCACCCTAGAAAGGGCTTCACCCTAGTGTGGTGGTGATGGGAGCCCCTGAAAGAGGAATGAAAATCCTGTGGGAAGGAGGTGAAGACAGACATGCTGAGTTCAAGCAGCTTGTACAGAGATTTTTGTTGCAAATAGGTGAACAAGCTGTTCCTCTCCAGCCTGTCCGTAGAGCACTTGTTATGTTCCCCTCATGAGGTTTAATACCCTGCTGCCTTGTGACATGGGTCTGTCTCTCCACAGAGTGGTGTTGGATGGGATGCTGGTGGCTGAGGAAAGGGACGGTGCTGTTCCCTTGACTCTCCCCTGGCTCAAGGCAACATGGGGAGCTTCTGATTTCCAGACATGAGGTCTCTCCTCCTTTCCAATTCAATTTCCTCTCTATGCAATTACTCATCCCCTTTCCTAGGAAGGGAAGAACAGCTCTTCCCTGCCACGGAGGTTGGCTGTTGCTTGCAGCTGGGAAATAGCCCCATATTTATCCCCCTTTCCCACCTCCCTGAATGATGCAGGGATCTGCAGGGTGGGAGCAGCAAGATGGTGACAGAGGTGGAAGATGCCTTGGCTGCTGGCTCTGAAGTCATCGCTAATACCCAGGGTGAGGAGAGAAATGGGTAACATCAACTGCCCACATCTCTGTGTTTGAATAGCCAAAGGGCAGAAGGGGAGACTCTGAAGGTGATTTTTCAACCTGTCTGGTATTGAGAGTAGCGAGAAAGAGTAAAATGAGGGCAAGCACTTGGTATCTAGTACAGAGTGTAAAGCGTGTGACGCAACCAGTGTGCAGCTGAGTGTATGCACTGCCCTGTGGGAATGGTGGAGTGATCAATCTGGCTGAATCCTCTTCTGGGATTAAACTGCAGCCCTCTTGTGAGCATGCTGAGATCAGTGAGTGCAGGCCGCAGCTGGTGTCTTCAGAACAACTTTTCTAACTTCTGAATGGGTCCTGGTTGTTTTGTTCCCTTTGTTACCCTGAGTGGGGCCTTTTTCTGCTGTTCTGCACTGTCTGTTCTCCTGCTGGCTCACTGCAAAATTAGTTTGGATTTTGTCCCTGGTTTAACCCTTACTTGTGTCTGTTTTAGTGCCCAGTGTATGACCTGGACCATAATGTGGAGTTCAACGGTGTTTACCAGTCTATGACTAAGCAGGCAGCCATAACGGTGCAGGTGAGATGCTGATTTTTGTCCCAGTGATGTTTGGTGTGGTTGTTTTTTTTTTTTTCAATGGCTTGTCTTATGTATTTCAAGTTTTCTTTTGTTGTTTCTGGTATGGCTGTGAGCCTTTGTTTTTATTGGATCAGCTGATATAAGTGGAAGAAGTGACGTTACCTTTTATTACAAAACCTTGCTTATGTTTGCTTAGGTAGGTGTGTTATGTCTTAGGGGCTGAGGCTGTAGATCAGAGTGGCTGCAGCCAAGGGTCTTCTGTTTGAACCTTGGCTCTTCTACCACTGAGTGGTGGTAGTAAGGCCTTTAAAATAAGCAAAGTTGAGGTAGATGATTTGCACTAATTGAAGTAAATTAATAAATGCATTAGTATTGGTTTGCTTGTACTGGGGCACTGCTGTGCTGCATACTGGTGAACTCAGTCAGCTTATTGTCGGCAAGGATGAGGGGAGCATCCACAGAAGCCAAGCTCTGTCTAGAGCAGGCAGGTCTCTGTAAGGCTGATGCCTGTGTAGCAACTAAAACCCGATCTCTGGCCTTCTGGAGCACCGCCTCTGCTTTGCATTGGAGGAAGAGGCTCCTTCATGTCTCATGGATTCCGTCTTCTTCCATCCTTCTGTGCAGAGAAAGGACTTCCCAGGTGAGCAGTTCTTCGTTGTGTTTGTCATCAAGCCGGAGGATTATGCCTGTGGGGGTTCTGTGCCTTCTTCCATTCATGGTAAGTTGTGCTGGGAGGTGGATTTGGTTGCTGCATCTGGGTAATGGAGCAGCAGGAGCCCTTTGGAACCTTCCTGTGGGATGAGATGTGATGGTCATGTAGCTCAGTCTTATCCATGTAGCTGTGAGGAAGAGCGAAGTATAAATTTGATATTGTCAGATAGGTTAAAAGTCTTGATCAATCCAGGAGATGCCTGATTCATTGGGGTTATGTGCTTTTCAAAGGAGTCACTGGTGTCTTGGGTATTGGAGACGTCCAGGCAATGCTGCTTACAGATTTTTGCTTGGGGGGGTGGGGTAGGGGGTGTGTGTGTGTTGGCTTTGTTGTGGTTTTTTTGGTTGTGTGGTTTGGTTTTGGGGTTTTTTTCCTCCCCCCCCCCCCCCCCCCCCCCCCCTTCCTGTATTAACCTCCTGCCTGCATGGAGGCCCAGATGACAGTTCCTGCAGGGAGCATCTTGTCCCACTGCTATCTTGGGATCTATGACAGCCCTAGACTTGGGGGAACAGGAAAAACTGGTAGTCTTGGGAGAATAATTTTACAAGAGACTTGTTCTAGAGCCTTTCCCAGCAAGAAAACATTGTGTCCACTTCCTGGGCAGTGGTAAAAGCAAAGCCTCCACCACTCACGTGGTGGCTGTAATGGGAGTGGGGACATTCCTATCCTCAAAGCCAGATGGTTTCCTACCTGTAGGAGAAGCAAGACTGCAAACAACAGATATACTGGGCTCTCCCAACACCCCCACACCCTGACACTCCTCCAATTTCCCCCATAAAAAAAGAATTGTCACCTTCTGGGTGTCTTTCTTTTATCCTAAAGCTGTCAGCAGAGGTCTACTGGCAGGGTGTGCTAAGCCCTGCTGAAACATAGCAGGTTGCTAGCATGGCATCCTGTACACAAGTGTTTTGCCAGCAAAGCTTTGGCCAAAGGCGCAAATGGTGTCCCAGTAGCTGTAGTGAGAGAAACTGCCCTTTGGGGAATAGATGAATAGGGGGTGAGATGCCCTTGGAATTCAGGCATCCAGACTTGAGCAATGTATGGAAGGCTCAAGCAGGGATTTCTAGTCTGAAAAAGAGGTTGTGGATAGGGAGGAGGGACGAAACATATGGAAAAGACTCTATGTTGGCAAGTCTGAGAGGTTTAAAGCAAAACCACACACAGATTATAGTGAAAAGCCAGACCCTGGTATTTTTACAACTTCAGAGAACTAAGATCAGGGCCAGAGATCGTAACGTTTGTTTGTTTTTATATTTGCTGTACGCTTTGCATCTCACAGGGAATGTCAACCGTACCTGGAACCTGCAGCGGATGAAGAACCTTCAAGTGACAATTGTGCCCTCTATTAAAAGTCAGTGTCTTTGGGCAGAGCAATGCAACTTTACAGGGGGACTTGGCACTTCTGCATAGAAGGGTATGGCTGGGCTGGCAGCCCTCTGCTGGGATGGTGCAGAAAGCACCAGCAAAGGAGTCAAAACCAATTGGAGCCCTGGTTCCTTCCAGGAGGTGCTGTGTGGCACGGGGTGGTCTCCCAGACACACCAGCTAGCACCGGGAGTGGGGAAATAGGGGGAGATCTTGCAATAGGTTCTGGCAATTTGTCTTGAAGAAAGCAGATGGATTTTGAAGGGCTTATTTGGGGCTGGGCATTGTCACCAGGTGCTGTTGGGAAGAGCAGGACAGGAGTGCTGCCTCTGAGAGGAGTTTTCCCTGCTCTGTGAGCTGACTGATGTCTTCTCTTTCCTCAGAATCCATTTATGTCCAGGCCATGTTCTTCAGCTTCCTGAGTTTCCTCTCCTTTTACCTAGGCTCGGTGGTTGTTGCTTTTGTGCACTACATCAGGTGCGTTGAGGGGTTTTACAAGAACAGCCTTTGTTTCTCATCATCCTCAAAGATGCGTCACCCTGCAGTACATCTGCGGCAAGTAGGGCAGCAAGCATCTGAACAGAGCAGCCAAAACTGTCCATGACTACTCAGTGGGCTCCTACTGACCATCAGCCAGAAAATTTGTCATCTTCTGCTGTGGGGATCATGGCAATGATGAAAACCTAAGGCTCTGCTCTCTAGCTTTTGTAATGTCCCACCCCTGGGTTTCCTTATGTATGAGGACACTGGGTGTCAGGTGAGAATTGTGATGGGGATATGGGGTGCCAGAGCACTGGGGAACCAAGGTGCTTCTCAGAGTGCTGGACTGAGTACTGCAATAAGTGGCAGTGACCCAAACAGGGCCTTGGAGTCTCAAGAATGCTGGTTTCCTTCCTGACCTGCCTCCACTGCCCCAGACCTTGGTGCCTGGGCTTGTATTGAGGAGAAGGTCTGCATCAGAGGTGAACTTGGGCACAGCTACCATGATGGGTTATTCTAGGATGCAAAAAAAAAGGCAAAACTCTTCCCAGCTGCCCCAGGGTTGCCTATTGCTCACTGGAGGCGATCTTGATGTCCTCTTGAGTGAGAGAAAGGACTGGAGGGGCAGGAAGGGGACAGTAGCATAAAAGGGAGGTAAGATTTACTCTTGTAGGGCGAGTAGGAGCTAGCACAGGATGAGAGCCTCAATGGGGCAGTGGGCAGGTGCTCTTAAGGTGGTGGGGATGGTGGAGTTTGCTGGGATCAGTCACTGCTGCCTGTGTAGGCAGTGACAACGGTTAAGCAAATCCTTTGTCCAAAGCATGGAGGCTGGAGAAGAGGGAGGCCCCTTCAACACTTTCCTGCCCTACTGGGCAAAGGTTGGTGTGAGAAAAGCCATCTAAAGCTTTCATCAAGTAGCAGGTTGGTTTTGTGGGAACAACACTTGTCAGCCAGCTCCTCAGACCAAATATGGCAAAGTGTTTTCAGCTGCTTCAGAAGTGGGGTTCTTAAAAGTTTAGTGCTCTGAAACAAAAGAGTTTCAAGATGGGGAGATGGCTTCAAGGCACATCAATGAAACAACATTTCATTGGAACAATTCAATGAAATTACTTAAGTGTGTGCATGTGTGTGCTCTTTTTTTGCTGTTATTTTTTCTTTGTTTTAAGCATATGTTTTGGTTTTTTTCTTTTTCTTACCCTCCCTTGTTTGGCACCTGCATTGCAGGAGGTGGTATTGGCTTCTTAAGCATCGTGCTTATGTGTGCCTCTAGCTGCTGCTGCCCTTTCAGTAGATTCTTATGTGCTTGGTCCCCTGAGTGGTGAAGTTGAGTTTGGGAAGGTGGTCTGAGAGTCTCTCCCAACATACTGAGCAGTGTAGGATGGGACAGTCATATAACTGGCTGTCCTGCCTCTGGTGGGTAGTTCAGGGGATAAAAAAACAACCTCTCTTGCTTTGGAAATTGGAGAGGTGGACAGCAAGCAGTCATGGATGAGCCGTGTCTAGTCCAACCAGTATTTTTCTTTTTTTGTTGTTGTTTTTGTTTGTTTCTTGTGTGGGTTTTTTTATGTGTTTATTAGAGCTTGCACCATATTTGCCTATGGCTGGCAGGTGATGGGGTTTGTTGGCTGTCTCATGAGTGCTGCCTGTTCTTTTTCAGGGTTCGGAGGAAGGCTTCGGCTGGGAGATTGAGTCCTGAGGATGGTAAGGTCTCTCTTCCGTTGTTTGACAGCTCTAAAAGAACAGCACAGTTCCCAGGCCAGGCAAAGGGCAGGCTGTCAGTCCAGTACCTTCTGTCCCTTTAAGCCTTCTTCCCTGTACACATACCACATAGTCTCTGGTGCTGATGAAAGACATTAGAACTTCTCTGCTCTCATAAGAGAGAATGTTTGAAGCAGGCTCCCCTGAACCTGGTCCTGACCCCTACCCTGAGGAGCTGGCTTTTAGAGGGGTGGAGGAAGGGCAAGCCTTGGCTAAGCCTGGCTACAGGCTAATGTTCCTGATGCCGGGTCTGTTCATTTCTAAGCAAGGCACTTTGAGTTTGTCAACTTTTATGCTTTAAGATTTCCTCTGCCTGGTTTAAACATGGGGTCTCTATAATTTTTTAATTCTAATTTATTTTTAACTGGGAATTGCAGACAACCAAGTAAATGAATGACTAATAGGTAGTGGTGTTTGTTTTATTTACTTTGGTATTGGATTCAGTTTATTTTATGCTGCACCCACATTTCAACATACTGCAGATTTAAGCATTATAAAAGCATAGCTGCATCTAAGAGGCTACCAGTGAAAGATGAATATTTTTGTCATGTGGATAGAGGGGGCAACTAGGAGTTCTTGTTTTCTGGAGAAGTCTGGGAGGCTGACAGTTCCATTTTTGTTTAAATATTTAGTGCCTGCCAAGTAGTTCAAAGCACTGGTCTGAGGTTAAAGGCATCATCATTTGTACCCCTCTCCTGGGGAAAGGGAGTACGTTATGTTTTGGCAGCATTGAAAGATCCTTGGTGTGTTCCCTTCTTTAATCCCCAGCTGCTTCAGTCTCTCTGGTCTGCTACATACCACCAGATAAACATACTAGTATGACTGAGCTGTGTTTAAAGGATCAGCAGTGGAACTTCAATCAGACCTAACATTACTTCAGTTAATATTTCTGCTGAGGATCTGGGGGCATTTGGATTCTTAGGAGTGGCTTTTTCAGCAGCTGAGATCCATGTATGCATCCCTGTATGTGCAATGTGCGAGAAAGGTTTTCTTCATGATTGACTGAACAAGGGGACTGTAAATATGTGCTTAAAATATTCTAATTTTAAGTTGTTTGGGATGGATCCTGCTGTGAGACAGCAGGTCTTAGGGCCCTGGAGAAATGGGAAAGGGCCTGTGTGTCAGGGTGTTTGGGGAAGCTGAAAGGACCTGGCCAAGGCCCTGGAAGAGCTCCAGGGTGGTGACAAGGGAGCACTGTCTAAGGCAAAGAGGCACAGTCTCAGCCAGGTGAGACCAGAAGCCTCAGGGAGTGCTGCTAGTGTTGCAGCTGAGTGTTCATGTGCTGAAGGCAGTTTAGAATCTGCTTTCCAAGCTGCCCTGCCAAGAGGTGGAAGTTAAATTTTGGTGCTTGGAAAGTTCCCAGAGAAGCTGCAGGGCACAGATGCTGTGCTTAACACAGACCTGAAGGGCAGAGAACTGGGTTCCTGGGCAGGGGAGGATTCCTGAAGAAAGAACAGAGGACCACAGTTCCTTCTTGATTTACAGGCTTCCTCACAGAGGCACCTGCTCCTTCTGTGACCTGCCCTGTCCTCTCGCTTGTCCTCTGTCACCTTCACATGCCTGGCACAGCATGCCACAGCCATGTCCCTTCCTCTAGGGAGGAACCATGTCCTACCCACGTGCTGTTTCTTTCTCTTATTGTGTTGCTTCAGGGTGTGTGTCTGACTGATGCCTAGAAAATGATAACTAGCATCTTCCCTGTCCTCCAGATCAGCCAGGGCATGCTGGTTTTCTCTCAATTTTTTTTTTCTCCTCTTCCCACCCACTGGAATTTCTCTTCCTCCAAAGTACCCCTGGGTCTTGCCTTCTCCATCACTCCCCTTTCCTTTCCCCATCCCCACCAAGAAAGTGTGGATGGAAGTGCTGAGAAATCTGTTGCTGCCCTTTGTCTTTGAATATCCTCCAACTCCATGTGCCCTTTTGTTCCTGTCAACCATTTTATGCCTGGCTTCTGTGGTTAACTTTTTTTTTTAATCCTGTGACACACCTCCCATTCCACATCATCACTATCTGGTGGAGGCAATAGCTGGAGGAACCACACCTAGTGCGGTATATTTACTTTGCTGACTCACTCACACACTGGGAAGTGGGACTGAAATTAGTGGGTGAGCTGGGTCTGAAGAGGGCAGAGCACCTCTTCTCCCTCACATCCCTGGGTTGTCAAGATTTAAATCTTGGTTACTTGGGAGAGAAGGCTGACAGGTCATTTGAGAGCATAAAGCCTGGTCTAAAATAAGGAGGGAGCAACCCTGTGGGACAGGACTGACGGGAGTAGGAATTGTGTGTGTGCCTTGGTGCTGTGAACATGGGGAAATGCTTCTTTCACTCTTTTACCAGTGACCTGGATGCCCAAATGACATTAAAGCAACAGGAAAAACTTCCATGAAAGAGGGAGGGTTGCACAGCAGGTGATGACTAGAAGGTGAATCTTGCTACTCCAGCAACCTACAACAGCATCCTGCTAAGCCCAGCTCAGGGATGAAGGGGTGTCATGTGGGGGGCTGCGGTGAGTCAGAGCCTCTAGTCCTCAGTCCATGCCATGATGTCCACTTCTGCTCCTCTGAGTTGTTTGTTGCCCTGTCAGAGGGATGGGGCAGGAGGGTAGAGAAGCTAAAATGGAGACCAAGTCTAAGCCCACAGCCCAATAAAAGCACAGTGAACGTGTCAAAGGAAAGTAGTAATTTGGACTTGAAACATCAAATGTTATTGCTGTATGGGTGCTCCCCTGCCTAGGAACTGGGCCCAGGCAGTGAAAAGTTTTGTGGTTCTTTACATGTGTGGCTAATAGAAATGTTATAAAAACCTCCACAAGGTGTTACAGAATTGTCCAGAATTAGCAGCTGGAAAGAGGAGTCTGCCTGTGCCTGTCAGTTTGGGACAGATCGAGTGCTGGGAAGCCAGAGGTGCAGCTTGGGAAGCCAGGCCATTGCCAGGCTGCAGTAAAGTTGCTTGGCTTTAAATACTATCCCACGTCCTGTGTCCCTGTGCTGCTGACTGGCTGCACGATGTTGTTGCAAGGGTGAAGCTTTTTAAGCAGCTGGACCTGTCTCGCTGTTTGCCACCACTGGAAGACATGGTCCTGCTCCTGCTGCTCTTGCTTCCTTCCCTTTTGGGGAGATGGGTGTTTGACCCCTCACTGTGGGGATTCAGCTGGCTGTGTTTTGTGCTGTTTGTCTGCTGCCAGTTCAGCAGCTGAGTCCTGTCACAGAGGCAAAAAAAGGGAATGTGGAGGCAGGAGGGGAAAGTCTCAGTGCAACCTGACTGGGAGGTGCAGCCCTTCTCGCTTCAGACGTGCGGGCAGGAGGCAGGGACTTCCCAGCCCTCAAAGGCTTGCCCCTCTTGTCATCACCACAAGATTGTGACTGCTTTTTGCATGGAGCATTTTTTGCTTTCTCCTTGATGGGTTAAAACTGTGTAGCAACTGTCTTGCCAAAGGCTGTCTATGACTCTTCCAGGGATAACTGGAGGTAGCAATATTTGACTAGATCAATGCGTGAGGAGGGGAAGGAGAAGAATTAGCAATTCAGAAGTATTGTGAGAGTATCCTCACTCTGAGTATTGTGAGACTTGCTCTAGAATTTGCCAGGTCTTGCAGCCCAATAACATGATCCCTACAGGGTGCTGGAGGGAGGCTCGTGCTGTTGTGAGTCGAACTGGCAGCCTGTGAGGGGACACTGAAGGAAATGGGTTTGCTTCATGTTGCAAAGTAAGAGTTTCCCTTCTGCACAGTATGCTCTGGAGGGAGACTGCCATCTGTTTGGAGAAATGCTGCTTTTCCCAAGCCCCTTCAGTTTTTCAATCTGTTTGTATTCACCTCAGAGATGCGTTTTGAAGCACTGACATGAAACTAATTGTCCCTTTTGGGTCTGTTTTCTTTGCAGGATCTGGGATAATGACGTCTTCGCACCCAATCACAGCCAGCACTCCTGAGGGAAGCAGCTATGGTGCTATTGGTACAGTATCTTCCAGAACTGGGGGCACAGGGAGGGTTCTGTCTGGGGCAGGGGAAGGCACTTTGAGCTGTTTTAAAGCCAGGAGGGAATAAAACCCCAAGCTGCTTTAGAAGCAGCTTGCAACTACTTAAAAATAAATAAATGTAGCTTAGGAGGTTCAGGTTGCGCTTTAGGGCAAAACATCAACATCAAAAAGGTGGCAAATCTCTGGAAAAGGTGTCTGGAGATACTGACATTAGAAATGTTTGTGTCTGCTAGACAAAGCCACAGTCACCTGATAAGTGTTGGTGACAATCCTACAAAGTGTTGGTGGCAAGTCTGACTAGGGACTGACAAAAGTCCCTTCCAGCCAAGCTTCTAGGTGTCTGTTATGAGCTCATCAAGCCTGCCTTTAGACTGAAGCATGCTGTTCACTGGAAGGTTGAAGGGTTGTATGCTGCAAAGCAAGACAGAATCAGAACTTCTTGCAGTCCAGAGGTTTCACCGGGGAGAAATAATGTCATGCTGTCAACAGGTGAACCATGCCCTGGCAGCAGAGGAGAGGAAAAACCTCCCAAGGGTCCTGCTAATCTGAGATGATAGGAAATGCCTTCCTTTGCCAGAGTATTTCTTAGTCTCCTTACAACAGTTTTTCCTTCCTGTGGAGGAATAGGTATTGAATAGCTCAGTGCTGGGGACTTTTGGACATAATCCTTGAATTTGACAGCTTGGAGACCCAGGTTGCACGGTGAGGTGGTGCAGGTCCAGGGCAGTGTGAGGCAGCCGCTCAAATGAGAGAGGAGAGCAGCTTTGTGTAATTTTTGGTCCCTTCTCAGGGTGCATTTGCTCACTGTGGTGTAAAGACAGCCCTGACACTCCAGATATTACCCAGTTGTTGGACACTGCAGATGTGATATCTCTAAACACCTGACAAACACAGAACTTGTATTTCATGAGGTTTGGGAAAAATTCAGGAGGATTTAAGTCCTTGAATAGAGTTGAAGGCTTCGTCATCAACCTACCACCCTTTCCCAATTCCCAAGGAAATGCTTTAAAAACATTTGGGAAATGAGGAAGAAACTTGTGTTCTGCTCATGCCAGTATGGAGAATGGGCTGGCTGGAAGCTTGGCCAGTCTGTGGGAAGTGCAGGGAGGTCCTGCTGACCTGCAGGTGACTGATACTGTGGATGCAATGGGAGCAAAGCTGATGTTCTGACTGCTTTGAAAAATTGACTTTCCTTCCTCTTTGTCTTTTGTTCTACAGTATTTTTAGAAAAGCTTATATATAAAGCTTATATAAAATCTGGAGATAAACTAGGTCAGCCTGTTTCTGACCCCTGAACAGTCTGCTACTTTCACTAGAACTTTCTGGCTTGTCTCAGACTTCCAGATTTCAGAGCCCAGGCTAGTAAAGAGTAGAAAATGTTAGAGATGAAAAGTAATAGAATAAAAGCAGAGGAAAAAACTGAAATGCTGCAGAGGGGGGAAGATGGTCCTTGAAAGTGCTCTTAGCTGATAATCTGAGACTTTTAGGAAGGTTTGTGATCATGGAAAAACTTGTTCCCTGAAATGGCCATATCAATGTGTCCCAGCAGATTGCGGCTGGTATCTGGGACAGCTTTCTTCTTGCTGTGCATAGATGGATTTAGCCTTTACTCTGCCTGTTTCCTTCTCCCTGCTCTGCTCCAGACGAGTCAAGCTCCAGCGGTGGACGGCAGTTGTCCTCCCCGGGGTGCGGGCTGCCAGCTGGTTCTGACACAGACAGCTCTGTGGAGGAAGAGAGTGACTTCGACACTATGCCAGAAATTGAAAGTGATAAGAATGTCATCCGCACTAAGGTACAGCTGGTGTTGCAACTCTGGCTGTGATGCTGGGCCATGGATACATCTGGGCCAGAACCAGTGCTAGTCACATGCCAGGATTTTTAAGTTTCCATTTCCCTTTTAGGTGGATTTAATCTAATAAAGTTGAATGTGCTTCTTAGTGTTTTTTCAGAGTCTAGGAAGCTTTCCTGCTGTGCTAATTGTGCTGTTGAAATGAGTGATTTAATATGGAAAATCAGAACGTGTTGGGGGCTATTGATAAAGAAGGAGGAAGCCCAGAGTGTCTCAGACAGTCCAAGGAGGTGCAACAGCATAGGGAGAAAATAATGTACAATAGTAGGTAGTTATCTGGTATGAGTAGTGTGACTACAGTGAATGTACAGAGGGGTTTTAAGCTAACAACTCTGACTGCCTCCTTCTGTCACCCCACACTGCTCCATGTGGTCAGAGCCATTCCTGGAGGTCAGAAGGTTTTACAGAGCTCATTCCCCATAGATTCAAAGGACACAATGAGCTTGCTGTGTTTAAAAAAAACCAAACCAAAACAAAAACCAAAAAAACCCCCCCAAAAACGTCCAAGTAACACCAAACTGCATATTGTCCAAATATGTCAAGATCTACTGGCTTCTGTTGTCTTCATTAGTTCTTTTCTGTTTTCTTCCCTCTTTCCTCACCTACTAAGGTGTTCCTCTATCTATCAGACTTGTCCAGGAAGGACCGAAGGATTGTCAGCAAAAAATACAAAATCTATTTCTGGTAAGGAGAAGACAACACTGGTAAGGCCCAAGCTCTGGACCCATTCTCTGGTTGTGCAGTCTGTCCATGAGCCCTTCTTCTGAACTACACTTTAGACCTGAGGATATTTTTTGAGCCATTCTGTTACACATTCTGACCCTGTTCCAGCCAGTAACTGCAGATCCCACGTACCTCAAATAAGGATATTTGTGGACCAGCGCTTGATTCTTACAATGGATTCTGGTTTGCATAATTGCTTTAAAGTGTGGTAACAACTGGTGTGCTGGAACATACTGGGGAAAGGGAGAAATTGGCACTCAAACACACGAGCTTGTGGTCCACATCCTGGCTCTTCTTGTGCCCTTGACATTTGCTTCCTGTTTGCATTAGCACGTTTGCTCTTCTGCTTCAGGAGATCATAACCAGAGGTATAAAGCTCTGGCTGGGAGAGCGGGGTCTGTGCCCCTTGGCACTGAGGTGTATGCTCCACAAGCACTCTGGAGCTCTGTCCTGGGTGTGCACCAATTGTTTTGGTGTGTGTAACTACTCCTACTGTCTTCTCTCTGCAGGAACATCATCACCATTGCAGTGTTTTATGCCCTGCCAGTCATCCAGCTTGTCATCACTTACCAGACGGTGCGTTCGGCTCTGTGGCTGTCCCCCACGCTTGGGTCCCCTTGCCTTTAAACTTGCTCTCTGGTGACATGGTGTGAGGATGACGGTTGTAGCAATCACCCAGGAATCCTGCTCTGTCTGAGGAGCAGTTTACCTTAGCTGCTCTCCCTGCACTGTGTGTTGAGTGTTGCTGCTGGCTTGGCTCGCCGAGCTTGCAGTTCTGATATTTTTGCTGGGGAAATGGGAGTGCAGCTGTTTTCCTGCTCATCTGATGTCTCATTTGGGGCCTGTTTCATTTTAGAGGCAGGAGGAATCTGCTGTTTTCTCTAAAAGGCAACTGAAAGCAAGTAGGGTTTGCTGTGATATGAGTGATTTCTCTTCCCTTCTCCCCACCCTTGCAGTTATTCAGACATCTGCAAGCAGATCTATTAGTGGTAAGGTTGAGAGCACAATATGTTTCCTCTGAAGACTGTTGTCAGGTTTGTGGCCTGTGGCAATATCTTGTCCCCCACTAAAAGCTTCCCTTGCAGATGTCAGTACTCCCCAGTGCCAGTGTGAGAGATAGGCTGTGTCCTGGTACACCTTGTGTACATGCAGTGTTTGCACGAAGCAAACCCCCCAGAACACAGAGGATTTGCTAATATCAGGTCTCCCACCTCCTCTCTGTGCAGGTAGTGAATGTGACGGGCAATCAGGACATCTGCTACTACAACTTTCTGTGTGCTCATCCCCTTGGGGTGCTGAGGTGAGTGAGCCCCATGATCATTACATTATTATCTTGTGCTTCCTGAGTGTCAGGATTTTATCCTTGCTAGGCTCACAGTAACTTTAAGACCACTGAGAGGGTAGGACTCTGAGCTTTTTGCTCAGCTGTTTTGCTCAGCAGTGGCTTTCTGTTGCAGTGAGGCACGTGCACTCAGGAACATATGGCACCTGGGTTCCCCTAGCAAACCTACAGCACAGCAATGAGGTGTTCCTGTGCTCTTTTGGACATTTTTCACTTGTATCCAAGGAGCAGCAGCTCTGCAGAGAAGTTCAGAACAGTACTTTCAGTGCAGCACTTCTCTGAACTAATGGGCAAATAAAGCCCAGAGTTGGACATCTCGCAAAGGACGTGTTAAATCCACTGGGGCAGGGGAACTACTCCACCTAAAATTGTCATCCAGGGTGCAAAACTGGCAGGTGTTTGGCACCTACTGAGGTGGAGGATGGAGAAGGGGCAGGGAGTGAAATGGATTCAGCTAATCATGGCCCGGGGGCAGCTTCCTGCTGCTGTACTGCCTTTGTCTTAAACCTTCTTTTTCCTTTCAGTGCCTTCAACAACATCCTCAGCAACGTGGGCCACATGCTGCTGGGCTTTCTCTTCCTCCTCATTGTGTTGCGCAGGGACATTCTCCACCGTCGGGCCATGGAGATGAAAGATGTCTATACCCTGGTAGGAAGCATGGTTGCGTGGGGCTGAGTGGAGGGAGGAAAGACAGGGAGAACTTGAAAACGAGAGTGATACACAGTGGGTTTCCATTTGCCTTCATTGCTGGAGGATTGAATCCTCCTTGGTTTTCCTCCCCTGAAAAGGGGTCTAGGTGAGACACTCAAGTTCTTGCACACCCCAGTACTTTGCTGCTTACAGTATGTCCATACTGCTACAGTGATCCAAGTTGGGCTTGCAAAGACAAGGAGATGAGTAGAGAGAAAGACTCCTGTGGCTGTGGCTTTTCCTCCAGCACTCACTGTGGAGGAACTGGAACAGTAGGAGTGTCCCAAGATGCTTTTGTTTATAGTGAGGTCAAGAGTTCCCTCTTGGCACTCTTGTTAGCAAGAGGGAATAGATTTGCCTATGATAACCCAGAGGAATTTGGCTGCCTCTAGCTCTGAAGCAGAGCTGCTTGCAGCCAGAGCTTCTGCACTCTCTTTAGTATCTTCTGGGAGAGGACAGAGGAATCTGCAGCCCTGTGGGCAGTGGTGCTGGTCGTTTCTGGAGACAAACTGCTCTGTTTTCACTGGCTCGGTAGCAAGGAAAGGCCTTAACGGTTTTAAGGGTCGGCTGCTTATGGTTTTCAGATGAGATCTCAGCCAGACTGTGATGGAGATGCTTTCTTACCTGGGCTGATGGGCTCTGCTCCTCAGGTGCTTTTAACCCCCTGCTGACCACAAGAACAAGACTGCTATTCTGGGTCCCCAGTGCTCTCTGAATTTTGGGCAGGATGTAGCATGGCACAAGGCACAGGACAGAGATATTTAGTCTCAAGATATCAGTACCAAGACACTGAGGTCTTCAGACCAGAATTTTCTGTGTGATTAGCTTGGGTTTGCTGCCTGTGGAATCACCTGGCTATACAGTGTGGCTAAATGCAGAGCCCGTGGTTGCACATGGCGCACTGTGCTGCACTGGCGACTGAAGAACATGCATAGGGGTTGGAAGGAACGAAGTGGTGAGGAGTGGAAGCTTGCTTATCAGTGAGGGTACTTACTATACAGCTGTGCTCTCTTCCAGGACTATGGGATCCCAAAGCATTTTGGTCTCTTCTATGCTATGGGCATCGCTCTGATGATGGAAGGGGTGCTCAGTGCCTGTTATCATGTCTGCCCTAATTACTCCAATTTCCAGTTTGGTAAGCTGAGTTTCCTTTCTCCTTTTGAGCTGGGGTTAGGGTTTGCCTGACTCCTGAGTTGCTGGCATTTCCCATTCCTCTACCCTTGCAAACTTCTCTAGAGTCTGCCTCTTCCAGGACTCAGTCAGGAAGAGGTGAGGCTTTGGATGCTGGGGACTCTAATGCATTTCATCCTCCTCTCCAGACCTCGGGACTATAGTAGTGCACTACTGGGAAGATCTCCCTTTGCTTTTGTAGCTCAATATTTGAAGATAGTAACTGCACAGCCTGAGTGGCAGAGTACTCAAGCCTAGGAAGCCTATGACTGCCATCGCAGTGGAAACTCTTTCCTCTGTGGGCTCCTTCACCTTCCTGGGGAAGAGAAGACTCAGGCAGGATCTTCTCTGTGTGTGTGAATCCCTGATGAGAAGGGATGAAGATGAGGGAGCCAGATTCTTTTTAGTGTGGTGCCCAGTGAAAGAACAAGAGGCAATGGCCACAAATTAAAACACAGGAAAGGGATGAAACTTCATCTGAACACAGGAAAACATTTTGGGTGTTTTATTTGATTTTTTTGGTGTTTGGTTTTTTTTTTTTGTTTGTTTGTTTTTTTTTTTTTTTACTTTGAGGGTGGTCAAAGACTGAACAGGTTGCCCAGAGAGGTTCTGGAGTCTCCTTCTGTGGAGATATTCAAAGCCTGACTGGGCATGGTCCTGGGCAACTCTCTCATAGCTGATGCTGCTTGAGCAGGGGTGTTGGACCAGACAATCTCCAGAGGTCCCTTCTAACCTCAACCATTCTGATTCCCTGCCTTTTTCTCTGCTGCACTTATTTTCTGAGCCCCTTTGATTTTTGTTGCCCCAGAGCATGGTAGATGTGCTGCAAGATGGCAAAGCACAAAGCGTTGTACAGTGTAGCACAGCATCAGGGATCCGTGCCTACCAGCCTTGGGTTTGGCCCTGCTGCTGCACTTCTTTACACGCACTCAGAACAGCTTTCTCAGCCTACTGGCAGTACCTGTTTTCACTGGTTTTGTTGTGCTCCCTCCACAGACACCTCCTTCATGTACATGATCGCAGGGCTGTGCATGCTCAAGCTCTACCAGACCCGCCACCCGGACATCAATGCCAGCGCCTACTCTGCCTATGCCTCGTTTGCTGTGGTGATCTGTCTGGCTGTCCTTGGAGTGGTATGGCTCCCTCTTACCTACCTGCTCCTCTGGGAAGGAGGTGGTGTGGCTGGGAACATAGCTTAAGTGGGCAAATGATGGGAGAGCAGTGGGGTAGGATAAGAGTGTGTTAAGCAGCTGCGAGTATTTGAATTCCCAGTACTCTTGGGTCTTCCTCCTCCCTTCCCCTAGGCTTGCAGGGAGGGGAAGAGCAGAGCAGTTTTTGCTAGGTGGGCTCCTTTTTGGCCTTTTCCCACGTGCCCTTAAGAGGAGAAATTCATGCATCCAGGTGTCCATGACCAAGTGTGCAGCTGGTGTCCTGTGGGATGGCCCCTCACTGCAAAAAGGCCATTGAATGACTCGAGCGTGTCCAGAGAAGGGCAACGAAGCTGGTGCAGGGTCTGGAGCACAGGTCTGATGGGGAGCGGCTGAGGGAACTGGGGGGGTTTAGTCTGGAGAAGAGGAGGCTGAGGGGAGACCTCATGGCCCTCTACAACTCCCTGAAAGGAGGGTGCAGAGAGGGGGGATGAGTCTCTTGACCCAAGGAACAAGCGCCAGGACAAGAGGGAATGACCTCAAGCTGCGCCAGGGCAGGGTCAGACTAGCTCTTAGGAAGTATTTCTTTGCAGAAGGGGTTGTTGGGCGTTGGAATGGGCTGCCCAGGGCAGGGGTGGAGTCCCCATCCCTGGAGGGGTTGAAGAGTTGGGTTGACCCAGCACTGAGGGATCTGGTGGAGTTGAGAACGGTCAGTGTGAGGTTAATGGTTGGACTAGATGATTGATCTTCAAGGTCTTTTCCAACCTAGATGATTCTGTGAATTCTTGCTCTGAACTAGGCACTGAGTCCCAGCAGGCTGTCAGCCCCTCGCTACCTGACATAATGCAGAATAACAATTGATTCTGCAATGGTCTCTAGGTAGGAGACTGGGATAAGGCATGCAGGAATAGATGGTGAACTTGGGACTTCCCAAGGATCTCTCGATAGCTGTGGTAGATCTGCATACCCAGGTTCAAAACACTGGGGTTTTATTATGGGATGCTGTATTTTTTTTCTTGGGGGATGATTTGAAACTGTAGAGTAGAGTTTATATGTCTCCCTTGCTCTATTCATGCAGAGGTGGCTTTTCTGTTTGCCTCTTCCCCCCGCCCCGTTCAGGCATGTGCTGTGCCCCAGGGGAGGGGAGTGTGTGGTCACAGCCTGATGGCAGACCAGAGTTTCTGGACTCCTTAATGTATAATTGAAAAAATAAAGTTTTAATACAACATTATCCCGCCTTTGTAGGTCACTTCTCTTAAAGTGAAAGTGTAAAACAGGTGCAAGTGCCTGCAGAGCAGCTTTGTCCTTTTTGGTGTACTATGATGTACTTCTTAAAGTAACAGTTGGTTTCCTGATTGCCTTTGTAAAAACCCAGCTCCTGGCTGGAGAGCTGCTGCCCACCTCATCGGGGAGAGCTTGCCCAGCCTGGGAATCCTTGGATTTCTGCTGCCTGGGCCAGCTGCAGACCTTCCAAGCTGTCATCCTTGTCTGAAGGGACGTTCAGAAAGAATGGTCTCCTCTTCCAGAGGTGCTGAGGTCCTCTTGCTTCTCTGGACTTTGTTTGGATTTAAAGATCTGTTTTTGGGTTGGAAGATTTGGGGGTTTCTCTCCCGTGTTCATTGAGGTTGTCTAATGCCCCGTGGTGACATAGGAGAGAGAAGGATTGGCCTCCTGATAAGAGCTCAGTCTTCTGGTTTTTTTGCAGGTGTTTGGGAAAAATGACATGTGGTTTTGGGTCATTTTCTCAATGATCCATGTTTTGGCCTCGCTGGCTCTCAGCACCCAGATCTACTACATGGGCCGCTTCAAGATCGGTGAGTGCTGTGACTGAACCACCTCGCTCTCGGGGGTGCAGGTGTTTTCTGTCCTCACCTGCGTGAGTCACCTACGTGGCGCATCTGCGAGCACAGTCCCATGGCCTGTGCTTGTGTTCTGGGTTATCCTCTCCTCTCACCCATCCGATGCCCTTCCTGGCCTCTGAAGTCCTCGTGCTGCTGCTTCCCAGACCCACGGGAGGCAGCAGGACCTGTCTGCTCTGTGGTGGCAGAAGAGCTGGGCTCTGAGGCAGCCTGCCCTGCAGCTACAGCTCTGTGCTCAGAGCAGTGAGCAATGTAAAACCCTGTCACGGGGTGAAGGGGGAGAGGGTCTGGTGGGGAACCCAGCTCTTGTGCTCTGCTTACAAACATATTTCTCCTTCCTCTTCTGCTTCTGTCTGCCTCAGATGGCCCTGACTCAGGTAACTGTCAGCAGCTCTCATTTTTTTTCCTCTGTTGAACTGATTGAGCAGTGATGTAGCTGCTGAGGATGCATGGATGTGTGTGGGGAGGGAGGCTCGTGGGCCACCTGGGGTCAGCTCTTGAGAAGTGAAGTCAGTTTGCCGGCAGCACTGCCAGTCCCGTTCCTTGGCAGGATATAGCCCAGGAGAGCTCACATCTTGGGGCAGGAGCCTTTTCAAGCTCTGCATTTGTGGCTGAATCTTGTGTGTGCATGCATGTCGGTCCATCCCCGCTGCTACTGATGGCTCTCCAGTGAAGCTTCTGCTATGATTTTGGCAGGAGGAGTGTCTTGAGTGCACTCCGCCCTTCTGTGACCCTCTAAGGCCTGTGGGATCTGTTTCTGCTGTTTCCCCACTCTGGCAGCTTGTTCCATGGAAGGTTCTTTTCCCCCTTCCTGCACACACATCTCTCTTCCAGAGATGCAGTTGCAAAGCCAGCCTGTTCACATGTACAGAGAGGGCCTGTTGGACTTCTGGGCAGTGCTAGCGTTGAGAGGATTTTTTTAATCTTAATTATTTCTGTTTGAACCTGTTGTTCTGACCAAATGCCATCCACACGCTGTGACGGCTGCCCTTCTCAGCACAGTTCCCAAAGGGCAGGAAATGAGTGACACCTTCACCCATCCACAGGCTGGGTCCTCTGTTGTCAGCCGGTGGGTGTCCGTGTCTTTCCTCTGTAGGCATTTTGGAGCTCGCTCTGCTGGTTGTTCTGGCTTTTTATCCTCTTCTTTGACAGACTTGGGGATATTTCGACGGGCAGCAATGGTGCTGTATACAGACTGTATCCAGCAGTGCAGTCGACCAATGTACATGGTAGGTGATTTCTCATCTCAGCACCTCTCAGCAATTGCTCACTTTCTAGGCAATGTGCAGAGTGTGACTATTTGAAAAAGTGATGCTCCCTGCTTCCCTTCTTTGCCCTCCTCCAAAATGTTTGGGGTAAGTGTAGGCTTCCACTGGAGCGGTTTACCCTCTGCCTTTAGGCCTCCCCTGATCTCAGGCTTGATGAATAAAACATCAGAGCAAAGGTGATACAAGAACGATAGGATTTGCCTTTTCTCTTGCTCTCTGGGGGCATCCATCCATTCAAAGGACTGGGTATGAGGCTCTGTGGAGCGCAGCCTCTCTGGGGAAGGCAGCGACTACTTTGGCTCTGTGGCTTAAGCAACAGCTATTGCTATTTCTACAGCACCTCAGGGCAGACAGCAAAGAAATATGAAAAAGTAGCTGTTTCCTTGTGTCCCACTGATTACTTTCTTCCTGGCACAGAGCGCTAATTAGAGCTTGAAGCCAAATGAAATTTTTATCCATGAGCATCCTTTATATTTTTTACTTATTTATTCTCCCATCTCTGAATAAATGTCAGGCTGAGTTTTGCAAGCAAACTCAGTGCACTCAGGCATAAAGTAAGCCTGGCCAGCCTGAAACAGCTACATCTGTAAGCATAAATGCACATGCCCCACAGATGTAACCCTTCTGCCTGCTGTAGTTACAGTGCTTCCCCACCTAATGGTGAGATGGGTGAAAAAGGGCTCTGTGAGTATGTGCAGGATGCTATCCAAAGCTGCCCCTGCTGCTCTTTCAAGCACATCCTTGCTCTGTGCCATAATTTTTCTGTAAAATGGTGAGAGGGAAGGAATCTAACTAGAAAAGCAGTGGAAACCATCAAAGGATTTGCAGAACCTTCTGAGGTTGATCCTTAAGTGTTGTTGGGCTTGTCCTTTTTTAGATGTTTTGTCTCCTCCTTGCAACATTTTCCTCAAATTTGTGAGGGCCAGAGCAGTTTCCATCTGTCAAAAGCTCCCACAGAGCAAACTTCAGAGCATGTGTGTTTGCAGGAACCAGACTCCAAATCCTCACCTAGTGGTATCCTGAATTTCTGAGGCAGAGGCCTCTTCTTGCATTTCCTTCTGTTTTCATATGACCATCAGTGTCTCCTCCTCAGGACAGGATGGTGCTGCTCATTGTTGGAAACCTGGTCAACTGGTCCTTGTAAGTAGTGGGGTGTCGGTGTCTTGTGTACTTGTGCACGCGGGCAGCAAGATTCAGTACTGACACACAAGTGGCCTGAAGCGATGGGGAAATGCAGCAGCCTCTGTGCGATAATCCTGTGCTGGGGCCTTTCCGATGCATTTTGGCGAGGATCTGGATCAGCTGAGCGCTGGTGGTAGATCCGTAGGATGCCGTGCAGCACTACAGAGCTACGTCAGGCACCCTGAAGCATCTCAGCTGGTGCTGTCTCATGGCTCATTCCTGAGCGAGCTTGCGTAGGGCTTGGCCTGGTACCACGGTGATGTGTTGTGCTGTACACGTGCTTCTCATGTAGCTGGGAGCTCTCTGGTGCAGCCAAGGTGCGGGAGACTTGATAGATGCTCGTTAGTCACAGTCGTGGAGCCTGTCTCTGCAGTAACTGCGTGGATGGAGGGATCAGCTCTTGGATGAGACCTCAAGTCATTGCCCCAAGCTCTTGCTTTTCACTAAAGCTGTTTCTTGGGGACATAACTTCTGCTGAACATACAGATATGGTGCCGGCTCCTCTCGAGTGAGATGCGTTTGGCCGTGGGTTGGAAGCAACCCAGGGCCCTTGCCTCTCCTCTGGGGTCTCTGGTTGCTCTCAGCAGCTGACCGTGGCTGAGTTTGTTCTGTTTTGCTTCTCAGCAGGGAGCAGAGGTAAACCATGCATGTCCTCCAGGGAATTGGAAGGCTGTGGCAGGGCTGCTGGGTCCTGTGGTCTGGGGGGAGCAGCGGGTGGCAGTCATTTGGGGATGTACCCCGTCCCCAGTGAAAAAGGCTGTCTAATGTCCCTTCCTCCCCCTCCCTTAGTGCTATCTTTGGACTGGTATATCGGCCCAGAGACTTTGCATCCTACATACTGGGGATCTTTATCTGTAACCTCTTGCTGTACCTGGCTTTCTACATCATCATGAAGGTAAAGAAGGCAGCTATAACTGTCCCTGGGGTGTGTGTCTCCAAATGGGACAGGATGGGTCTCTTTTGGCTGCAGATGGATGTGGAGGGACCTTTGTGGGGCTCAGGGCGGGACAAGGTGTTGGTGTTGGGGAGGGATGCCGCATAGTGTCCGGACTGTGTCTCCCTGGGGTGGGCAGCCTTTCGCTGATGCAGATGGTCCAGGCTGGTGTGTCAGCCCTACGCACGGCTCCAGCCCCTGGGAAGGACTCAGGCACGTTGTGAAGCTATTTCCCTGTCTACAGCTCCGCAGCTCTGAGAAGCTCCTGCCCATCCCTCTCTTCTGCATCGTGGCCACGGCAGTGGTGTGGGCAGCTGCCCTCTACTTCTTCTTCCAGACCCTCAGCAGCTGGGAGGTAAAGTTCCCCTTTCACTGTCTTTCTGTCCATGTCCCCCTCTCATCATCTTCCTTTCCTGTTGTTTGTTTTACACAAAAAACACTCCAGGGAAGAGTCTTGGGCTGCTCATTGAGAACTGAAAGAGTTTAACTCCTTCAGCAGGCTGGGAAGGGAGCCTGGGAAGCTGTGCTGAGCCAAACATGACTGTATGCATGTAGCTGTAGAGAGACTATTTATCACCCAGGTCATCCAGAGGTGGCTAGTTCTCACCATGGGACAGAGGAGGAGCTGGGGATCTGAAAGCAAAAGCTGGGGATCTGAAAGCAAAACTGGGGAAATCCTGAGCAGTGCTGGATGGAAGGCTTCTCCCTCAAGCAGATGGCCAATGGGAAATAACCTGCCTGGGGTTGTCGGGGCTCTCCATGGCCTTGGGAAGCTCTTAAATCCTGACTGGATACCTTCTAACAAGATACTGTGTCCATCTCTGTGGAAGTGAGGGGCTTGTGGCAGGGTGGTCTGGTGGAGACTGTGCAGCTTGTGCTGTGCTGTGGAGACCAGGAGGTTCCCTCCCCCCAGCTGCAGGTTGTGGCCCCAGATCCATCCCTAAGCCTAAGTATGACACTGTGTTCCTGCCCTGCTCTCTCACCACAAGTCTGGCCAGCACAGCGCCTTTTCCTGGCTCTTGTGTGAAGGGTTAAGAGAGGGCAATCTCCAGAGCGTCCAACAAGGCCAGCAAGGGCCCTGTGTGAGTGGATATTGGGTCCTGACCCCCTGCCCTCTCCCCTAGGAGACTCCAGCAGAGTCCCGGGAGAAGAACCGGCCATGCATCCTGCTGGGCTTCTTCGATGACCACGACGTCTGGCACTTCCTCTCTGCAGCTGCCTTGTTCTTCTCCTTTCTGGTGAGTGAGTCTTGCCGAGTCTCCTACTCTGCTATATGGCCTCACCCTCTCCTCTTCCTCCTTGTCACTCTTTATCTGCATGGAGCTGTGGCTGCCCCAGGACCCCACAGAAGTGCCCCAACTCCTCTGCTTGGCTCTGGTTCCAGCCATCCTTCACAGTGGGATGCTCCTTGTCAGTGGGATCAGGCTTTTTCCTTTGGCTTGTGGCTCCCTGCACCATCAGGAGCTGGTCGTTCTCCCCAGCCGTGGGCTGGCCAGTGAGACCTGAAGCTGCCTCGTGCTTTCCTCCTCAGGTCCTGCTGACCCTGGATGATGACCTGGACACGGTGCGCAGGGACAAGATCCCAGTGTTCTGAGTCCCCAGGGGATGGGGGCGCGGGAGCGTCCCAAACCGCTCAGCCAAAGACACCGGGCCACCGGCATCTGTGGGAAATGAGCCTGCTTCCGTGGCCGACAACCCCGTGGGAGCAGGGGAGCCAGATCCCACAGCAAGCACGAAGTGGTGCTGTGGTAACTGAGGGCAGGACCAGGAGGGAAGACGACATTTGCTCCTTTCCCACTGCATCCTTTGGGGCAGGCATGACCCAGCGGCTGAGGCCAATGTACAGCCCTCTGGCTTGTAGGTGCAGCGGGTGCTGGAGCCAGTGAAGAGGGAGAAAGCATAAGGGGTGTTTGGGACCTTTGCTTCCCTTCCTCCCTGCTGATGTGCTCCACTTCCTCTCCAGTGAGCGGGCTTGACACGCACAATGCAGCTCCTCCTGCACTGGCAGCGGGTGCCTGTATCCTGCAGGCTGCTGCCCTCAGAGAGTCCCTCTGGCAGCACGGGGAGAGCGTCTGGTTCCTGTCCTGCAGTCACCAAGGGACCAAAGGACTCCAAGCTGAGGTGGCAGTGGGGGACTGTTTTCTTTTTTTTTGTTGGAGAGGTCCTCCTGTAGCTAGTGAGGAGCCACGGTAACAAGAGACTGCGGCGTTGGAGGGAGATGGCAGAGTAGAGCTGCCAGAGCGCTCTGCCAGAGACAGAACCTCCTGCCTTGCTCTTGCAGCCTCTCCCACTCATACTGAACAGCCTCACTTCTCTCTGGCAGCCTCTACGCAGGCACTTGTCAGTGTGATGGTCTCCTTCACAGCACCAGAAGTGCTGTCCTCAAGCCACCCTAAGAGAGACGGTGTGGTGAAGCTGCAGACTTGCACAGTGGGCAGCTCCTCGGCTCCTGCGGCGGGGCCTTGCTGAGGGGCAAGGTGGAACAGGGAGGCTGTCCGGCAGCCTCAGACTTTCTCCTCCCACAAGCTTGACTTGGGCAAACTTGGCAAAGCAGGTTCCCTTACGGGCTTGGAGTGCAGAGGAGGTTTTGGGGCAGCTGGGGTCGAGCTCTTTAGCTAAAGATCTGGACCAAACTTCTTTCCTCTCCAACTTCTCTGCATCTGAAATAAGGTGGGTTTTTTTAATGGCTTCTGCATTCTTCCTGAATTTAGTAATTTAAAAAACAAGAATAAGGTGTGTATTGTTTCAGGCCTTGCATCTAAAATGTGACCTCTTTTGCTAATTTTGAATTAAAAAGTATTCTTTGAGGCCTGCTGTCCTTATTCTTGTCATTGTCTGAACACTTTTCCTTTGGTGTACATGCATGCACACAGTGATGCAAAGGCTCCATTCCATTTATGCTTACCAAAGCAGAAGACTATGGTAATTTTCCATGCGAAGAAGTCTGTATCTCCTAGAAAGGTTTTGCACTAGCTGGTTTTTATTTTTTTTTCTAAGTTGGAGTTTGTCAAGACGGTCAATAAAATGAATGTTTCTGGTTCCCTGCCCTGCAGGTTGATCTGAATTCTTTTTGCTCCAGCTCTCAGGAGCAGCAGAGAACACTTGGGGCAGAGGGGTGCCCAGTGGTGTCACACAGCTGCTGTCATCCTTAGGACCCTTGCAAACAGTTTCCTAAGCATAGGTGCAGATGACCTGCTTGTTTTCTTAACCAAATTGCCTTTGTGAGGCTAAATAAAGTAAAGAACAGATGCTCTTGTTTGTCCCTGTAGCCCCTTTGGCAGAGTGAGGAGAGGGCTGGAGGAGGAATGACACAAGGCTGTTATCTTCCTGAGCAGAGCTGCACAGCTTCGGCGATGTAGCTGCATTTCAGTTGCCAGCACATGCAGAAGGTGGTGGTGGTCCCTGTGTGCTGTGTTGTATTACAGTGCTTTGGGCTTGACTTGCAGGTTTGCCACGCAGATGGAGTTGTGAATGTTTCATGTTTGAAATAAAGGTAGGTTTCTCTGGCTTGTGGCAAAGCACGAGCTTCTCTTAACAGTGTCAGCACGGGTGGCAGGGAAGGAGATGACACTTGCTTTTTTCTGAGTAGCACCAGAAGAGGAGTATCAAGTTGAGGATAGTCCATGTTTTCCATTCAGCCACCCTGCAGTCTTGCCATATGTTCTTGATGTGTCTAAAATGGCAGAATCCAATATTAGCTACATGGGCTTGCCTGTAGCTTCCTTTTTCTTCCCATAAGGAAAGAGTGCCAGGAAGTCTGAGGTGCAAAAAAAGCCCCAAATCCTTACTGCTGAGTGCAGCAAGACTGAGCCGCCCCCCATCAGGGACTCCTGGTGAGGCCGTGGTGCTCTGTCTTGCCCAGCGTGGTTATAAACGTGCTGAGCAGACGGAGCCATCTGGGTTTCTGTACTCAGAGGTGTACGAATGTTTGACCTGACAGCTTTTTTGCGACATATGCTCTGTGCTGCCCTGTTCCCTTCCCTGCAAACACAAGGGCTGCTGTAGGAGCCCAAGCGCTGCGCTTCCAGTTCTGATTAGTGAAACCAAAATTTGTTGTGATAATATCTGGGGTGTGCAGGATGTGCTCTTTTCAGAGCCCTACTTGGAGCGCAGGCGGTAACACGCAGTGATAGCCCTGCTGCCAGCACCATCCATTCCCTCCCTTTTCTCTGCCTCTCTAGTTCCAGCCCAGCAGCAGGAGCAGAGGTCTGAGGCCTGGCTGCATGGTGCCACCTGGAAGCTGCATGAAGAGCTGCAGCGGTAGATCTGTTGGGAGATGAGGTGCTTGTGTGACAGTCACATCATTTGCTGCTGCGGTGAGCTGGGGAGCAAGTGAGGTGCTTCGGGGCCAGGACCAGGGGAGGTAGCAGCAGAAGGAGGTGAGAAAATTTCCTGGTGGAGTCCTCACCACAGGCCTTGCAAGAACAGTTTCTTGGTCTAACAAGTGCCTGGAAAAGTTCAGGTCGAGCCGTGTGTGTGCCTGCAGGGTGGGTTACAAGGCTTCGTGTGTGGAGGGGCCTGCTGGACAGCAGTGCTGCGGTGGGCAGGATAAACCCCTGGGTGCTGGGGGCATGTGGGGTTTGAGGGAAAGGCTGTGGATGTTGTCTACCTTGACTTTAGTAAGGCCTTTGGCACCGTTTCCCACAGCATTCTCCTGGTGAAACTGGCTGCTTGTGGCTTGGATGGGCACATGCTTTGCTGGGTAAAAAACTGGCTGGATGGCCGGGCCCAAAGAGTTGTGGTGAACGGAGTTAAATCCAGTTGGCAGCTGGTCACGAGTGGTGTCCCCCAGGGCTCGGTTTTGGGGCCACTCCTGTTTAACATCTTTACTGATGATCTAGACGAGGGGATCGAGTGCACCCTCAGTAAGTTTGCAGATGACACCAAGTTGGGTGGGAGTGTTGATCTGCTCGAGGGTAGGGAGGCTCTGCAGAGAGACCTGGACAGGCTGGAGCGATGGGCTGAGGCCAACTGTAGGAGTTTCACTAAGGCCAAATGCCGGGTGCTGCACTTGGGCCACAACAACCCCCAGCAGCGCTACAGGCTTGGGGAGGAGTGGCTGGAGAGCTGCCAGTCAAGAGGGACCTGGGGGGGTTGATTGACAGCTGGCTGAACAGGAGCCAGCAGTGTGCCCAGGTGGCCAAGAAGGCCAATGGCATCCTGGCTTGTATCAGAAACAGCATGGCCATCAGGGACAGGGAAGGGATCTTACCCCTGGACTCAGCACTGGTGAGGCCGCACCTCGATGACTGGGTTCAGTTTTGGGCCCCTCACTCCAAAAAGGACATTGAGTGACTCGAGCGTGTCCAGAGAAGGGCAACGGAGCTGGTGCAGGGTCTGGAGCACAGGTCTGATGGGGAGCGGCTGAGGGAACTGGGGGGGTTTAGTCTGGAGAAGAGGAGGCTGAGGGGAGACCTCATGGCCCTCTACAACTCCCTGAAAGGAGGGTGCAAAGAGGGGGGATGAGTCTCTTGACCCAAGGAACAAGCACCAGGACAAGAGGGCATGGCCTCAAGCTGCGCCAGGGCAGGGTCAGACTGGCTCTTAGGAAGGATTTCTTTGCAGAAGGTGTTGTTGGACGTTGGAATGGGCTGCCCAGGGCAGGGGTGGAGTCCCCATCCCTGGAGGGGTTGAAGAGTCGGGTTGACCCAGCGCTGAGGGATCTGGTGGAGTTGGGAACGGTCAGTGTGAGGTTAATGGTTGGACTGGATGATCTTCAAGGTCTTTTCTAACCTAGACGAATCTGGGATTCTGTAACAGCCTGCCAGCACCAGCAGGTTGAGCACCGACTCCTAAACCAAAAGAAGATGCTACTTGAGGCAAAGCTTGCCTTGCTCCTCTGGGACCTGCAGGAAGATGCGTAGATCTGGTGGGATCTTGTCGAGGTGGGAGGCTATCCTGGGATGGTTAAAGGTGCTTGAAGTGGAGATCCTGCTCTGCTGTTGCTTGGGGCTCAACAGTTTGAGCATCTGCCTCCTGTAGGAACTTCAGCCTTTAATCTTTTAACTGCTGGGTTTCTCTGGAGCCCATGCTGCCGCCACACCTTGTAGTTGCACCAGGTAAAGCACTCCAGAGCCCCCTGAATATTTTGATATGAAGTGGGTAAGTCTGGCCAGACACTCCAGTGTCATTTCTTAGTAGAATTAGCAAATGCTGCCTCCCTCAGTCCCTTTGAGCCAGAGAGATGGGGAGAAGAGGGACACTAGTTCAAAAACCTGTTGATCTTGGCAGATCACCAGAACTGGTGTACAGGCAGGTATCTGTGGGGGGTGGGACTTGGAGGATCCAGTGTTGGATCCTGCTGTTTGCAAGTCTAACCTGAAGTCCACTTTGCTCACTGTGCAGCCTTCACAGCCCTGCTTAGTCACGCACAGGATGGGCTCTTGCCTTGCAGGACTGCCTGTACCTCTTGTTTAGGTGTGGAGAAAGATGAGCAGCTTTTTCTCTTGTACAAGTATGTTCCGCTCTTGGTGTATTTTGTGGTGCACAGAAGTCAAGGCCACAGGACAAGGTGTTGGGGTAGTAGAAATATTGCTTCAGTGCCAGACTGAAGAAAGGCTTTTGTGCCCCAAATTTGTTCAGTTTTGGACACATTTTTATAAAAGATACTCCTTCTGCCTGTGTCTTCCATAATCTGTAGTCTCAGACCTTGTACCACGCTTGTATTTGTTTCTAGCCAGGAATCTGGTTGTCTTCTCTAAATAGGAATGGGAGAAAAAACTAATGTTGAACAGCAGTTGGAAGGCTCAATGTAGGAGGTAGAAGAGCAACATATGGGCTTGCTGAGCTAAGCAGAGATGAGCACAGTATGTGAATGGCAAGGCGGTAGCAGTGAGGGAGAGAGGTTGGAGAAGGGTGGAGAACAGTGCAGAACAAGCAAAAAAAAAAAAAAGATTTAAATTAAATCTAAGGAAAGGCATCTCAAGCCAAAGAGATGGGAGGAAGGGTTGGAATCGTCTCCCTGCTGCTCCTGTGCCTCTAGCTTGATGCATCAGTTTTTAAAATATCCTCCTGCCTGCTGGCTTCTGTTCATACTTCAGTTCTCCCAGGCGGTGGCTGCAGGAGTGCCCCGGTGGCTCTGGCTGGGGGTGGGGGTCTGGCTGGGCACCCCAGCTCTGCCTCCCAGCTGTCCTGGTCAAGCTCTCCACCCAAAATGCAGCCTGTGACTTTAGTCCTGCTGCCCTTCTCCAGGTGACTGCCCTCGGGGAACGAAGAACAGCTCCCCGGGGTGAACCTGTGTTCCCCGACTTGCAGGTGTCACTTGGTTGTTTTACCTTCCTCTGTTCACCAAGTGAAACAGTGTTAGTCGGAGGTATGTAGGGAGAAAAGCGGAGCTGGTGTGAGTTGTGTTAGGAGTTGGGGGCCTTTCTGCTGTCCATGGGCCAGTAGCAGGGTCCCTGCTTCCCCCATCATGTGCTCATCCCTCCTACGCTCAGCACAAACTGCTGTAACAACACTTGAAAGGGAAGCAAACAGTTCAGTTTTCTGGAGAATTCCCTTCTCAGTGAGTTTAAGCGGTTCACTGCAGGGGCTGAGCAGCTTGAAGGAAGCAGGAGCTGGCCTGACTGGAAATGGCAGCTGCCAGAGTATCTCTCTGTATGCTGTGGAAGTTGTACCTGCCCAGGAACGCCTGCCCTAAGCTTTCTGCAGTTGGTCATTAAATACTCAGCCTTATTTGCTAAGTCATGAGATATGTTTGCTGTTTTTATAAGCAGATGAGCTACTAACACTCAGCTTTGCGTCGTTTTTGTGTTACACCTCTTGCAATACCTTCCTCGGGCCTGTAACGCTTTCCCAAGTAAAAGTGCTGTGGTGGGGTCAGGTGATTTTGTGTGGCGCGTAGCCAGAAAGCTGCTGCCAAGAGGGCTCTGCTCTACCTCCCCTGTAGCGATATGACCTGTCTCCTGCCTCTGCTCCGCTCTTCACACAGCTCCCGGGCACCTCGGGCTGTCTCCCCTCTTCTACAGCTGTGGTGACCTAAGCCACAGAGGTGGACACAACCATATGCTCCCTGTTTTCTCAAGAAATGTTGGTAAAGCGTTGTTCTGCCTGCAACAACTCAAGCTTTTGTATAATAATAATAACGCCCCCTCACAGTTTAGGGAAGCTATTAGGATCATGCAAGCTGACAGTGTTACAACTACCACCCAAACCTCTGGGGTGGTAGAAGAGCAGCCCAGGCAGGGGGAGTATGCTGCATTCTGAAAACGTTAAGAAAAATGTTAACTTCACAGCTAAATGGAGATTTTCTGCCTATTTAAACAGCCACATCTACACTGAGCAAAAGGGTCTTTGAGGAGGGGGGGGGAATTGGTAATGACAGTAACAGGGAGATACTGAGTTTATCCATGCCATGAACAGGGTGTATTTGAGACGGAGGTGTGCTGCTCCTGGCTATGCTCCACCTCTAGCTTAAAATGGGGGAAGAAACACTTTAAGCCAGTTTCACTTGTGCTTTTGTATGTGGATTCCCTTGTGCTCAGGTGCATGTGGCTGCACCAAGCATTTGTATGAGCCCAGTGGGCCAAGGGCCTGTGGTAGGTGCACCCGCCCGGTGAAAATAGGGCTTCTTGGCTGCTGAAATGTAGCAGTTCCTGATTGCCTTTGCTCTCCGGGGTTCATGGTAGTTGGGGCCTTTGGCCGATGGGAGCTGCTATTGACTACAGATCAGATTTGGCCTGGGGATCAGTGGAGTCCCCTGGGGGAGACATTTTGAGCTCGTCCCCTGGAGCAGCACACTGCAGTCGAGGACTCTCCCCTTGAGTCAGGACGCTGCCCAAGGAAACTCCTCAAGGTGACTTGGGTCAGGACACTGCCCTGAGCAGGTCCTCAAGGTTGAGAGTCTCACTTGTTAGGTGAGTGATAGAGCAGTTTGGGTTGTTGTTAAACCCTAGGAATTTGTTCTGTTCTCCTCTCACAGACATTTGAACCTGTAGTTTGCAGAGGGCTAGTTAATTGTGTTAATAATAAATTTTTAATTTTTGGTGGTTGCTTGTTTATTTGAGAGCTTCTGTAACAGGGCCCCCAGCAGCTTTCAGCCTGGAGGGCTGACCCACAGGACCTTGCTGCCCTGGGGCACTGCTGGGGCCTCAGTGGAAGCTGTGCCAGCAGCCCTGCTCAATCTCCCACAGGTCATCCGCTGCAGGGAGCCAGGGCTGGGGGCATTGGCCCATCCTTACAGGTATTCAGACCCTCCCAAGGATGGGAGAGAGCAGGTTGGTACAGCAGGAAACTGTATTTTGGCAGTGGGCTGGCACCAGGGCAATGCTGAGGTTGGGGCTGTTGCTCTTTGGCATTGGCTGGTGCAGTTGGCCAAGCCAACTCTTGGTTTTGGCCCTGCCTGCCAGCTCTCAGGCCCAAGCTGCCCTTGCTGGGCAGGAGAAGCGAGCTCAGAGCAGGTTACGGTGACTGCTCGGGGACTGGCCCTAGTCCTGCACCGACCTTCTAGATGTTCTGAACCTCCGTGACCTCTGAACACAGCCGCCTCCTTGAGCTACAAATACTCGCTGTCCCTGAAGTAACAAAATAGAAGCTCAGCTCTCAATACTAAATTTTAATTAAAAAAAGCCCAAACCAAAACATGTTCCATAAGGGCATCTTTCACATCCAGAATTTTAAGGTTTACAAGCAAGGCAGCCCGGAGCCCCCAGAAGAAAGTGTTTGACAGCAGTTCTGCCACCCCCTCCTGTATTACGCAGCCTCCCAAAAAGCCTTTACTTACCTTGCAGCATCTCTGTACTGGTCTCATCCAAACCACATCCTTTAGATTCAGACTCTGACATCTTAGAGCACCTCCCAATCATTGTGGTGGTGCATGATTGAGAAGCATTTTATAAAGTTGAAATTGTATCTTCACACAGGGATTGCTGTCACCTGGGCAGGGACAGCACTGGCCTTGCATTATTTAGACATTGCCTTATCACTATATGTTTCTTCTGGATTATGTAGTTTTAGGTATCCAAATTAAGTGGTGCATAACTCTGGTATATGCGGAGAATATACATCAGTGGAAAAGGGGGAATTTACAATTATAGTCTCAAAACAAAGCTTTTATTTTAACCTATCTTGAAGAGTGAAATGTGTGGCTTTAGGTGGGAAAGAAGCTGTACCAACAAGAATACTGTATTCAAAAAACATTTTTCTTTTTTTTAATAAAATACTATCATGTTCATATCTATACAAATAATTATTACAACTATTAAACAAAGTATTACATTTAACAATAGAAATCTCAGAACTTTGAACAAGATCATGGTTTGGGATATTTACACCTGAACGCAACACATTTGTAAAAAGATGACAAAATAAACAGAACAAGATCTTATTTACAATTGGAAGATGATGTTCCTGTTCATTCATTATAGATTTCTACTGCAGAGTTCCTTTTTTCCATTACAAAATAGTAAGGACTTTCCACTGGGGCTGTATCCAAGTAATTTACAGCTGTATAAAACAGAAGCACAGCAGAAAACTCTGGACTGAATATAAATAATTTACATCATGGAGGGCAACAGCATCCTTGATTAATCTCCTGTGGCAAAATCCATAGTTGCTTCCCTTCTTGCAGTGAGCAGGCAGGAACAGGGGTACAACCCACGGTGAGCTTGGTTGTTTCACATTTGTGATTGTGGAAACAGCAGTGCGTATTGCAAACTTGGAACCTACTTGTAAAAATACTTCTGGTGAGGCAGAAAGAAATGCCTTTTTTTTTTTTTTTTAATTTATCTCATAAAAGCTGGTATCGGCAAATAATAAATGGCTTCTGCGTAACTAAGCAGGGCTTGTTTGCAGAGAGAAGATGGTTTTGTATTGTCGTGACCAAAAACCTCTGCTAAACCTTTCACTGGTTTGCAAAGTAACTTGCTCTTAGTGTAACTAGTGGGAATAAAGCGTTGGTGCTCTGAGGTGTTAGATTTACTCGAGGGATTGCAGAGGTGGTAGGAGGTTGAAAACACCCTCACACGCAAACCTGTGTCTGCACTGGCGCTCCTGTCCACGTGGCTGCTACCCCTGTGGGATGAGTGGCAGCAGAAGGGAACAGCAGCAGGTAACTCAGGTTAGGCGACGGTAAAGAATGGAGCTCCTTGTATCACTGTATCAGAAAACAACACAAATTTGACTGATTTGCTATAAATAGCTACGATGCTACTCTGCCTTTCCAGTCAAAGGGAGATCGTTGTTAAAGTGATGAGCATGAAACTGGGGAATAGCAAAAGATCACAGCTCTCAGCACAGCTGACCACACTCAGTCATCCAGAAACAGCGTGAGTTTGTGACCAAGTCCTTGAGCGAGGACTGCGCAAGTACCTCGGAATAAGGTGACAACAGGAGATTAGAAATAATAAAATGACCACTTTTCTCCAGCCACGCCCTCTGCGGTTGCCCTGCCGCATGATTTTCCTGCAACAGCGCTACAGTCACCAACCACAGCAGCAGCGTGGCCTTTAAAGTGCAGTGGGGAATCTGTGCAAAATTCAGGAGGCTCTGCACTAGCATAGCATTTTGGGTGGGTTTTTTTTCAGGGAGGTGCTTTTCCACCTGGGCAGCAGCATAGTGATTGCAGCTGGGAGCGGGAGCTAGAAAACATGTGCCAGTCAGGCTCAGTTCTCCATTTCCTTTAGCTGTTCTTAAATGAGGTCCCTTCCCTCAATGAAAAGGTACATAAATGTTAATACATTACTGTTCTATTGCCTGCTTTCAACTTAGTCTGACCCTGCTCTTATTCTCCTCAGCTTCTTAAGGGATTAATCAAGGACTACACTGACACACATGCACTCCAGCCCAACACCATTTGCTATTTGTTGAGGTCATTTAGGCCAAGCTGCAAGCCACAGCCACCCAACACCTGTCAGCTGTGGCAGTCCCACCCAGGAGGTAGTGCTGAACCCTTTCCTTTCTGCTGTTTATTTTGCTAAATTAAGCAGTACTGGGTATTTTGCCTTTCTTCAAAGCCAAACCAACCTCCGCTGAGTGTAAATAAACTTCAAAAGGTATTACGAAAGAAAAAAAATGCCATTTTGGAGCTAAAAAATTGCAATTAAAAACACAAAATATTTTCCAAATATGTCTTGTAAAACAAAAGAACTCTTAATTGCCAGGTAATTCTCGGGAGAAAAAGTTAAATTGTTGGTGTCATAGATGTTTGCTGAAGAAAATGTGTTTGCTTGTCAAATTGTAACAAGTCAAACAGAATTATTTGATCTGCAAAACTTACAGAAGCTCCTTTTTCAAACTCCCCCCAGCCCGCCCCAGCCCCAAGCACAGATGGAGATAAGCTGAGCCTTCCTTAACATCTTGTTGACCTGATACCTAAACGCACAGCTTCAATGGCAGGGGGAAGGAAAATTAAGAGAAGAAAGAAAGAATAGTTTCCACTCGGTGGCAAAGATGTTGCCATTGCTCCTGATCCTGAGAGCAGAGCCCAAAGGCCTGGGAAGGGCCAGCAGTCAGAAGTGGAGACACTGACCTGTCAGTGGCACAAACTGACCTACAAAACTAAACACAAGAAGCCTGGTCAGCGTGGAGCAGCAGGGGTGATTAGTTTGCGGTGAAGAGGAAAACAGAAACAATTTTGAATTAAAACCTAACAAAAATTACTTAACGTCTGATTTCCTTTCTTTAATGTGAAATACCCGGTCCATTCACTGTTCTTCCTAAAGGCATGTGAGCGCAGACATGTGAGAAGCTGAAATCTGTGGCAAACCCACAAGCTGCTCTTAAACCAGGGGACCTGGCCAGATTCAGCATTCAAAGACCGTCTTGGACAGTCAATTAGACCAAAGACTGCACAATAGAGCCAATTTTTCTTTAATTAAATTGATCTAAAAGCTAGCCAGCAGTGTAAATTATAGAATCTGGGAGTAAATAATAGCAGTTGGACAAATGCATTTCTGTGAAGCTCTTGCAGAGCCTACCTTTCTTTTCATAGCAGTCTTCCTGATCCCACACCAATGCCACAGGATCATTTACGGCACATAAAAAGACTCACACTGGTATGTGGTTGAACTTCAACAGAAATTGCCATGTTCAAGGAGAGTAATGAAATGATATTTCTCCATTCTGGTCTCGGCAGGTTTCAGAAAAAGTCCTGAGAAGTATGACAAAAGCCCTGTCACAAGAATGCCAGGTACAATCCTCTAGAGAAGACTGAGGGTCACATGGTAGTTACTTTGGAGTCACACACCACAAAACTGTGCAGTTCCTGCAAAATCACAACAGTCTTTGTATCACTAATATGCCTGTGTTGTGATTACCTGCTTTACAGGTGAAACTGGTTGCTAGTTTTGGTCATCTTTGTAAACAGAAAAGGGGTACATGAAAGATACTGACACAGCTACTGCCTCTTCAGAAAATGCTGTACAACATTAAAAAAAAAACCAAACCCAACACCCAAAATCACAGCTGACATATTCTTTTGTGAACACTCAGGATTGCATTTAACCTCGATAGAACATCAGTGAAATTAATATGAAGGAATAAATACATAGAATAGAATTAGAATAGAATAGAACTATTTCATTTGGAAGGGACCTACAATGATCATCTAGTCCAACTGCCTGACCACTTCAGGGCTGACCAAGTTAAAGCATGTTATTAAGGGCATTGTCCAAATGCCTCAAACACCGACAGGCTTGGGGCATCGACCACCTCTCCAGGAAGCCTGCTCCAGTATCTGACCCTCTTGGTAAAGAAATGCTGCCTAATGTCCAGTCTAAACCTCCTCTGGTGCAGCTTTGAGCCATTCCCACATGTCCTATCGCTGGATCCCAGGCAGGAGAGCTCAGCACCTCCCTCTCCACTTCTCCTCCCCAGGAAGCTGCAGAGAGCGATGAGGTCGCCCCTCAGCCTCCTTCTCTCCCAACTAGACAAGCCCAAAGCCCTTGGCCACTCCTCACTTCCACCAGCTTGGTTGCCCTCCTCCGGACACATTCAAGGACCTTCACATCCTTCTTCAGTTGTGGGGCCCAGAACTGCACCCAGCACTCCAGGGTTGGCCGCACCAACGCTGAGTACAGCGGGACAGTCACCTCTTTTGCCGGCTGGCCGTGCCGTGTTTGATGCCCCCCGGGATGCGGTTTGCCCTCTGGGCTGCCAGGGCAGGCTGCTGACCCACACTGAGCCTGCTGCCGACCCGCACCCCCAGACCCCTTTCTGCAGGGCTGCTCTCCAGCCACTCCTCTCCCAGTTTACACTTGTGCCCAGCATTAATCCTCCCAGGTGCAGAATCTGGCATTTGTTCTTGTTAAATTCATCCCTTTAACCATAGCCCAGTGCTCCAATCTATCTAGATCCCTCTGCAAGGCACCTTGTACCTCAAGAGAGTCAACAGCACCTCCCAGTTTGGTATCATCAGCAAACTTGCTAACGGTGCATGCAGCTCCTGCATCCAGATCACTGAACAGAACTGGCCCTAGAACTGAGCCCTGAGGAACACGCCTGGTGACCGGTCTCCAGCCAGATGTGGCCCCATTCACTACAACCCTCTGAGCTCTGCCCTTCTGCCAGTTCTTCACCCAGCGCACCATGAACCTGCTCATCCCACAGCTGGGCAGCTTGTCTGGAAGGATGTTGTGAGGGACAGTATCAAAAGCCTTAGTAAAATCCAGAAAAACTTCATCTGCTGCCTTCCCCTCACCCACTGGGCGGGTGACCTCATCGTAGAAGGGTACCAAATTAGTTAAAAGGACTTTTCCCTTTGTGAACCCATGTTGACTGCGCCTGATGATTGCATTATTCTTTAAATGCCTTCCAATAGCACCCAGTATAATCTCCACAGTTTTTCCAGGAATTAAGGTTAGACTAGCAGGCCTGTAGTTCCCCGGGTCTTCCCTCACGCCCTTGTTATTCCTTTATTATTCCTCCCAGTCCGCGGGGACCTCCCCAGACTGCCACGACCTTTGGTAGATGGTCGAGAGGGGTCCTGCCGTAACACCCGCCAGCTCCTTCAGTACTCCGGGTGAAACCCATCTGGCCCCATTGACCTGTGAGCTGTTGCAACTGCTCCGTGTAAGTTTACAAGATCACTCCAGTTTTCAAAGACACCATGAAGTAGTGTAGTTTTCCCAGCAGAAGAAACATATTTTAATTTCACTAGGTAAATGCCTGGAATGACGAGCAGGATTAACATCTTTATATAAAGTCCTGGAAGCCAGGGCTTAATTTTTCACTGCTTGGTCTTGAAAGCCAAATACACCATTGCACACATAATGCCATTTAAAGAGTGAGAAGGGCTGTTTTGCTTCCCTCCTCAAGGGCCAGACGAGTATGTAACGCACAGCGTAGCTGCTGCTTCAACACCCCTGTCTCTATCATCCACAACCCACGGAAACACTCATCGTTAGGGTACTCATTTCACCACCTGAGGCAGCCCCTTTGGGATCTACTGTTAGAGAAATCAGTCTGATCAAGCGTCTCTCTCATCAGAGAACAGCCAGGCCTGCAGTGTGCTTAGTCGGTCGGAGTCGAGGACTGACTGTCATTCCTAACCCTCCTGCTCTGCACAGGCCAGTTGCTGCCATTTGGCTGGTAACTACACTTTGGCAGCCCATTTCACAGTCAAACTCGGCCAAGCTGCCTTGTTTTGAAGTGAAATAAATATGCAATCTATTATTTTTAATAAGCACAGAGAACTGATGCACCACTTAGTGTCCTAAGATAAGCTCCATCTGAATTAAAAAGTGAGTGTCAATTTGAATCAGAACCATTTTACTTAGCTTTGCAGGAAAACATCAGACCCCAGGTTCCAAGAGTGGAAACACTATCATGACGGACTACAGACACAGCCCCATTTTTTTTTATGCCAAAGCCTCTTTACCTTCCTGGATTAGTGTAAAAGGACTTAGCAAAAATGTGGCCTGGGCAGTCAAGCTATGGAAAAAACTTTCAGTTCCCTCTCTGTGGATCCCATTCTTGCAGATGGAGGATTATCTTCCTTTTTACTTTTCAAAGGGAAAAAAAAAAAAAAATCCCTAAAAAAATCCCAGGGAGCCTGTTCCTCCCCAGCCCCCTGCTAACAGAGACAGAATCACAGAATCATCTAGGTTGGAAAAGACCTTGCAGATCATCTGTCCAACCATTGACCTAACACTGACAGTAAAGACATTGGGGAAGAACCTGTGACAGGTCCCAGGAGCAGCAGAAGAGGCCCTGGAGCGGTTTCTGTCACTCCCCAGCTGGTAGGAGGGGGATTGCATACAAGGAAACCTGAAGTTACTTTGTTATTTGAAGAATCAAAACCAGAATGGTATTTCCAAGCACATAAAAAGAAAAGACATATATTTCTGCCTTGTCTGAGGAAAAAGCACACCGCAGAGCCATTAAATAAATAAAACTTACCTAGTTCTCCCCTTTCCTTTAAAAGAAACAGGACTGAAATTTGGGCAAGTACCGGAGACTCAGCCAGCACAGACACATTCACGCCGTCTCTCCCGCACACACAAACGCACCCCCCTTCCTCGCGGTGCTCACATCACGACGACTTCTTCCTGGTACGCAGCGTTTCGGTCCCGACACATTCACGTTCCTCCTTCAGCCACAATCACACGCATTTAGACAAAAGGTGCATTCGAGTGCAGAATACTGATATTAACTCAGGCTGATACGGTCAGCAATGTTAAACAAGAACTGCACCCCCAGGGATCCCCCGCTCATTTTGCGGGATGCCACAGGCTCCGTCCTCCTCCCACGTGCTGGCCTGGTACAACAAAGGGCTGTCACTCACAGAAACCAGAAAGCTGGTGTTTGAGCATGGGCCAAAGAAAAGGAGAGGGGAGGGGGGAAAAAAAGACATTAAGAAGGTGCTAAACAAGGTACAAAACCCACCCTGAGGTAACTTGCAGCATATGAACAATGAAATGGCAACAAATACAACTGCTGTCTCCACTGACTACACCAGAAGGAGTCGTAAGCTGCATTAAAACGTTGACCAAGTCCAGCAGTAACTGTTAAAACAGATCCAAACAAAATTCTTCTTAGAAACAGAAAGTCATGGGTTAAAGAAACCTGAATTTTCAAAACCAGTATTTTTAATTGCTGACCACGGAAACACATAGTAATTTTTGCCAGGTAAAGTCAGCCTGAATTCAAGTGCATGTGACAAGCTTCAAACAGACAAAAGCTGTACAACAAATGCCTTTATCAATTAACGCTGGGTTAACACAGACTTGACTGGTGTTGAGGCTCCTGAAGATATTTTACAAAGGAAAAAGAGAAACCCAAGCCACTTCAAGTTCGTCTGTAGTTTCAGGTAAACGCATCAGAAACAAAATGAAACCTGTAGCATTTGTTTCCTGTCTCCCATTCGGATGCTCTCACTCCTTTCTTTACATCCACGTATCACTGAGGGTGGCCCTTACCCTGGAACAATCAGACATCAAACTTGATTGTTGGAAAATCAACAACCAATATTTGCACAGCTCTCAATGTTGCATCCTTACTGTTTATGAGTAAGTAAGCATTGCTATAGGCACTGGTGCTTTAAAGTTAGTAAGGTGGATGGAAATACAGTGTGTATATAAATACGAAAAGTACCCATATACATACATTTAGGCAAATAAACAGTGATGCTATGAATGGTCTCTTCAGGGATGCCAGTAAGCTCCACTTTCTTCTTCTTAAATATATAAACAACGCATCAGACGAGAAGTCAGTCTATCAGTTTTCATACAGCTGAGCTGCAGTCGTGACCTAGAATATGGCTTATATTGTGGGCAGGTCGGTTTGAGGACTGCTTGGAAGAATCTGAAGCAGATGTGTTTGCAATGGAAAGCAAAGGCGACATTGCTGAACCATCTGGAGGAAGAGCTGTGGCTATTTCTGGAAACAAAGACGTTAAGTTAAAATTGGATAAGTGCGACGTGTTGGTCATGTGCATCGGCGGCATATCTGGAAGCAAAGGAAAACTTGGCTGAGCAAAACCAACAGGCCTGGGAGGAGACAAAATGGATCCAAATCGATTGTTTAAACTCCCGCTACTCGGCTTCTCCGTGCTTGGGTTAGGAAACATTTGATTGGGAAAGTATGGGATGGAGATGTCGTTGGAAAGGGTAGGGTGGGCAGGCGAGTAAGGCGGGTAGAAGGACGGCAGCGTATTCTGAGGATCGACCGGGATTAGAGCCGGTGTTCGAGTGGCACTGGGCTGAGTGACCGGTGGGATGAAAGAGGCGTTGGCATTTATCGGTGGATTCATGCCTCCCTCCGGGATAAAAGGGAATCCAAAATTCTGAGAGAGGGTATGTTGGTCAGGGGCCGCGTTATCGTTAGACACTTGAGGGCCATCAGACATAAATCGGACAATGCTTCCTCTTTTTTCTATCGCAGACTGCTGGCGCCCAAGGATCATACTGCCGCTGGTGGACAGGGGAAGGTGGGGAAGACTAGGGTCAAAGACGTTTCCATGCCTTTGATTTCCAGATCGGTTCCTTTCGGGCTGACGTATTTTAGAACCTCCGTTATCTTGCAGAGGATGCCTCGACCGCTGAGTAACTGAAGAATTTGGCTGACGAACGGAAGGTTGCCCTTGGTCACCGTTTCCGTGAGACACTGCAGGGTGAGGGTGAGTTGGCCTCACCACCCCATGCATGTTGCTAGAAACAGGCGTATTCATGTGGCTCTTAGTTCCGTGACTGTCTGTCATCCTCATGGGATTGGACTTCTGCACAGAGATGTTCGGGCTCGTATTGCGACCCTGAATGTCTCCCGAGGAAGAAGAACTTGAAAAAGGAATATTCAAAGAACTGTTCCTCGTGTTAATTGCACCAATAGACATGTCACAGCTCTCCCTACTCGGGCCATCACCGTCTCTTCGGATGTGGACGCTCTCTCGCGCTGGGGGACAGTTGTACTCGATTGTGGAGGAGGCACCGCACTGCGTGTTCCTTTGATGTTCTGGGATTGATCTTTGGCTTCCACTCACCTGATCTCCAAGGTGAGGGGCAAGTAAACTCTGCATAAAACTTTGGTGGCATGTGTTTTCATTTTCCCTTGACGGCAGGGCATTTCCTGTTGGAATACCCTGCACTGGCTGGTAGGGCAATCTCTTCTGTCTCTCTAGGGATGGCCCAGTATTTTGACCGATTCGAAATGCTTGCGACTGCATTCCCCTGAGGGATGACACTGAATTACCAATTTCGCTGTTTCTTGAAGCCTGTACATCGAAATTGCCTGTTGGCTGTTGACTGGGTCCAGCTGGTTTAAACGTCTGACAATCAGAAAGCCGCTGCACGTCTGAGCCAACTGCATGGTCAACAGATAAGCGGCCCTGCATATTATGAATCACCAACCCTTTATTTCTAGAAACATCAAGATAGCTTCTCATTTCAAGTTGGTCAGAAACCCTAGGGCCTTGAAGAGATATTCCTATTCTCTGTTCTGAATTGGAGGGCGTCTTCCCAATCAGTGCCTCGGCAGAGTAGCTGGAAACTCTATTTCTTTCCTGCCTGTGAGGGGTGCACGTCATATCTGATGGTCTGGTTACGATACTTGCCTGGGACACCATTTGCTGCTCTAAGCCCCTTGAGGTCATCAGTCTTTGCATCTGATTGTGCCCTGACACGTGTTCAGAAGCCGAACCTTGCTGTCTGCTGCTAACATCTTGTTGCTGTTGATGCATAATATCCTGATTTATATGGCTCTGAGGATGGTTATGATGGTTTCTGCTTGTTGCAGGATTTTCACAGTTCTTTTCAGGCTGGGAAGCTCCAAAGTGCTGCTGCATCTGCTGCTGCATTTGCTGGTGGTGTGGATGAGGCTGACCACCTTTTTGCCGTGTTTGATCACTCCCGTGGTGTTTTTGCTGTAGAGAAAGTTGTGTGGCTTGTGTTCCCTGGATGAGATTTCGTTTCTTTTGCATCTGCACCTCCTGCTGTATTGTTCGCTGCTGGTGGACACTGTGGGGTTGAGAGTGGACCGAGTTTTCCCCGTGTGTGACGTGGTGCTGCAGCTGATACAAGTGGTGCCTTTCTCTTAGCTGACCGGCCTGCTGCTGCTGCTTTAAGTACGGATGATTACTGTGAAGGTGAGATATGCCTTGAGCAGGAACATGTTGAATCGGCTGCAAGTGCTGCCCTGCCTGGCCTTGCTGCTCGGAAATTGAGGGCTGAGAACCGCACTGGACGTCAGTTTGTCTCAAAGCTGGCGTTACAAAGTTGCTGTTGGGTGGGAATAACCTATTAAGGCCATCGGTGTGCCCTTGATTGCTCACTGATGCCACTGAATTGGATGAGTTAGGAGGAATCTGACCGACGAGCATCTGCGTTTGATCAGCAATGCTCTCTGGCGTCCGGTTCATCAACGCCATCCCTTCGAGCCTTATGGGTGCTGTCTGGCACTGCTTCTGCCTCTTTGCCGTAGAAAGCAGGAGGTCGTCCTGAACAGCTCTCTTGGCGGAGTCTTTGCGACCTTCGTGATTTTGCTGCTTTAAGTGTGGTTCCTGCAGCTGGGGAGCCTGCATGGTGCTTGCCCGAATGGCATTCAGCTGTTCCTGAGCATAGTCACTCATCATGGTGGGCCCTGGAGACTGATTGACGTATGTGCTAGATGGAAGTGAGAGGCTCACAGTTGCAGGGACGCTCGCTGGCTCTGAAGACTGGGATAAACTGGAGCAACTCACAAGGGGATGGACAATGCGACTCTGGTGTATCAGATTATTCACACTTAAACTGGTTATGCTTGCCGACTGGGAAGTGGAAATCTGCAAAGAAGTGTTTGATGTTACCACACCTCCCACAGAGCAGCTTGGCTTTTCAACCTGCCTATCGACGTTTGTCTGTACTGTATCTTGAGCACTGAATTTGCTCGGTGTCGCTTCCAACGGCCCTGTGTTGTTTTCTTTCACTGGTTGAGGTTTAAAAGGCTGTTGCTCTCTCTCCAAAGGTGCAACCTCAGTCGACTTAGAGATGGCATCCCTCATGTTCACCTGTATTCCTCCGCCACCTTTCTCAAGGTTTTCTTGGTCAAAAATAGCTCTTGCTGCAAGAGCTACAATGTCAGTCTGTTCTGAAAACGTGCAGCTGTTACATGTACTGGTTGAGGTGCTGCTAGTGACGTCTTCTCTGGTGGTATCTGGCAACATAGACGCAACGGAGAAGCCCCGACTGCTGCCAGAGCTAGTTGACATGGGGGAGTCTGCCTGCCTGCTAGCCATAAGGGAAGCATTGACTACTTCCTGGTCAGAAATGCAGGAGTGATGCTGGGGGAGAGGATCACCTTCTGTGTTCATTAGCAAGAGGTCCTGCTTCTCAGGCAAATCAACATTTGGTTCTGCTGATTTAGAGTTTTCCATGGGAAAATTAGAATGTTCCCCCTGAACAGTAAATGAAGAGGGTTTTTCCACAGCTGTTCTTTCTTTCGTGAGATCAGACAGCATTTTGGTTAGACCCTGTCCTCCTAACAAGTCCGCATCTTGCATTACCACTGAGGAATCCTGCGCGACGTCGCAGGGCTCCGAAATCGTTCCTGCCTTGGAAGTATGACCCACTGTGCTGCTCTGTGCTGCTGACGTCCCAGCGACCTGAGAATGTGTCACATGTGCTTCGCTACGAGAGGACGTTAAGGTGCTGGGGGGTTCACAGGGTTTGGGAGACTCTGAGGAGGCAGAGCTGGTTGGTGGAGGACGGTTCTGAGACCCACGGGCCTGCTGGCGAGGGGCAGCATCTTTGGCAGGCGGCGGGACGAGCGCCTGTGGCTCAGACACCGCGGACGCCAGCGGTGAGGAAGCGGGCGCCTCTGCTGCGCTTGGCTCAGGGACAGAGCAGGTTTTGGCTGCCTGTTCGGAGTTCGCAGTCTCTTTGGAAGGACATTCAGAAACGCTGACGCCACTCGATGCTACAACACTGCTCGCCTGCGACGTCGTTAAAACGTGCGAGACCGATACCGCTGGAGCGTTTTCAGGCAGCCCCTCGCCGTTTGAATGCTTTGCCACCGTTTCCACGGGAGCACAATCCACCTTCCCTGCGTCTTTGCAAGGAGCTGCTGGGCAGGACACTTTACTGTTGACTGCTTGGTGTTTCTTTGTACTTGGCTTTTTGTTTGTCCTTTTTGATTTTGCACTGGATGGCAAGCCAGCAGCCACTTTTTTTGGGGAAGCATTTATTGAAGTAGATGCACTAGTTAATACTGAAACCTCTGCAGGTACCGAAGATGCCACAGAAGTCGGTAACGACACGCAGTTAACTGTGGCAATCTGGTTATTGACAGTTGTGGGATTGGTAGGGTGGCTGAGAGACAAGTGCAAGCAGCTCTGTCCAGCCATTTGCGATATGCTTTGATTGAGGTTAGCTAAAGCACCAAATGTATTGAGGGCAACATTGGTATTTGGATCTTCGCTGGTGGTGGGTTGAATAATTTGCATAGGGGCTTGATTTGAAGCTCCAGATGAAGACATCACAGGCTGCAACGCAAAAAGCTGCCCGTTTAATGAGATAGTTTGAGGATGCTGTTGACCAGACATTGTAACTGAAAACGTTTGCGTAGAGCTAGAAGATGGCAAAGAAGATGGTCTTGGTAATATATGGACAAGGTGCTTCCCTCCGAAAGTCTGTGGAAGAGAGGCGTTTTGTACGGAGCTGCTAGAGTTTGCGATTGCAGTCGGCCCGTTCACAGGAACTCTTACAGAAGCAGAAGGCTGAGCGGAGAGGAGGGGAAGAGGATTCTGATTAGCAGCTTGTATAATTACAATTTGCTGACTAACATTTTGGCTGGGTACTTCCGCTCTCACAATCGGAGGGCACGGAGCGGGGTTTGGAGGCTGGAGAATGATGACATTCTGGTTCGCTGGCGCTCCTGTAACAGCGGCCGCGACTGGCTGAGCCATCTGGATCACCTGCATAGCTGAATTTAATGGAAGGATATTTCCTGCAGCCTGAGTTTTAACCTGTGGCTGGCTGATTAATGGCTGCATAGGTAAGGGTGGGCATGAGGGCAAGGTAACTACAATCTGTTCAGCTGCCTGGCCATCCCCAGGCAGAGAAGTATTCAAACTGATACTTGTAGTCAAAGGCCTGCTGTGAGCAGAAGATACAGCCCCAGCACCGTTAACTGGCTCGTTTAATAGTGCAGTCATGATACTGGATGGCGTTTGGCTTAGTGGCTGGACAGTATTTCCTGCTAGCTGCAGAGTTGTCCACGTGGTCTGTGTGTTTCCAGCTGAAGGCATCCGTGTAAGGCTACTCATGTTTTTCAAGTCTGAAGTGCCAACACCTGAAGAGCCTGAAAAAGACCAGCAGTTCTCTAGGGGACTGGCAGGCAGAGTGCTTATTGCCGTCGCAGCCTTAACTCCTTCTGCTGCAGAAGTCACAGCCATTCCAGCACTACTTACTAAGTCTGTACTTTTGAGGACGTTTACAGAGGAAAAACTTTCCGCAGTAGACAGTCTCACGGAGGGCACACAAGCTGTGTCCGTGGTTGAAACAACACAGCTTTCCTGAAGGTCACTCCTAGAACTGTGTGTATTTGAGCAGGTTGCATTCACCTGTTGAACTTGGGAGGCTTCCGTGGAGGCACTGGAAGGAAGGCTGATTCCCTGCAGGAGTGTTTTCTTTGTTGATTTAGTGCCCTCCTCCTCATTTTTACTTTTGGGGAGATTTTGATCATTCTGTGGTGCGTTACTTGAAGAACACTGTAGTTCCTGTTCTGTTCCGGATCGAGGTGTGCTCTGCAAGCTGGCAGGAGCAGTGGCAAGCACGCCTCGCTCATTTTCCGGGGTGGAGAGCTCAAGAACGTTCCCTGCTGGAGCTGTCTGAACTGATGCCAGCGGAGACACTGTAGTTTGTGACCATGGCTTGTTTTCTGTGGGGTAAATACCAGAAATTGTCACAGGAGTCACGAGGTTGCAAGTTCTCTGAACTGGCACAACATTGGCTGTTTGCTTTTGTAAATTATGACCAACATTAAACGTTATTCCCTGGACAGATGCTCCCTGGTTATTTCCGTTGGGTTGACTCCCGTTTGAATAGACAATAATGTTCTTTTGAACCTGATCACCAGGAATAACAACCGAGACCTTTGCATTTTTGAGATTTCCCTTCCAGTGGATCGTCGGGTCATCGTACAGGCAAATATCGTTTGCTTTCAGTAGTTCAATGTATCTCCCATTTTCCTTTTGCAGTTCATCCAACTGTTTCCGGAGTTTTTTTATCTCTTCAGCTACAAAACAGTGAGAGCAGTCCATTACATCAGCACCAGAGCAAACACTAGGTAATGTTACCACATGACTTGGAGACTAAATACTATGTAGTATTGAAATAAATTGTTAATAATGTACGCCCTCTTCAAATGGTTGACATAAGTGAAGTCTCTTATCCTAATAAGCCTCTCTACTGAGCGGGAAAGTGAATGAACTTCACAGACTATTCCATTACCAACAGCAGGATATGTCAAATTATTTAGTTAGAAAGACCATCAGGACCAACTCAGATGAAACTGAACACTAATCAAATTATTTAATTACTGAAGGAAAGATGAGCACATTAATTTATCTTTTTCTTTTCCCTCCTCGTCTGCAAACACTAAAACTGTTTTAATTTAATTGATAATCTCATGGCTTTCCAGGACAATTAAGTTTCATTACATCTAAAAATTATATGCAAAATGAAATACAAAGCACTTACGTAAAGCCACAAAAACCAGCAACGCACTTGGAGACGGCTCACCTAACTAGGAAAATCACCCAGGGTTTTCAAATCCAATTACATCGGCAAGATAAAAATAAACTATTTAGAATTCCATTCTATGGGTAGAAATAAAAATCACAAACTGCAACATTAGCTCTGAGATTATTTCTGTCACACCTCCATCACTGTATTTTTACCCATCTGTTCAGGAAGATTTTATATGATGTATTATATTTTTATAAAATAGGCTGTTATGACTTTTACAGCATTTGAAAGGAAAACAAAAAAAGCTCTATGCATGAAGGAAACTCCATGTTTTCAACGAAAAAATCTAACGCTGAAGTTTGTCAGAAATTGTTCTGGTCGCTACAGCAGAATAAATCAGGACAGAATCTATTAGATGATGTCGCATCACCTATAAGCTCTGTAATTACTTTACATCACAACATGACTGCTTCATTATCTCATAGCTATGTGCAAGAACACATGCTTGGGCATTCTGTTGGCTTCTTGTTTCAAGATATTCTAAGCAGCTGTATTTTTCCTGTATGTGTATAATGTCTTGGGATTCCCAAGTTTGTTGATCCAGACTTTGTTGTCAGTCAAACAGACACACAGTGAAAGGGACTGACAGAAACTCTAGAGCCTCCAGCAGCATCGGTACTTACCCTGTTCATTGTTCCCTCCATTTAACAGAAGTTCATCATTCTGTCTTTTCATTTCTGTTATATACTTAAAGGCTTGATCCAGGATCATGTTCTTGCTCTTTAAAAGAAAACATATACACAATTAGGAGAAAGGTCTATTACTGGTAGATCCATTAATGATGAGATTGCATTTGCTCCAAGAGGTCTTTTAAAATGTGCTAATCCGAATGATCCTCCGAATACTGTTCGGGGGGGTGTGTGTGTGTGTGTGTGTGTGTTAATTTATTTTTGAGGTACTTTTGTGTAGGTTTTTTTTTTTTTTTTTTAGATGAATCACAGGTTTCATGAGCGATACTGACCCTAAAATGCCATGAGTTTTTACAGAATGACATTTTCAGTGCTGGAGCTGACATTTTCCAATGCCCGAAGGCATCGGAAAGCCACAGAACACAAACAGCAAGCATCATTTCTTGCTGACCAGGCTAAAATCCGTGTTCACAAATAAACATATACATCACATGAAATATCCAGGATACTACCTTGTAAATATTTTATTAGGAAAGAAACAAACATGGAACAATTATCCAGGGAGGTATATGCATAATTTTGAAAGTAATATACTGGAGAATATGGGAAGAGAAAACATGCCATAACCCCTCCATCTTCTCCCTTCTATGAAACTACGATTAACCTGCCTGTGAAACCTCTTGTTCACGTCTTAACTTCTTCTTCTACTGTTCTGTAAGAACAGCCCCTGCTGTAGATTCCTGCCTTGACAAAGATGCTTCTGTGCATCAACCTCAAACCATTGGTCTGGCTTCATCTTTCACAAGGACAGCATCTTAAATTACTATTATTATTTTACCTTCTGAGTTGCTTTCATCCCATTGTATGAAAGACAACAAAAAAGAAGCATACATGCAATTCTATTTACATCTTAGGACATAAAGGGCTGAGAAGGGATTGGAGAATAACCTGAAATATGATCTTGCTTAACCCACAGCTTTCACCACTCAAGTATCATACAGACGGCATTAAACAGCATCAGTAGAAAATAACTTGACAAACAGGAGTTGCACAACATAACCAGCAACCCACCGGCCAGATCCAACCTACTTCTGTCTCACCCCTCCTACAGAGGAAAGGGTGAACAGCTACAACGCAACAGGGCAGGCAGCAGCCGAGACAGGATTTTCATCTTCTCTTGTTATCAACATTCAGGCACCCTGAACGAGAACTTTGTGTGAATCGAAGAGGCGGGCAGACATCAGCAAGCTGACCAAATCGCTGTGGGTAATTAGTCTAGCTTACACCTGCCCAAAAATACCGCATGTGTGAATTGAGGAGAAAGTCAGTCACACGTCCAACTCATACCATTTCATTCCTTCAGCAGTCATATGCAACACTTTCAGATAAAAAGCTCAAAATCTGTGTAATTACATTCACATGGCCCTGCACGTCCAAAAAGGAATTCTATTACAAATCATTTTTTACATACTAATATGCTCAAAAATCTAATTCAGACAGTTTTGCCTTCTTCCCCAAACAAATAGAAAAATAAATATTTATACTTCTACAGACAAGGAAACACAAAAGCAGTTTACAGAAAACTCGTATGCACCTCTGAAAGGACTCACCTGCTTAAGTGCTGGAGAGCAGGGAATGAGTTCTCCAATTCTGTTTATCCCAGCATTAATCTTCTTCTTTCGATGTCTCTCCACTAAGCAAAAATAACATGTGCTGTGTCATCTGGCCGAGCAAGTCAGCACAGCAGCATCACAACTACTACCAATGTAAGGACTCATAAATACATTATTTCATGACCTACTGGAACCCTTAGTAACTCGAGAGAGGAAAAAACCTCCTCTAAAGTAAATGTCCGTTATTGAATTAATACTCAGCAGAATTGAGAGCTGTAACATAAACAGCCATATGTTTAAAAGGTGGGGATGTTCTGGACCCCTTTGTGGAAAAGAGGAGTTACTGCAACTCAAAATTCAGGTTTTGATAATGCTTTCTAGCTGAGTTTTCTGAAACTCTTTTCACAAAGCAGATTGATTAAATTTAGGCATATAGAAAGCAAATGAACAAAGATTATGGAAAGAATCAGTTTCACATTTAGGAAGGAAACCTGTGTCTCTTAAATGCTAATGTCAAGTTTGGCACCAAAAGAGAAATAATTCAGATTTTACCAGTTTTCAATCTATATTGATGGAGCAGCCAACACTGAATATAGCTGAAGCTCGAGGCATATGGACTATCAGTTACTGTTTTTTATGTTCTGTGCTCCACAAGGTCTAATTATGACTGGGAGTAAAGAAAATGTTGAATGAACAGTATTTCCAGTGAATTAGCTATTTTGGAGAAAGTCAGAAAATGCTTCATTTATAGCCCTCTAGTGACATCATTTACCTTTTCACAAGGCCTAAACACTGGTGTAAAGGGTCTGTGCTACAAGTCTAGCATGTTTTTTTCAGACATTATTAATCTCTGTTTTCCACCCACCATAGTCAGCTTCTTTCAAATATAGTTCACTCTCATGTAGTTATTTTTTTGACCGAGATATTTTGGTGTTCTATGCAAACTAAAACTATTAGATGCCTTTTTCCCAAAAAGCCTGAAAAAAAGTTCTGTCATGGCTTTGTCAAGATTCAAATCAATGTATCTTCATTCATCGTGCTGAGTATCACCCTGTGGTTTGTGAGCCCAGCTGCTTTTGGTGGCACACAGAAACAAACAGCAATCTGCAGGTGAGTGTATTTTACTGTGCTCCTTTACAAAGGATATACAGATCTAATTTAAATAGTTTTATTTCAGTAGTCTGTCTCTTCATTTTACGTTTTTCAAACTACTAAATTGGTTTTTGCATTTCAGGACAGACTGGTGGTGTTGACAGAGACAGGCCTAAATACACTAAACACAGCAAGACAAAGTCTCTTCTGAAAGGAATTTACCATATAAATCAGAGAAGCTGTATAAACATTAAAACACATGATCCTTGGGACTTAATTTTTATATATCTTACTAATTCATGCAGATATCACAGCGGTTAGAAAGTGCTGTTCTTTGTTTTGATAATACTTTCCATGCTCTACTTGGGTTGTCCACATATTAATGACTAAGCAAGCTACAGGGCTGGAGGGAGCTGGTCCCCACATCTTGCAGAGTTCAGCCCAGGAGACGAAGACTTTGGAAAGCTATCAGCAAGTAAAACAGGAACTGAGAATCAGAATGAGGTCAGCAATCTTAAAAGTAGACTTGATAAGACTATTTCCTGATCCTTCTTAATCCTTAAGGAATTGGCCACACCCTGGGCACAGAGCGACAAGCACTATATTCCACAGCCTTCACATGGAAAATCCTCAGTGGTTTTACCAGCTGAGTTTGTGACAAACCACACAATAGTGCTGTTTAGTAAAAGAAGAACTGGAATCAATTTCTTAGGATAAACCAGGCCCAAACCTGCCAGACTCTTTCCCAGTCCATCCCTCTGCTGCTACTTGCAGAAGATGGCATTGGAGCTAGACACTGACTAGTTGCTCCCCAAGGGATGTGACTCCTGCAACATACAGCCAGTATTCACACAGAATTTCTGGGATATCAACATCCAGGTGGGTGCCTCAGGGACAGGCTACAGGAATATTTCTAATCCAGGGAACCTCTAAAGCTCTCGGGTCAGATATCTGTCTCTGTTTAAAGAGAGGTGGGTAGTATTTGTGTGTGAATGCCTGTGCATTTATTTTCCTTTAGAACTGAACACAACTGAAATTGTTTACTACTTAGTTTGCTAGCAGTGGAAAGCCAGGGGCATGGTCCTACTTTCATACCTGGGCATGCTACTGTAACCTTGTACCACGGAAAACAGCAAATGAGAAACAATCAAGAAGCCCTTCTGCACAGATATGCTATGCAAGGACACAGAAAGGTGTTTGGCTGGGTGGATTTTTTAAGTGTAGTAAACTCCTACGGAGGAACCTTCTCCACGCAAAATATGTTTTACTAGTTCAAAGCATCTGTGCTTATTTCCAGACCAAATAACAAAGCATAATGTTCCTACCTGCATTATGTGTCTCCCGGTTTTTCTTTCTGTGAAACATAAAGGGAAAACAGGGATGTGAAACAGAAGGGAAAAAATCTGCATACAAACAAGTATTTCTTTTATTATTTCCATTATAGCTAAAAATACTAAATATTCTATTCTGCTCTGTGAACAAGAACATAGTAGAAGTCACACTCAAAAGGATTTGTCTTGGACATTAAATGGTTTCTAACAAAAAATCATTTGTGTTCAGACAAATCAATTTCAGTATAATAAGGCATGCCATAATATTCATTTGATTATTTTTAGATATTTATAGCGCAGAGCTGAGTTTTTATGTTTCGTTTCAGTGACAACTATTACACTATCCAGTGTTCAGTAAGGCCAAATAGTAAAAAAACAGTTCTATTTCTGAGCAGCGAGGTAGTTAAGTATTTGTTTGAAATGTTGCTTTTACGTTCACTGGATCAATGAAACAGAAGATGTTACGATGCAAATAGATTTTTCCAGACACATTACCTTCAGACATCAAACCTTCTGGTATCAAACATGTTTCCTCTGTTTGAGAAATCAGAATTACCATTCCTCTGCAGTTTTTCTTCTTTACTGCCTCAAAATTCTGTGTAATTTGGGCATGTGAGGGTTGTCTTTGTTTTCAGATGTTGACCTGGGATTTCTGGACTGATGGCAACCAGGTCAGAATCATTGTGCAATGCCTCAAATGGCTTTGCTGGAAGTCAGTAAATCCCAAATGTGTAGTCTACACATAAAAATCAGATGTACTGTACACATACAGTAAGCCAAATACTTTCAGGAAGTACATAAAGCAAAGCATGTGTTTTCTGGAAAAAGAATCATTCCAGAAAAAAGATCTTTCGAAAGATTTCTGTCCAGCAGTGCACTCTCAGTCTAGACATTTGGCTAGAGTATGCAAAAAGCAGAGTAGCATCTTCTGCTCTCTTTCTCCACTGTTACAGCACAGTCCAGATGTAACAAGGGATCCGAAGTGAGAACGTGCATGACACGTGTGATTACTATGGGGCGTGTATCCTTTATGCTTTGAGTTGATAGATGTTTATTTCTGGTGTAACTGACCAAAAGTAGTGTGCATTTGAGCAACTTAGCGATTACAAGACAGTAATGTTACTTCAGATGGTCAGACCTGGAGACATTTGCTAAGAAATTATGCCTAACACGTCAAATAAATGCCAGCTGAAGCCTGCACATCTGTTCTACAACTATTCAGGAAATGATGAATCTTTTGCTCATTGAAAACTTGCACCACCAGAACAGGAATGCATATAAGCTATCATTTAAAATGGTCTCCTATTTTACAGGAAGCTACAGTTCTCCCGTTTATATCCAAAACAATCATCTGCCAGTCAGAATTCATCACATATCCTAAATATGCACAAGAATATATGGGCTGGAGAGAACCAGCTGCCCTTTAATTCCCATTACCAATACAGAATCCAAAATACTTTATTCATGGGGTAAGAAAGAGTCACAAAGTCCATGAAGACTGAAAAAAATTCTGTAGGACAAATCAATGTTCTCTCTGAGCTTCTCTTATCATAAATCATATCCTACGTGGCCAGCTAGCATAAGATGAATGCTGTATTTAACTAGGGACTGAAGGATTCCCTGCCAGTCAGGTATTAGATCAACATGCTACTACAAAGGAATGAAAATCTGGAAAAGTTGTAATGAGCTCTGAGCCACTTTATTACAAATTTTGATCATAGTGTTGCTGTACAACCTCAAGATGTATTTTGAGTTCCAGCAGAGGTTTGAGAAGTAAGATCCAGATTCTATTGGGAGTTGAGGAAGAAATCAAAATTACTCTGTCAAAATGAGTAATTTTGACTCCCCAATATCTACCAGGAGTCTCTGCAATAATACAGGCTGCGCTCTAACCGAGGCAGCAACAGAGTTTTATACACATTGGAGTAGTCAGTGTAATAATCAAAGAATCTCCATTGCCTAGGTGGCCCAGGGAGACATGTCTTTGACAAACCACTGGGCATAGACAGGGGAAGAGAGGAAGTGACTTTTTCAGCCACAGTTCCCAAACTTTTGGATCAACCCTGGTCAACCCTCAGAACTTCTTGTCAACACCCTTATTGCTGAACTTTTAGCTAGAAACTTCCTAACTGTGACATGACTGCAGACTACAGAACTACAAAATTATCATTTACCCACAGAAACTCACCGATGTTGCTTCTTAGTAGGTGTCTCATTCTCTGTCATCTCTGGCATGGTTTCGGAGAAGAGAGCCTGAAGAAAATTGAGGAAGGAATTAACAACTCCTGCACTCTTCTGAATTCATAGAACATGACATTTGTTACATCGTTTTGCCTTTGACCATGAGGACAGGGCCATACTACAATGTATGCACAAGTCCATCACTTTGATGTAGAGAAGCTGGTCACGTGAGCATTAAAAACAAAGTACGTTACCTACTGGGGGGCTTTGTGAACTCCCACTGTCTATGATGAACTGGTTTCCATTTGCTCAAGTACTTTAAATATAAAAACAATTATAATCCCAACTACTTCAAGGAAGCAAAAAGGAAAATTAGAGTATATGATTGTTTTTTTGAATGGGAGGAGGTACGGTTGAGCTCTCCTTCATCAGCCCTTCCTAACTGAATATGCATTCAATTCCCAGTTCTAAATAAAGCATGAATGCTAAGCAGAATACAAGCTACAATGAGGACATTTTATTAAATACAAATTTAGAGTGCTATTGATGTAGCAAATTACAAAACTTACTTGCTATTGAATTCTTGTACAGCCTAAAATGGCCAAAAATGACACCCGATGTTCTCAGATATATAAAATTCAGTTAAAAATAATGTTATGAATTGTAGTTATACATAACTGACTAATAATTGCACCTAACTTGTCCTCAGCTTGAACACATGAGTAGCCTGTATTTAGACAAACAAAAACATTAGGAAAAAAATAAGAGATTAAGTCAATGATAGTTGAACATGTATCTACCAGACGGATGAATTTTAGAGAGCAAGTAACATGAAGTATACTGTAGATGACTAGAAGAAAAAATAAAAATCTGTTTTTGATAAGGCTGAGCTCTATATTTAGTTTCATGCTCTGCTCGTTCTCTCACCAACCAACCTGTTATTGCAATTCTTCCCATGGGCCCTCAGACTGCTCGTGGCTTCACCTCTCCCTGGCTCCTCCTGGAAAGCTCATCGGCTTCTTTTAACATGCTTTGTATCTTTAGAGTATTTTATTTGTTTGTTTTGTTTGTACTGTAAGGAAGTGGGGGCGGTTTTTAATATAACTTTCAACACCAAGCAGTTCTTAATGTAAACCGAGCCTACCATCACTGACACTGACCTCAAAAAACAAAACAAAACAAATATCCTTATGAACTGAAAGCCAGCCATCCATAGAGCTCCCAAAGCACTGAAGCATACACACTGGAAAGGGCTCTGTGCACACCTCTGTGTGTATGCATGTGTAAAGTTAACAGAAATAATCTGTATTGTACCAGACCAGAACTCGGATGCCGTTCTCCAGTCTTTACACTCTAAAAGGTTAATGTGATGTAGTCGTCTCCTTCAGTAAAGATTAACTGAGGAGAAACATTAGGGTTGACTCTGTTTACCACTCTACCCCTTCTTTAAGTACTTTCTCTATTCCTGTGAAGACACGGGAAATGTTGGCAAACCATGAAGTAAAGCAAACAGGCGGTATCCTGCAAATAGATCCAGCTCGGGGAACTCAAAGTGCCTGAAGTTTTCAGGAATCTAATTAAACTTCTCCACCTACACAACAGTGTTCACACCATCACAAAATTAAGACACAATCCTCTCTGAGACGAGTTACCGCAATACACTGCTCCGCTGGGTGCTACATACAGCCTACCTGAAACACAGTCACCACAGGCTTCCCTAGGCCATCAATGAGAGTGCATCAGTTTCTATTTATATTTCTCCACAGGCGTTGCTTTTTCCATTCTCACTGACCATGCTGCTCTGCATGCATTATGAAAAAACTTGACAGAGTTAAGAATCTTTTACTGTGGGAGAAAGTAGTCATGCAAGTTCAGCACTTTCATTCACTCTTATAAATTACCTTGTGTTACTTCATCTTAAAACCAGATTTCTTCTCCGCTAAATCCATTTAGCTTAATTCACTAACAAATTTATTCTTGTTTATACGTGGTAAGACTAGTCCAGGTGGTATCTCAGGTCCTCCAAGCTAGTGAAAATTCACAACTTTGAAAGCCAGTTTCCCACCCAAGGCATCTACAAGTTTTCCCTCCTGTGTGTAGCTGGTGATAGTAGTACTTACTCACTTATTCTAGCTGCGTTCATTGTATCAGGTGATGATGAAGGGGTTAGCTGGGAGAGTTTAACAGGTATGTGATTCTGATCATAAAAAAAGTAAATCTGGTTAGAGCCAGCCATCTCTTACACTGTTGGCAACCAGAGAGATGTTCGCACGTACATTGAGAGACTGAGGTCAGCACACCTTGTTTTAGTGGGGTTTTTTCAGTGCTGTCAAAGCAGCCCAGCAGAATCTATATCCACGAAGGCTACCAGCAAAGACACGAGAAGCAGTGCAGCTAGCCAGTAACGCTATACTCTCATTTATCCATCACTATGACAATACCTTGTTTATCAGGTAAAATAGCTAATTCAAGGGGGCAAAGGGGTTATTTAATTTAGCGTATGCGTCCTGATTCTGTGTAGTGGGGTAAGGACGTGAGCACAGAGTATGTGGACATAGCTTTGGTACAGCAAAGCTCACAAACTTTATGCTTAGAAAAAGGAAGACACTGGATTGCATCCTGTGGCAGTCCTGTACCTGGTTTCTTCACTTTTCTGCACATTCTGTGAGGACAGAGATGATGTATCTGTTATTGGGCATTGCTACACTATGACAACTATGCTGGAAATCAGAGCAAAACAATGAAAGAGGTCTCAGTTTTGGTGAACTTAGCATTTTTAAAAGACTAATGCATTCACGAAGCAACCATATTTTTTTAATCTTGCAAATTTATACAACTTCAGAACAAAGGAGTATTTCTGTACGACTGTATTTAATACAGAAAGCATTACTGTGAATTTAGACGGCCAGTTGCCATGCAAGGCTACAGATAAAGCACAACTCTGCGAAGGTAAAGGGTGTAAAAAAGCACCCACAAATACCCTCCCCCAGAACAAACACAGCTGTTCTGACTCCACCTGCTTCTCCCTGCACACAGGCCAGATCACATCCACAACCCCATCTTCCCTTCACCCTGAGTCAGAGCACCCCCTTCTCCCTCCTGACACGGGCTCTCCATATTCAAGCTGCTTCTGCGCAGGGTCTGTTTCCCCTCAGCAAAACTCTTATTCCTAACAGCAGCGTCCCTACCTCCCAAAGTCATGATCTACACAATTTTCTGATTGCCTTATTTCTTCGTCCTCAGCAGATGCCTTTAATGATTCAGCGACACATTGTATACAATATTTGGGAAGACAGGCAAGGCCTTAGTGCAACTTTGTGCTGAAACTTAATACAGTTTGTAACCATTTTTTAAGCCAGAGAAAATGGAAAGTCTTTATTACAGTGTGTCAAAGACTTTCCATTTCTTTCTTCCTCTCTTGCTCATCTTTTTAAAATTATGTCACTAAGCTTCGTCCAAGCGATGCCATTCCCTGAACATTTCAAGCCAGATGCCACCACATTGAGTGTATAATCCTCACAAACTATCAAACACAAACAACTTTAAGCTTCTATTTGATATGCTTCAGTTCTGCTGGGATCTACAGCCCATTTCATACAGAAGACAGGGCCCCGGAATGCAATGAATATTATTCTAAATTCACTTTACTGTGGAATTTCTTTAGGTCAGAAATTTATCACACAATTCGACCAATGTTTCCCCAAGTGTTTCAAAGCAGTTTTGTGGGAGCGAGAAGAAAAAACAAGGCGGTACACATTATCTAATTAACCACTTAGTTTATTTCAATTTCTGATTTTCTGCCTGAAAAGAGGTGGTTAAGTTTATTAAACAGCACTTGTATACCACGCTGAGGTTCCTATTGCTAGATTGTACCATAAGAAACACAGGGAGAGGATTTTTTTTTTTTCCTGTTCTTATTCTACAAGGACAAAAACCTTTGCATTTTACTTGCTGCACCTCAAAACAGAGCTGGCGACACCAGGGAGGTGGTATTCTTAAGAGCTGCTGAAAATATGGGCTCTGCAAATTAAAAAAAAAAAAAAACAAACAAAAAAACCCAAAAAACCTGACTAAGTTGAGACTTCTGTGGGCTGCTGGATAACGTTTATACCATCTCAATTTCTTCCTCACAGTTGTTGTATCACCAGAGCTTTGACAATGGGTTTCTCTTTACTCATTCCATCTCAAGTAATATTTCTCCACGGAGAGATTCCGTCACTGATTCTCTAAAGCAGAAGATGTGTATTTGCTTTATAAGCTCGGGGGTAAATGTATTTTAAGTTCACTCATGAAATATGCTCACGTGACTCAGCTGAAAGCGTTCTGCAGAGAGAACGTAATTCCATATTCTATAGCCAGATGAAGGAGAAGCAATTCAACACTTATATTTATTTAGTACCAAGGTTCCCTCAAGCTTTATGTAGTTTACAGCTCTTATAATATCAACCTGAAATATCGATTTTAATTTAAATGCAATGTCATCCCCAGAAATGAAAAGATATTTTGTGTTCCGGAGATTTAAGTTTAATGTAATTTAATCTCCTCTACAGTTCTGAAAAAGTAGGGTAAAAAACCCAAAAACAAATTGTCTTTTTTGGCAACTTATTGTATGAAATCTTTCCTTCAAAACATATGCACTTGGCAGATTTAGCTTTTTAAGAAAAAGTTAGTTTATTTTATTTGACATTAACTTTTCACTCTTTATTTAGGAAGTGTTTCCAACTTTAATATTTTATAAGAAAATAATTCTTCCAATCTGTTACCTTTGGCTGTACAAACCAATCTTCCTCAAATTAATAAAGCTACTCCATTCCTCTATATGAGGCAGAAAGAATCTTTTTAATATGCAGCTACGCATATTCTGTAAAACTACCAGCAGTCCAAATCTTTCTTTCTGCCTCTTAAATACTTCAGCAAGCTTACGCTGTTATGTTGCTACAGTCTCACCGTTCTTACTAATTTTGTACACCTCATGTAGTTAGCCATGTAATTATGGAATCACGTAGTTAGCTGTAAGCTAAGATCAATTCCAAGGCACAGACAATAACTACTCAAATTTTCTTCCTGCAAGACAGCGTCCTCTTCATTCATTCCAGTGACTGCTGGAGCTCTCTTTTCCCATCTTCCATGCATGTTTTACAACAAAGCTAGCTTCAGCCAGGGACTTAATCCAAGCTTTTAATCACAAGCAAGGTGCCCTTGAGATAAAAAGACACTATTTACTGCCTTTTCTTTATTCCCCCTTGAAACAATTCTATTCCGATTTTGCATTTACCTAACAAAACGACTGCAGGAAATTAAACTCGAAAGCTTACCTTTGTGATTGTTACCTACATATATCAACTACTTTTGCCTATAAAAGTAACCTGTTAAGACTACCGTACAGGAAATTGAAAAGGACTCTCTTTCCTGGGAAGGGTAAAAATCCCTTTGATAGCATTCAGTTTGGTTTCTGAAGAAACCAAGGTTTTCTTCTTACTGCACCATTTCTCTTCACCCACAACAACAGCTGGGCCCACTGACTGACCTAAATGAAACCTCTCAAAGCTATGAAGTTCCCAGATGTTCACAAAAACCTAAGATTGAGCAGAGAGGAGTGAGGTCAGCGGTGACAGTGTGGTCTGTGACCAGCTCTGTAGCACGTATGTGCTGGCTGACCAGCTGGCGTCAGACTGGTCGCAACATCCACCACCTTTTGCTGAGGAAGATGTACAAGGGTTTAAAGGGCAGGAGAGCGCTATCTCAATTTTTCACAGAATACACAATCCTGAGGCAAACCAACTGACAGTTTCCTAGGGCAACCAGACTGTTCCCAGAGCTTCTGCAAAAGTTAAGAAAACCAATGCCAATAAGCTAAAACTTGTTACACAAGTCACTTTTTTTTTTTTAAGGTGTCTGCAAATAACAACAGATGGAAAAAACCTTCCCTGCTTTTAGAATTTTTTCCTTTACCTCTTGTTTGTACTATCTAAACTCAAATACATTGGTATTTTTCCTCCTGTTGATTTAAAGCAATCAAGTTTCAGTAAGGCCATTATATAAGAACATGCAATAGAGCTAAGAAAGAAAACTTCCTTTTTTTGGGGGGGGGCAGGGGGGGGGTGGTAACAGCATTGGAAGAAGCAGCAGCATTATCACTCAAGTGATAATCCCTCATATCTACATTAATTTTTGTTTTCATTTATAATTTTCATAATATTAAAGACATAATTGCTCATGACCATTTACTAACATGCAGTTTCAGGACAGCATAGTTGTAGGGTCATTCTGAGAAATCCTGACCTGATCTGCTTATGAAACTTCGGGGAAAAAAAAAACCAAAAAACCACAAAAACCATGAAACTCCCCTATTAATCACCTAAAGATCCACCTCTCATGTTTATTCTTCTTGCTCTGCTGTTGTCCCTCAAGTCTTCCTAGGTTAGTATGGCCTCATTTATTTTTAAACCTTAGAGGAGGGGCAGAGAGAGATCACGTCTACTGAACCAAGTCTCTTACTTGCTGATGATGTTCTGAAAACTATTTAAGGAGAGGTATCTCTGAACATTTTGCTTCCAGATGTGAGCTGCTGCCACCCACACACATTATGTGGATGATCTTGGTAATATGAACAGACTGAAGCGGCGCACAGCGCTAGTAAAGAAAGGTGCCTACGCAAACTATCTCCTGTGGTCTGGATGAACTGTTGTACAGAAGCAGCCATTTGGGAGGTAAAAAGCTGTAATTACACAACCAGTGCACAAGCTAGAATCACAAAGACCAGGGCCGTCGCCCTAAAGAGCGTCCTCAGCTACTTTAGATCAAAATAAAGGGAACGTCACTCTTTTCTTTAGGAAATCAGAAAGCAATGACCAGGAAAATCCTCATGATCCCCACGTTCTTCATGTATTTTGTTAAGATTCGCAAGTTACCACATACCAATTTCATGAAGGAAGTGAGAAAGCATGAAGAATGTTTCTAACTTGCAAGATAGTACTCATCTCCCTGGTTTTCAATGCCCAGTGATCCGTAGCACACTTCAAAATAGAAAATTATTTTCAAATAGAAGATAGATACCTAATTATGCTTGACACAGGAGTCAAAAAGTCTGTTCTGATGGAGAAAACTAAGTGGATTGCAAACAACTTCCTCCTATAACAGGTCATCATCTCTGTGTGGGTTAGGTTACCTCTATTAGATGACAAGGATTGCCTGTAGCGGGGCTGAGTGTGCTCCCACTCTGGTGCAAGAGCACCTGTTGGTGAGCCAAACCTTGCTGTCAGCACGATGCCTAAAGAACAAAAAATTTCTTTTTCCTGAAAAAAGTTGTAACATGTAAGTCATCATGGTCTCTGAATACTGGGACCAAGATGATTATTTATAACTGAGTAAGCCATCCGCATATGAAAGCTGTATTTGAAACACCAAAGACCAGCTGGACAAATGTAGAAGCTACAGTTTCAGCAAGAGCCTAATTCTGCTTTCTGACGTGCCCTTATCTCCAAATGAAATCTCTATTCAAAGAACAGTACTTCGTCACAGGGCTTAATAACCAATTTAGAATCAAAACATAAAAACTTTCATTTTGGCCACAATGATATAGGCAGAATACTATTCTCTGCTTTGTTTTTTAGTTTTAACTCGAGCTCTTTTTTGTTCTGCAACTACAAAGGATCCTCACAGTCCATTTATAAAACTGCATAAGGTCTTGAGGAGGTATCAAGTGATTGCTACGCCAGACACACTGACACATGATAAACTGATGTGCTGCTCTCTCCTGAGGACCCTAACTACAAGCAGTGCAAAATATCCTAGAAGTGAAATGTCCAGGGCATCCAGAGACTTCATGTGTCAATTTTTTAAATTCATCTTTTCAGATGTAAGTCATTAAGTACAAAGGATTACACAGTCTAGTTCTTGAATACTTTACAGGCGTGGGGTCTGAGAAATCTGACACAAATTAAGAACTTGTCAAGGGTTCATGATACAGGAAGCAATATCCTATGGGTCTTCACTACAAAGCTCCTTTACAACACGCAGAAGAGACCCATCCCGAGATTTGGTTACAAACACTGACTTTCCAGAGTAAAGGATTTCCCTACAAATACAGGACTAAAGGCAAAAAAGGCTGAGGTAGAAGGTACCAAAAACCAGTATTTCAGTTTTAATGTACTAGCTGATCTAACTTACTCCCCAAGTCCACTGTTAAGACACACAATTTCTAAGCACATCGACTTTACAAGAATCAGTTAACGAAACTCCCCTTCAACTTTCAGAATCGTGGAAACTGGCAACTGTATGAAAGCGCTTCCAAAGCACCTGTCCAGAGAGTGTATTGCCACGTCCTTCAGAAAAGGCCAGCACATGATTCCAGAACTGGTGCTTTCATTACTGCCAACTGTAATGATCTTTAAACCCCCCCCCACACACTCTGTCCGCAAACCCAACAAAACCAAGCAAAAAGCCCACAACTTTGCAACACACATTTCACTCCAGGCTCTTCACAAAAGGTTTTAGTGGGCTCAAAGAGGGCTCATTCTCCTTCACAACCTCAATGTTATTTTGCACCTTTGCTCTTCAGAGTTTTTCGTATATAAACTGGGTCCACTGGGCAATTGCTTCCATTCCAGGAATAAAGGACTCATCTTGTGATCTGGATGTTTGACAGTTTTGAATAATACTGGCAGGGATAAAGCTGCAAACTATTTCAATTAGATCTAACAGAGAGGTTCAAACTAAAGATATCTCAGCCCAGGTGACCACAGAAAGCAGGCACATTTTCTAAACACTTTCAAAGAGGAAATTCAAAAGCAAGATCGATGTATGTTACAGACAGCAGAAAATGGAACCACTAGGTGCAAATCCATAGGAAACCAGAATTCATTAATTCTACCGCTTTAGGAACTACTTATTTAGCTCAGGAGAATTACTGTACACGAGCTATCCAGGGGTAAATATGCAGTTCTGAAAGCACTAGAAAAAGCAAATAAGATTACTGTAGAAATTTAGCACTGACAACGGAGCAGAAACTAGAACCAGATTTCCAATTTATTATTTTGCAGAGGTCTGAAAGGAACGGGTAAAGGGAAGGGACAGACCGATACCATGACCCTGCAAGTCTTACTTCATTGGCAAATCATTCTGTAAAATTAAAATGCCTTACCTCCATCTTCTTTTTCTATCACTGTCTGAAATCACCTCCCTATTGCCACCTGAGACTGACTTGGCAAGAATATCCTGAAGTGAAACTAGAAGAGGGAGATCTCCAATGCGTATCCTTAGCAAGGGATAGCTCAAGCAGTTAATTTTTCCAAGCTAAGAAACACAGGGTCTTTCCATCCCGCCCAGAATAAAACTGAAAAACCACAGACAAAGTAAGTAAGAATTGCCTCTTGAGACAATTTACAGGTGGGATTCTCTATAACTTGCCAACCACAGCAAGTATAAAACACGACCTCGACAGACACCACTGCTTCAGATCAAGACCCAAATCATCAGCTGTTGAGACTGAGCATCATTTTCAGTCACAGACTTAAAAACAAACCCAAGAAGCCCTCAGCTCTCCCCCACTTCCATTTAAAATAACACAGACACCAGCTAAGTACCCAACAGCTGCCTCCAACAGAAGTGTTGAACTTGAGCCATGGAGAGCAAGCCAGAAGAAAGGGTGTGCAAGTGTTACGGGCACCACTGGTTAGAGGCTCAAGGGCAGAGCTGCAGCCCCTAGCTAATATCACAGAGCAAGGAAATTACAACTCAGAAGTACAGAGCACACGCATGCTGACTGAATACAGACAAACACTATACCAAATAGAAATCATCACCACTTTTTTATAGTTTGAATACAAATGGTAACTGCTGGAGTTGTAACTAAAGACAGCGATGACAGACCAATGGTCACGTAAGCAAGATGCGATATGAATATTGTCTTTTTTAGTTTTATGCATTCTTCTGAGAGTTTCTTAGGTTCTGAAGTAGGTTAAGGCATTACAGAATCACAGAGTGGCTGAGGTTGAAGGAACCTCTGGGGGTCATCTGGTCCAACCTCTCCCTGCTCAAGCAGGGCCACCTAAAGCCACCCAAGACCATGTTCAGATGGTTTTTGAGTACCTCCAAGGATGGAGACTCCACGACCTCCCTGTGCAACCTGCACCAATGCTTGGTCACTCTCACAGTAAGAAAGTGTTTCCTTATGTTCAGATGGAGCCTCTCACATTCCAGCTTGTGCCCATTGCCTCTGGTCACCACTGAAAAGAGCCTGGCTCCATCCTCTTTGCATCCTCCCTTCAGGTGTTTATATACATTAATAAGATCCCTCCTTGAGCCTTCTCTGTTCCAGGCTGAACAGTCCCAGCTCCCTCAGCCTCTCCTAAGATGAGAGATGCTCCAGTCCCTTCATCATCTTTGTGGCCCTTCACTGGATTCTCTCTAGTGTGTCCACGTCTCTCTTGTACTGGGAAACCCAAAACTGGCCACGGGACTCCAGATGTGGCCTCACTAGTGCTGAGTACAGTGGAAGGATCACCTCCCTCGACCTGCTGGCAACACTCTGTCTAACACAGCCCAGGATACCATTCACCACCTTTGCCACAAGGGCACATTGTTGGTTCATGTTCAACTTGGTGTCCAACAGGATCCTCAGGTCCTTTTCCGAGCTGCTTCCCAGTTGGGTGGCCCCCAGCATATACTGGTTCATGGAGTTGTTCCTCCCCAGGTGCAGAACTTTTGCACTTGCCCTCACTGAACTGCATGAGGTTCCTGTCAGCCCGTTTCTCCAGCCTGTTGAGGTCCCTCCTAGTGGCAGCACGATGCTCTGGCGTATCCGCCACTCCTCCCATCTTGGTGTCATCAGCAAATTTGTTGACAGTCCACTCTGTCCCATCATTCAGATCATTAATGAAGATATTAAACAGGACTGGACCCAGAACTGACTCCCTGAGGTACACCGCTAGTTACTGGCCTCCTACTAGACTTTGTGCCACTGACCACCACGCTCCGGGCCCAGCCTTCAGCCTAACTCTCCTTACGTTGAGATGCAAGCTACACAGAGTTCCAAAAGGTAACTAGCAGTTGAAACCTGATGCACTGCAAAATACAATTTTTTGCTTGTATTATTTTATCAAATCTGAATGCTAACAGTAAATGACTTACACTGCAACGCATGCTAAACTAGCTACCTAACTTTTCTTAGTTAACAAATATTAATTGCCCTTATAGCAATAATAGGAAAATCTGTAAGATGGTTACCCTTCCCTACCGTCCCACCTGCTCCAAAACAACACTGAGAGATGTAGCCTCTCCCCCACTTCACTGGCACTCCCACAGGAAGCCAAACAAGAACGTTACTTCAACTTAAAATTTACTTTGCAAAAGGATCGCAAAGACACCCTCCACTCCCAAACAAGGACACTGAAACCGCTTATGTTGGTACAAGAGTGCTTCTTGTGGTGTCAGCGCTGGCTTAATAATTGTGGAACTATGACCCAAGATGATGCCAAAACTAAACTTCTCCAATTACACAGGAAGTCTCAAAATTTACACCAAGCAAGAGACCTATGTAGAAGAATCAAGAAGTTAAACTATAGATACCTAATATTTAAACAGCATCGCTGAATATTATGGATCCTCCAGCAGTGAAAAAGTGAAATGGTGTTCCCTCTCTTGTTGCTGATGTGGAGTTGCGCGGTGTTGGGCTAGCACCATTTTATTATTGTAGTAAATGAGTAAGAAGAGCTGTAGTACGGAGCAAAAGGCAATTTCCAGCCCATCCAGGATTTGCATTCAATTTCTATCTAACTTCACTGATGCATGAAAGCAAAGCAGAGTCCAACTTCAAAGGTTGAAGGCTGTCATGAATTAAGTGTCCCTTAAGCCGACCCCTCATTAGACTACAGATGCAGGCAGACACCACAAATGGACATTATTTTCACTTTAAACTTCAGTTACTTGAGGAAGAAACAAAACTTTAAAGAGTTAAGCTCTCCTCTTCCATTAATACCCTTACACTGCTTTTAATAGTGTCAGCAGCCTAAATAACAATGTTTTCAATAATTTTCTCACGGCGCTGCCCACCACAGCAATGACTTTCAGATCACAAGACCTGAGAAACCTGCATTTAGATGTGAAAGTGAATAGATCCATACTCCGATCATTCCAGCCTCACTAGAGATGGACCACAAAGAATTCATTTTGGTATCAGAGTACCAGCACGATTGAGATGTGCTTTTAGATGGCATTGATCTCATTTCATGGTCTTCATCTCAGTCAATTAACCTGACAGAAGTTCAGGTGACTGGGTGAGAAAGGCACTTGTTAACAGGAAGCATGAAACATTTTTAACAGTCTGCTACTTTCTTCTTATCTGAATCACAATGGCACACGGCGTGGCTGATGTAAGAGATTGCTATCGTATGTCATGGTTGCAAAAGTAACTCATTCACCTTGAAAGACTAAGGCCATAGCTTTTCATACAGGAAACAAACTTAGTTCATACACAATTTGTCAGTCCTGTGCACACAGCAGATTCACTTTCATGCTTATTCAGAGCATGACAACAGTGCTACACTTGTAAGGTCAAACCAAAGAACACATTGGACACATGATATGCACATATAAAAGCTGGAATTGTATTTTAACCAGCAAGTTAGGTTAGCATTATATAAACTGGGCACCGTACAAGGTTTCTTAATCAGGGATATGTGACCTTTACGTATTTTACTGCAATCAGAAACAAAGAAAACCTTACTGTTCAAGCATTCAATCTGAGATGTTTTCACTTGCCTTTCCAGAACACACACACACACCCACCACTCACGTTACGACTGATACCCTTCAGAACAGGAAAATGTCTTCCCGAGGGACTCAACTGGAATAAAGGAGTCACAAACATGTCAGAGATGAGGAATGCTAGCACAGGAACCAAGTTATAAAGTGACCAGCAACGCAAAGGGTGAGCAGTCCTTCAGGCTGGAGACAAGTATAACGCTTCTTCAGAGGCCTGAGAATTACAACTGATCCATTACGAAACGATAAGGAACCTTAAAGCTGTCAGATGCTATGCTATGCATGCACACGGTTTGCATATCCATTTTCATTTAAACACCTGGTTTGTACACGCAGCTAGGCACACGTCTCCGCTGGCATTTTAATAATCAGGGGCAACGTTCAATATTGTTATTTAATTGAAAACTGTCTCAGCTGAAACACTGTGCTGTGACACTTACTCACTATCCTTCGAAGTGGCATAGACTTCATGATATTTTTTACAAGTTCCTATGATGCAAGCAACTATGATACATTGAGAATCCCTTCATATCAAATGCTATGCTACTTATATCTCCCCCCAGTCACATGTCATTTACAAAGTTATTTTTAAGACCATCTCAGATCCAAACACTTATTACAAAACCACAAGCACAACTGTACAAAACTTAAACAACAGAACGGTTCCTGTCAAACCCAGTATGCCCCAGCCCTTGACTTCTTTATATATTTATTTATTTCCTCTACCCAACCTCAATGCATACATTGTATTAATTCACATCCAAGCTGGATATGATTGGTTACAAAATCACACACCTTATGCCAATGCACTTTGCAAATTAAAAGCATGCTCGAATATTTGGAACGCACTATTCCAAATCTCTTTGTTGTCTAATTCGTTATACTTCAGTACCTGGAAGCCAGAGGTGTTCTTACAATTTCAGTATACAGGGGGGGAATAAACCACCACTAAAACAACCCACAGAAAAGCAGCTCTTTAATTCCTCCCTTTAAAAAAGTCAGAAGCATCTTCTACGTTCCCCCCAAGAAGAGACAAGACGAAAAGCAGCTGGAGTAGCGCGGCCAAGAGCATCAGCAGAACGCGTTGCCTGAATTTTTGCCTTCTCGTTCAGAAGGTGTCTTTGGAGTTTCAAGCTACAACTAACTTCAGCTACAAACGTCGAGTCCATGATGCGCACAGCAGGCACGTGCCAGGCACACATCACAGCGCCACTCGAGTGACAGTCACTGGTCTGTCCCTGGTCAGCTCCTGGGAACACTACTTGGAAAAAACCAGGAATCAAAGCAGCAAAGCCACTACCAAGCACTTACATCCTAATTATCTCTTGGCAGCTGTCAGACTCCTCCAGGACCCACCACCATTTTTCATCTACTCCGTTAAAATCTTCCCATTTATCCATAATCTAAGGGAATAAGTATGTCTCTAAGGGAATAAGTAATATCCAAATACTTCAAAGTTTGTAATGTTCTCATACTGCTTCAAATACCTGATATGTTAATTTGAATAGATGCATCTTAAAATCATGCTCACAACATGAGCATTTTCTAAGCTTATTTCCCATTCAGTGACAAACGTATTTTCAGTTGTCAAATCTATTTCACCCTGAAACATATCTATGAATTATTATCGCACTAATTGAAAGCCAAAATTAAAAATTCTAAATCCTTATAATAATAAACGTTCCCCCACAGGCAGTTTCCTCCTTCCTATTTGTCTGATTACTGCACACAATTCACGAGTGACCAATGATACTCTGCAGTTTAAGTGCTGCATAACGTAATCACATAAATAGGATTGTCTCAATGCACTGTATATGAAAAAGCAAAGCTAAAATAGTGCTTCCAAAGCAAGCTATTACATTACCTGGCTTCTGAATGCTTAACTGTGCAATCATTAAGTTATCTTTACTAAGAGTATTTAATAATCATACGTCTGGGTGGAGTCTAATAGAAGGCCACGCTATGACGTGAAAAGCAAAAATAAAGATGTGTGATTTTCTATGTCCGTGCGGCCAGTGACTCAACACATCACTATTCTCTTTTTCTTCGCCTTACTTCCACCTTTTCCTACAAACTTCCCTGGACAAACGGGTGTGCTACGGCTGTATTTAGCCGTGTCTACGCTGATGCACTCGGTTCACCCGTGCTGTCTGTCACAAGGAGCTGGATTCTAGGCGCCCTGCCTTTCGCGTGAGCAATAATTGTGATCTTCTGTGCTTGTCAGATGTTGATTTCCATTAAACTAAAAGGCTTCAAAGTCTTGAAGACCTCTGTTGCTGGCAAATTTGATTGAAATCAGACAGAGAGCTAAAATTACTAGGTGGAGAAGGAATAGAGTGCGTCCAGAAGCCTTCTTTACTTAGATCAAGCTGAAAACACACCCAACAAGAAGAGTTAGTTTCCAGGGGCCGAATTCTAAATAAACAAGCTGAACTTTTTACACTGTACTCTGCAGCTGACCAACTTCCAGGCTGAGAGGTTGCACAAGAGCACACAGAGGTGATGCACAGCACATTGTCTATCCTGGACTATGCCGAAAAGATGTTACGGTTGGGGAAACAGTGCCCACGTTTTGCCCTCTCCGAAGTTAACTTCCTCCACGGCGATTTACAGCCAATTGCCTCAAGATCATTAAGATTTCAAAACGATCAGAACACCCCAATCTCCAAAGACCAGGTGTCTTCATCTTGACGCTGTCCCCGATGCCACGCAGCGGCACGCCGAGCCCTCACCACGCGGGGCGGGGAGGCGGCCGACCCTCACCACCGAAATAGGAAACTTGCCCGGTGCCCGCCGCGGCACCCGAGGGGCAGCGAGCGGCCGCCCCACAAAGGGCCGCCCGCACTCTCCAGCCGCCTCCCCGCGGGGAGAGGCAGGGGGGGGTGATGCACCGCCCCGGCCTGCTCCGGCCCCGCAGCCCCCACCCGAACCGGGCCCGAGGCCGCCGCGGGCCGGGCCGGGCGCCCCCGGGCACACCGAGCGGCGCGGGCAGACAAAGGGGCGCCGGCCGCCCCCACGGCGTTGCCGCCACCGGCGTCCCGGGCCGAGAAGGGCGGGGAGCGGCCCCCGGCGCAGCCCGGCGCCCCAGCCGGCGGGCGGGGAGGCCCGAAGCGGCTCCCGGGGGGTGCGGGGTGGGGGGGCCGGCGCGGCACCGCCGTCGCCACGGTGACAGGGCCGAAGCCCAGCGCCCGGAGGGGAGGGGCGGGGGGTGGGTGGGCGCCCTTTGCCCACCGCCTCCTCACGGCAACGGGAGCCGCGGGGGAAGGGCGGGCCGCAGGCACCGGCAGCCCCCCCGCGGCCCGCGCCCCCTCAGCCCCGGCCCCGCTGCCGCGCCCCGGCCCGCCCCTCCTTCCCCCCCCCTCCGCCTCTCCCTCCCGCTGCCCAGGCTCCGGTCCGAGCGCGGGCAGCGGCCCCGCCCCGCGGCAGCGGCCGGCACTCACCGCGGGGCTGGGCGGGCTGAGCGGCGGCGGCCCCACCGCGGGGACCATCCTCCGAGCGGACACCCCGTGTCAGCTCTCCGCCGCTGCCTCCACTCCGGTCCCCCCTCCCGCGCAGCCCACCCTGCTGCTCGCACGCGCGGCCCTCAGCGAGCCAATCCGAGCGCACGGGTTGAGCCGCCGAGGCCAATCAAAAAGGTCGGGACGGGGAAGGCGTTACTCGCCGCAAATGGGCGGTACGGAGCCGGCGCGGACCAATCGGCACCACAAACATTGGCGGGGCGGCCCAATGAAAGGCCGGAGAGGTTGAGAGTGGCGTGCGAACCGTCAACAAGTTAAGGTGGCCGAAACAGGAACTGCCGGAGACCGGCACCTTAGCCGACCAATGAGAAGAGCGGAAGGCGAGCACGGAGGGGCGAGAGGCGGGCGGAAAATCTTAAAGGGGAAGCGGCCGCGCTGATGCTCCGTGTGGCGCCGCCGTTACCTCAGCGTCGGTTTAAACCGCTTCTTCCCCCGCCGGCCGGCCGCGCTCCCTCGCCGCCCCGGGGTGAGGGTCCGGCGGGGTTCCCGTCCCCGCCGCGGGGTTCCCTCGCTCGTTCCCAGCACCGCCGGGGCCTTCCCCGCGCCCGCCCGCCGCCAGCGGAGGGGCTTGGGAGGGAACCGCTGCGGCGCGGGGTCGGCTCCAGCGGCTTAATGAACCTCCGTGACGGAACAGCCCACGGGACCCTCCCACGCCGGCAGGTAAAAAATAACCGTGTATAGAATTATTTTTTTTTCAGATGTAAAATCTTTTTCTGTCAGAATAGCGTTTAAAAGGAAAACTCTAGCGCTAAAGCGGGCGCTGGTACCGGCTGAACGCTGACTGCAGGCGCTGGGGGTCCCCCGGAGGAAGCTGCGCTGCCTGTCAGCGGGATGGACCCCAGCGATAACAACACTGATGCACTGGAACAGCCCTGTTTCCCCCCGCCATCGAAGGAATCGCGATTAAAAAAACAAAAGGCAGCTGGCTAAAGATTTCCCAAATCATAAGCAGCAGCCAGCTGTTTATGAGGAGCCCAACCGACTCCTGAGTGTTAGTTCTTTGCCATTGCTGGTTCTTTAACAGAATCAGTTGTTTCAGTGTGAGTTTTATGACACACTGTGCTTATTTTTAGTTCCAGGGAGCAAGACCCTTCATCCATCTTCCTCATGAATTAAACCAGATCTTAAGAAAAGGTGTTCGGCTAAATTAGGGATTCAGAATCATAAACAGTTCTCCGCTACCAGAGTTTGTAATTCCTGCTAACACCAATTCAATTACTAGTCATTAGGTAGCCTTCCTGTTTCCAGCCTCAGTAGTTTCCCTCCACAGATGTTCTGCCACAGTTACATGTGAAAAGAGTTCCAGAAAGTATTTTACAAGTATTTTACATCTCTGCTCACCTGTAAGTGATACTGGAGCTGCAAAGCCTCTTCTTCGAGACAACCTGAAAAGGCAGAGCTGTGACACTTAGGCTTTATGGAAAACATGCCTTTTCCCCCAGAAAGCATCTTGTGTCCATATACCCTCCTAAAATATTATATAATATGGAGCAGGGACAAGTTTCTGAAGCAGTGTCCAAGAACTTTTCTGCTGCTGAAATGAATCATAATAGCAATTAGACATAAAAAACCCCACACCATTTAATTTTGAATAGCTGCTGCTTGCAAACTAATCTTGCAGCTGACATTAAGTGGTAGACCCATTTGCCAGCTGTGAAGAAATTTAAAAGCCCTAGCTGTTTATGCAGAGAAATTCTAAAGTTACTGTAAATAGCAACTTCACAATGTAAAGTATGAATGTAAATGCACTTTTCCAGTTTTCATATTTTTTTTTTAGTTGACATGACACAACCAAACTGGAGGACAAACAAAATCCGAAATACCTGTGCTCTGTCAATTTATTCCAGTATAAACTGAGGTACTTTTTCTTTTAAAAGGAAGTGTGCTTTTTCAGTGAAGATTTTCACTAAAAAGGCACCTCCTGTCCAAAGCAGCAAACCCAAGTTTACCTTCTGCCACCCTACTGTGCTCTGGAGTGTTTGAGCTCATAAACCTTCAGATTACCCATATGGTGGTAAATACTGGAAATACTGTAGCAAAAATCCAGCAGCAGACAAATATTCACTGGTGAAATCATATATAACAGGAAATTGTTGAGTATCAGTAGCCTGTTCCTGGTAGTGAATATGGACTAGCAATTATATGGCAAGACAGCTTGGAAAAAACAAAACTTAACAGGTTTTGCACAAATATTTGGAAAAGCTTTACATTAACATTGATTTCCTGTTAGTGCAACAGGTAAAAAGGAGGAGTTTCTGCAGCTTTATACCAAGAACAACTTGAGTGCTTTTTTTTTTTTTTTTGCACAAGGGCATAATACTTGGCTGTAGTGCAGGTTTGGATTCGATAATTTAGTGAACAGTAACAGCCTAAGTCTGTGTGGTGTGATACAGCAGCTGATAGAAAGGTGATCAAAAGACAGGCCAGCACATTTCTCCCCAGGTGCAGGGGTTACAGAATCATCGAGGTTGGAAAAGACCCTAAAGATCATCTAGTCCAACCATTAACCTCACACTGATCATTCTCAACTCCACCAGATCCCTCAGCGCTAAGTTTCCTAAGTTTCTTGGACTAGGGGCCATATACATGAAAGTGAGTGAAAGAGAAAGCTGGCAACTCTCTTAGCAGCCCAAAGAGCTTGAGCTGGTGTTGCCACAAAGCCTTTAGGCAAAATGGTAGTAAAACTGAATGCTTTTACAGTACTGAAGGACTTGGCAGGGGGAAGGAACAAAGCAGGATAAAAAGATATGGAAGAGGTGACCTCTCCATCGTCTAGTTTGATGCCTCTTTATGGGCAAGAGAAAAATCACAACAGTAGTGAGCAACAATCATGTCCCATACAAACTATCTGGACTAGATGGGTTGAATAGATCTGGAGAACCCCTACAGGGGAAAAAGTATTGCCAGGAACTGATTACAACACCCAGCTCACAGAGATTACAGAGATTCAAAAGGACTTCAAATAAAGGATCCCTGTCCAAAAGTAATCGAGGCTGCTACAGGTTCAGAGACAGTATCCTCACAGGGACAGAGAACTGATTAAAGGACAGAAGTCACAGGGCATGGAATAAAAGATCAGTTTTCACACTAGTGGGAGGTCAACAGTGGAGTCAAAGATTTGTGCTGGGGTCTATACTCCTCAACAGAATTTTAAGAAAGGAAATAGCGAGGTAAAAATTTGCTGGAGGTTAGTCAAAATAATGAGGAATAACATGTGAACTTTCTAATATTAAGTGACTGAACCACTGTAACAGTTAATTATAGCCAGCACAGGTAAATAGGGTGATGTACACACTGGGGGAAGAAACAGCAATCCCAGTTTTCTGTGTGAAGTCAATAACTTACCATTCACTTATTAGATCCTGGCATTGAACTGTTCTTTAAATAATCATCTCAGTAACAAAAAAGCAAACTATTAAAATAATAGTACACCATAAGTTATTACATGGACCCCATAAATAACCAAGTTTTGAATACAGTGAGGGGAATGGAACTGCCTGTCTTAAGATACTAGTAGAACCAGCAAAGCTTTGTGAAGAGGTCACATGAATGATCTGCTAGTTTCCCTGTAAAGGAGTAATGGAATTGCCTAAAACTGTACAGGCTGTTAGAGGTGTGACTGGGATGAGAGTGGAGAAGGAAAGAAACATGACAGATCAAAGCTGCATGGTTTGGAGAACAGCTACAGCAGTTTAAGCACAGCTGAAGTTTTCCAGCTTCTGCAGCTGCTGGTGAGGCCAGAGTGATGAAGGGGGCACTCGTGGTAGCAGTGTGCTCCAGCTGTGCCTTCCAGGCCCTCCAGCAGAGGTCAGGGAAGGCAGCTGGTAGTGGTAGCTCAAGACCACAGGCGAGTTTGAGAGTCTGAGCTTTGCTTTCGCATGCTATCCTAATGAAACGCAGCAACTCCATCCACTGATAAACCAGTTTCCAGAAGCACTCAAATGAGCAGATAGAATAAGGTATAGAATATTTAGGGTAACATTTCTTTTGTCTCCAGAAACTGTGCCGCAGTGCAGCTTTATAAAATGGCACTTCAAAGCAGGAGACGAGCAGAAAGAAACTACAGACCAAAAATGGCTTTAACAGAAGAGATTGGAATAGTTAAGAAGAGAGATGAGTTTTACTTCAATACCTTTCTGAGAAAAGTCAGTATGGAAGAGTACTCAGTTACTTTTACAGGGACAGACCAGAGTTTTTCAAAGATGGTCATCAAGATTAGCAATAGCTAGCAATTAATTTGAATACTTTAAAATATTTAACCTGTAATGCCCAAAACACAGTTCTTGATGCCTGGTCTGTTTGTTTCAAGACTGCTCACTAGTCAATGCAAAAATACTCCAGGACAGTTACTCTTCCTCTCCTCCCCCCACACCAGATGATTTCTGAGAAAAGGCTCATAAATTCAGGGAAAACAAACAAACAGACCCCACTCAGTTGTCAAGACACCCATGGCATTCATCACAGCAACCCCACTCCCAGTGCACGTTAGAAATCTTTAGAGTTACACAGCTTGTGAAACATCTGAGGAATATTCTGTATCTGATTTCAGACGGAAACAGCTGGACTGCAAAAAACCGCACGTGACAAGTCATAAATGACATAACTCAAATAGTGCACGTTTATTCTGAACGGTATTTCTAAAGAGTTTGAGAAAAACAAAAACATGCTCCTGATGTACAACAAGGGCAATGATATAGATTAAAAATGGACCATCTTATTGTAAAGAATTTGCTCCCCCTGCAACTTAACTTGTAACATTGAGAATGCACCTGTAAACTGCATACAGCATACCTTTGATTAAATCTTAACTCAAGAGACCAGGCTTAGTCTTAGCCAAATTAATCAGGAAGCAGTTGCAGATTCAAAAGAAACATCCAAGTCAGCAAACACTTTACAAAACACAGACTTTGTGCATAGCAGCTGACCCTGGATTACAACATGGGGGAGAATAAAACAATCTGGGGGATCAAATTTTTACTAGACACAGGGCACCATCAAGATTTAACAAAATATCACATAAGTTTGTTTCATTTGTAACAGTATGTCATATTTAGTTGGCAGGTTCAACCATTAGCTGCATCATGTAAACTCAGCCAGTTTCTGTATACACAAAATAAAATTCTCTCCCTTCCCCCTCCCAAAAATGAGGGATATCTCTCCTGGATGATTCTTTTTCCCCTGTACCATGGTTTCCTCTAGTAGGACTCTTTTTGTAGATAGTATCTTCATACTTCGACCAATGTATGACAAAACCAGTTGCAAAGATTCAGGAATAACTCATATATACACAATTTACACTCTAAAGCTGTTAGTCACGTACATTTTTCTTGCTAGATCTTCATCCGGAACAGGAAGCGCTGGTGGGGTTTTTTTCCCCCAACTGAAACTCTCAACTAATTTTAAAAAAATGTAGTTGTTCGTAAGCTGTTATTTTCAAGCTAAAAGGAGGTCTTGCTGCAGCAACAACCAAAGTAACTGAAGTTCTCTGCAGTAAGCCTATACTTCACACAAATTTCAGTGTCTCCAGGTAACAGCACTAAGAGTTCTCCGACACTCAACAGGCCCGATACACCTATAAAATACAACTGTTTGTCATCCAGAACTACTGACCGTCGCTTGCCCTTATCCACGTACAGGGAACACAGCTTTCTACAAGATTCAGATTAAACCTTGTATTCAAGATTCAACAACCATTTTCCAGGATTAATAGCCTGGGAAAAGGAGTCTTAGATTTGTGGTTACTCTCTCTTCCACCTCCTACGAAACATTTCATCAGAAGTTACAATGAGGCAGGTTTGCTGTGGAATAGGAGCTTTTAAGAATTGTTTTCAGGGATACATTCATAGAATGATGGCAGCCCAAAGCAAAAAGAGACAGAAACAAAGGTTAATCCAAGTAAGTTCAGACATCAGACTCATACTTTTAAACCTGAAGGAAAACTGTCTGTGAAACACACCAATCTGTGGAAGCCTACGACAACAGCAAATCCTAAGAGTTCATAACCCCACACCCATCTACCCAACCCAAACACTTACCACTTAGTTCTAGAAGAATGAAGAGCACTTTGCTTGGCACCAGAGGCAGCTATGGTCTGAGTTACAGCTGTGCTGCACAAACATCCTCAAATACAATACTGTCTCTCTCCCTCCATGTACTTTTCTTGGTTTGGTCTACAGATGGCCAGGGAAACTGTGTTGGCATATGACAAGCTAATTGTGCTTCAATACATTCCCTTCTAGAAAGATGCCAGAACTGCCAAAACCAGTGTGAGCAGGTCCTAGCAGTACTAAAAATAAGCTTTTGTCAAAACTAGGCTGCCTCTGGCCAAGGAAACCGTTTGCATCTTTCTAGCCAGAGTCTGCCACTGAGTGTTGCAAACACAGGTGCTCAGGCCATGCCGACGGGCTTTTGTTGTTTGTGATTCGCCCGTCCCCAAGACTCAATTAGTGCAAACCCAGCAAATAGAAGTAGCCATCTTACAGCATAGGTCTGTCGAGATGCACTCCAACAAGCACTACGTGCCTCTGGGAAAGGAGGAGTAATTCTGGAGCAGCTTGTACAGTCACCCCTCGGGTATCAAAGACCACATAATGTGCAATGAGGGGCGCCATCCCTTGCCTCACCACAACTCCCATCTTGAAATCCTTGGTTCCCAAGTCACCCTTGAATGGCTGGACAGCACCTACTAACCAGATGTAGGCTGCGATGCACGCTGTCGGTCAGAGGCTTTCAAAGCGGATGAATTCAAGATGCGGGTTTCAACTTTAAAGAACAAACAGGAAAGGAATGCAGCTCGGTATCTACTTGGGGGATGGGGCAGGTTGGTGTTGTCTCAGCTCAGTGCACTTTCCCAGGTGCTTGGAGAAGAGTCCAAGCTCAAGTTGGTATTTGTATTGGCATACATAAAATTGCTGGCAACAGTGCATAGAAAGGAGCACTGATATTCACGCAAACAAAGCATGAAAGGATGCAAAGCAGAGCTTAGTAGAGTTTACTGTAGCTTTGAGGTTACAGTACTAGAAAGAAGCCAGTCAGCCTATTTTCCAAACCCATAAAATGCTCTAATATATGCCGCTTTCCCCGGTGCTCCGTGAACACCCTCTCACGAGAGGAGAACTGCATTATTACCACTGAATGGGGAAAGGGGAAAAAAAAAAATCTTCAAAGGAGCAAACTGTGCAGTTCTTCACCACCTCCTCCCGAAGGAGCACATAAACACAGCAAGCCAAGCCAATCCCAAGCAAATCCAGGAGAACCCTGCAAAGCTATGTGATTAGGGTCAGATCCATGTTTGCCTTCTCAGCCTTGCTGCCTGGTTTCCTCAACCCTCGCCTCATCTCAGGTGCGCCACCATTGATTTAGTAGCTGTAACAGATTTATCTGGAGACGGGTGCTTGCCTTATGCGATCAAAGCTGGTAAGGTGGTCACAGTCACTTTTCCCATCCCAACAACACAGAGGAAACTAACTTTCAATGAGCCCCACAGCATTTCACCCATTTTTAAAGCAAGGGTCTTGCCTCGGGATTCATATTTTTACAAGGTTACTCTTGCCAACACCAGATCTAACTCTTACTCTGGCAGAAGTCTGCTGGGAGTTGGGTAAATGAAAAAAAGAAAAAATAAAGACCACTCTAAACCCTCCTCTCAGTTAAGAAGTGTAGCACCAGCTTGGGTGAGGAGTATTTAAAAAAAGCATTCAAAAAAAGATCAGCCCAGGCAGGGTGAAAAGGTATGGTAAAGTAGCCCACCCTTCTCAGCAAAAGATGGAGGGAAAAGCCATACTCAAAAAATATTGGGAAGAACTAAACATACTTTTTTGAGGTGGGGGGAATTAAGAGGAAGAGTGGGAAGTACTGAAGTAACATTCAAAGGTTGGGGTGGAGTAAAGTACCCTGTAGGTTATAAAAAACACAATAATGTAGGAGTCAAAGGACAAGATATTGCTTTTCCTTTTCCCCCCCCATTGGATTTACATTCTGCTTACTGAAAGAGATAATTCTGAAGGAAACTTGTCACCAGGATAACCTGCTCAAGCCCTCCACACCTCAAACTTAAGAGATCTGCACACCTTTTCCCACCCCCCAAATAAACACCCCCCCAAAAAAAAACCCCAAACCAAAAAAAAAAAAACAACCCAGAAAGGAGAGCTCAAAAAAAAAACAACCCCAAACATGATTGGACAATCCTTGGAAGAAGCATTACATTTTGTTGGAGAGAGGTCAAGAAAAAAAACAATTAAGAGGATGAAGGGGTGGAATAAAAAAAAAAAAGAAAAAAAATCAAGAGGCCTCTCTTTCCTTATTTGGCGACAAGCAAGTGCAAGAAAGTGTTCGTTGGGGTTTTGTTCAGTTGTCGGTCTTTTGCACATCTGCATTCTGGCCAAGACAAGGGGCTTTGAGGTTTTTCTGCAGCACGTGAGCATCTGCGGGCTCTATCCTCTTGTAGTAGTTTTTCTTCGTCTCAATGATCTCAAAGCCAAACTTTCTGTAGAAGTCAATTGCAGACTCATTGCTGATCTGGACATGCCTGGGACAGAAAGGAGGATAGAGAGACAGCTATCAGAACTTTCTGCGGTACAGTATTCTGCCTCCACATTCAGAACAGTCCAAGACAAGATAAGGAAAGGAGCTATCTAGATAGAGAAAGGCTCAACAGTGTGAGTTCAGGACTGGAAATTTTGATTTTCCCGAATCAATCCTGAGCTAACGTACAGCTCCTGGATAGCCTGCGGCAATCATTCTGAGAAGTGGCAAGTGTTTCCCCTCAATAAAATTCTTCTGAGGAACACAAATAGCAGAGACACTCTGAAGCATTACGAGCTCAGTAATGTCAATTTTTCTTAAGCTGGAAGTGATGTATTTTGTGGAAATACATGACAAAGTTTCAGGGTAGGGCCAATTTCAACTTCCTGTAGTGACACTTCTCAGATGACCTGTCTGAGTGATGGTCCATACAGGGTGCAACACAAAACTGGCAATTGTGTTTGACACAATTTTAACTCCTTGCTCACTTGTAACTACTCCCCTCTCCTCACAAAAAGCTGTGGCAGCACGAAGAAGCCCTATGGACTTACAAAGTCCTTTCCCCTCTTATCTATCTACCCCAGTTTTACAGATCCTGCTAGCATACTGCAAGAGTTTCAAGGCCTCCAAAACAAACAGCCATCAGTTCTTCATCCTAAGCAACTAGGATGTTTATTTGCACAAGTTCTATCAAAAAAAAAAGAAAAAAGAAAAAAAAGAGATCTTTGGCTCAGCAAAAGGCATTCATTAAACACTCCCAAAATTCAGTGGACACTGCACAAGCTCATGAATCACTTTGTCATGAAAGCATGCTGCATAACCATAGAACCAAAGCAACTCTGGAAGCAACAGCAGAACAAAACAAAAGATCTTAGTGTTAAGCCCAATAACCACCAAATAGCTAAAAGGGAACTTCATAATAATGACAAATTTAAGCACTGGTATCAAACTGGGTGCTAAACTGCACAGTACATAAAGATAAGAAGATGCAGAAGCAACAGACATAGTAATAAAATCAATGGGCCACTAAAAGAACTTTGTTGTGCCCAACATTGGGGGCTATTTATTGTCATCCCAGAATCCTACTTCGGGAAGTGGAAAGAAGGATTATGAAGGATTTGGGTTTTGTATTAAAACCAGCAAACGGTTCCTTCACTGTGCACACAGTAACATGCAAAAGCAAAAAGGAAAGCCTGTGCCAACTAGCAGGCATCTGAGAGAGTTCATTACCACTTCTTCTGAGGCAGGAGAGCAGGAATACAAGCCAAAAGCAGCTTTACTCAGACTCCTCTTTAAAACACCTGTTCGTCTTACAGAGATGGCACAAAGCTACAACAGTAGAGGACTTGGAAGACTTTGCACCTCCTTGGCAGAGGTGGACTAAGCTTGAGAAGAAAGTCACTCCATTTATAGTGATAGCAGTGTATGAAACACCCCTCACTAATAGTCTTCAACAGTCCTGGCAAGAGTTTAGGGTGCAGTTCTGTGGCAGCAGAAGCCCATCCAAGCTGTACCTGCTGTGGGACTATCCCTACCAGCGCACTGGGCTTGTACTGGTATAAGCTGGCAGTGACGGACAAGGAAGAAGCTGGCTCAGAGAAGAAATTTGGCCAAAAACTTCATCAGCTCACTTGGTAATCACACAGACACCAACGCACAGGAAGAAGCAGAAGTGTGCAGCCAGCAGCAAAGGGGAAGCAAAGCTTTGGCATCTATGGATTTCTGGCTCTATTTCCACAGGGATCTATTAGGATGGCGGTGCTCTTTAAAGCAGCCCTGTTCTCTACCCCAGAGCTTGTTCACATGTCTGTGTCATGCCAAGTGCTTATGCAGACATGCAGTTGATTTAAAAAAACGAAACAAACCAAAACCACCTCACTAAAACCAAAACCAACACCCAGAAGCAAAGCTGAAAACTGCTTCCCCAGCTGGGTCAGGTTATTGTGCTAGTTTACTGTGTTGCTGCACAAACAGCTGACCTGGCACAGTGCAAGAATGGGACTGAGCAGTTGGGCCTTGCTAATGAATGCAAACCTAGAGTGCTTGTAAGCACCTCTGATCTGTTGTTCTAACCTACACACTACTGTCATAAAAGACAGACAGCTAATGCATCAAACTGCATGCAAGACTCGCAGTATTTTCCATTCTGAGGACAACGCTGTATGGTAAACAAACCAAATTCTTTCCCAATTTTTTTCAGTCATACAGTGTAATTCTGCTGTAGAACATCATTTTGTAACTAAACTACTTTCAAATTCAGCAAATTTGGAGAAGCCCTTCTAAAGCAAGCAAGCTTTTGGTTTTCTCAGCATCGCACAAGCCCAGAACATGACCCCTAGCTTTCTTGCTAGTAATTATAAGTCCCACGACCCCACTGAAATACATACTAAAATGCTCTTGGATCTCCCTCCCTTTGCTCCCATATATGCCTCTCTCACCTCTCCAAAAATGCATGAGAGTAACTCATTTACTTACAGATAGATGTTGTCAAAAGTGCCATCTTTTTCACAGATGTTTAAGACATGATTCAACATTTTAGTTCCTGCCGAAAGGTAAAGAGATACTTAAGAAAACCAGAAGTGGACAATCAAGTCTGTACTTAGCTAATGGCTTTCTTAGGGAGAGGCAGGTTAACTGTAGGTAGGCTAAAATTACAGAGCTTGTGAGAACTAGGAAAGGCAAATAAAACATGGTGGAGAAGTACTGCACTATCTTTCTGACTGCTCACCAAATTTAATTCATTGTCTCTTTGGAGAAAACAGACCCACCAGCCCAGAAGCATGCGTATAAAGCAGCTTATTTAAATACTAGCTTCAAGGTCTCAAACTCACCTCAAAATACAGTCAAAAATGTATAAAGCAGGGAGAGCATTGGTAAATTTTTCTAATAAAGACCTAGTAAAACAATTTAAAAAACAGTTATCTTTTCATTCCAGTTTGTCAAAGCAAACAGGTTACTGTAAGGTCTTGATTAATCTGGCCTATGGATCTGCAACATGGATAAAAGAACTAATTGCAGTCTAGACAGAAAGTAGGTACTACCCCTGAGCAGCAATAATCATAGTGCTAAAGACAAAATAAATAGAAAAACACCTACATTTAGAAGAGTGAAGAGATAACCCAATGAAGGAACGTTGTGTTCTACTTATACGTGACTTGCATACTGGCTGCATACCTCTAAACCTATTTCATACCTCTGTGCATCAATTTTCACATCTATAGAAGCAGAGTATCTACATCACACTATGATAATGTGATTAAAATAATCTGAAATTCTGAATTAGAAAGTTCTACAAAAAGTCCATTTCTGAAAGGTGGGAAAAAAAGAGCACATAACTCATACTCTTTCCCCAGAGTCCTTTCCAAAGAAATCAGTGGTCTAAAAGTGCACTATCTTGGTTAAAAATCTGAAAGAGCATTTAGAAGGCTGCACAGCAGTCTGGTTTCTTTGATGACTCAGATACAAAAGAAGATCCTCCTTACCTATTCCTAGCCTTCGGTAGGGTGCCAGGCATCCGAGTGTCATGATGTACAGTCTCTTCTGGTTCTGGGAGTGATCCACCCTACAGCACACTGCTCCCACTGCAATATCATTGAAATAGGCTGCCAGGGAGGGAAACGAAGTGTTATAAGTCACAAGTCTCAAACTGTACGTACAGCTCCTTCATTTACACCCTGTGTCTTCCTTCCTTCCCTCCTGCTAATTCTCCCATCCAGATAAAATATCGTACATTGTGGCTTAACACTGGAAGTTACCAATGGTGCTCCGACACAGGGCTTGGCTTATCACAGTTCAAACCAACCAGCAATGACATCAGGAGGTAAGCAGACAGCACACATAGCTCACATTTTCTGCTGTAGCAGAAAACATGCCTATTCCCAGTAAAATGGAATCTATTTAGAACACAAACCCTCTGAGGTTGGCACTGTGGCTTTTTGAGGTTCCCAAACAGTTATTTTTCATTATGTAAAACAACAAAATAGAAGGATCTGCTATTCAAAACCATTACGGATAGCAATGATGAGCACTTCTGCCACCATAGCCCACAATTACTGGCAAGAACATTTGTACCTAATTTGGCTAGTTCGCCAACCTCCAGTACATCCTTGTAGAACTTGTCATTGTAGCTGACAGGAAAAATGACCTGGTTTAGCCTCTTCAGCTGCTTAATGTTGTGTGGCGTCACATCTCCCAGCTCGATCCGGCTACTGGAACAAATCAAAATATGCTTTACATCTGACACACCGCAAAATTTCTAAGGACACCAAAATCATTTACTTTATTTACGCTTAGAGAACTGTCCCACCTAATAATCAGTTCAATACATATTTGAACTGCAGTGTCCAGCCCGTACAATTAAGTCTTCTGTTGGTGACCGATTTAACTCCCAAACCCCATTTGAGTTGGTACTATACAGTCAGAAGTTTCTCGGGCCACACTTAACACTGATGTTCTGTAGTGGTTTTATTGGGTGGGAGACAGGAGAACACAAATCTCTGTAGGAGTATTAGCTTTAACTTTATTCCATTAATTTCCTCACTGATCATCAAGATCACAGGGCAGGGGGAAAGATGGGAGGGACAGGTGGCTAGAATAGAGACCAAGAAAATGAAGTCCTTATCCATGCTTCAAAGACAGCCCTAATTTTACCACCTATCAATATAAAGCTTATGCTTAGACAAAGACGTAAGTCACTACTAGACACCTGTCTCTAAAAAGCAACAATACTGTGTGCAGCATATTAAGCCTGTTAATATGCAAGCATGCCACTGTCAAGGTGGTCTCTGCATCTGTCATGATCATTCTTCCTGCTGAGAGCAGAATCACAACCTTAAAATACCAGTACTGCACTGAAGTGTACTGAAAAGAAACAAACCAAGCTTCTCCCTTTTCTAAGACTTAACTTCCTGACAGAAACACTATGTGTACAGAAGCAAAATAAAAACCAAAAACTATTAGGTGTTCATATTCCCCCAACCAATTTCTTGCGTGCACATAGACAGTTTTAACAAGCACTACAAGAATGAAAAATTAAAAAATCAAGATAATAAAAATGTTTTCCCAAACAGTTACCAGAATACTTAGGCAGGTACAAAGCCAATGCATGTCGAGTTCAAAACACACACAATTCTAGGTTCACTCAGCCTTGTTTTACCAAATACATACAGGCAACCAGATTATTTTCTATCGAAACATTGGTAAAGACACTGTTCGCCTTTTTTTTAAAAAAAAAAAAAAGTCAAATTCTGTTTTCACAAAGGCAGTTTTCTAAGATCCTTGTACGCCAGGCTTCAAAGTTTGTTCCTAGTAGTGTGCAGTAGCTGCTTTCCATCCCCAGTGCCTCTTGTGCCTGGGCAGCTTGTTTTGAATAGGCTGATGCCTAGGACACAACAGCCGAGATTGATTTACATAATACAGTGAAACAAAGAAGAAACAACCACCAGCTTTTTTCTTCAAGAACTATACCAAACATCGTGGAGTATGATCTGTCTCTGCTTTATTAACTGACCTTGATTATACATCAGAAGCCCTTAAGCAATTGTTACTCCAGATGTTGTATCAGTTTTAGGTGTCGCTACCAATGCTGGGTGATAAATATACGATGCTTTCTAGGCATTGTACTGCAGCCTGCAAAACTATCAGAAAAAGCTACAGGAATGGAGCCTTTACCATTTACTTCAAGAAGCATAACTTGCCCTCACACCCACTTTCTCCTTTTCTTTTACAGCAAAGAATACAGTCTTCAGTTCTGCAAAGATATCAAGGAACACCATTGTCTACTCTCTGGTATGACACAGATCAGACAAATCTCCCTAGTAAGCCCTACAGAAGCTAAACAGTTTGTAAGTAGGGCCTACCTTTTAGAGAATCATCTAGCATTAACTAATGGACTACTGATGATTTTGTAATTCTCCATCAGATTAATATGTTCCAGTGACTACTTAGAATTAATGGATGCTATTTACATATTGAACTTTGCTGACTCAAAGTCTAATCTTTCATCACACATTTGCCAAAGAAATTAAAAAGCCTCTCGGTGTCAAGCATCTCATGCCAGTGTGGGTGCTTGCAAATTGTTCTGGGCAGCTCCTCATCTATCTTGCCCCTGCCACACTGAATGTGTTGATCTTTTTCCTCCCTCACTACAAGGACAATTCCTAAGCAACAAATTTTTGTAGTTTGGCCCTGAGCTCTGCCCAGTTGTACAGCAGTCTCTTGGGAGATATCTCACTAGAGCTGGACAGTATGTTCTCCAACAGTGATCTCAAGAATGACAGAAGCAGCAACAGTCTCCATATTTTGGCATCTCATCCATATCAAGATACACAGACATACTACAAATAATAGCAATGGGATATATTTCTAAAGTTTCCAGCTATAAACCACTATACTGTGCAGAAACAGTCTGCAATATCTCTTTTCTGTGACTCCTACAGCCACCAGCCCATTGTTTTGCAGCCTCTTCCATCTTCTAGATTATTTTTGCTCTCAAGATTCCTTTCTTCACATATCACCACTTGTGCAAGTCCCTTTGATAATTACAGTCCAACATAAAGGAAGTACTGAGCTAGTAGGGATGATCTCCTCACACCACAGAAGTATTCCCACTGTAAACAAGCACGCTATCAAAGTTATTAAACAGTGGGATAACTGTAATACCTGTTTTATGCCCAGCTTAGCACAGCTGTTCAGCCTAGCACGGCAGGGCTTCTTCAGGCACACAGAAAGCAAGTTGTGCCCCTTTCTAATCCCAGCCAGCACTGCTGCTACCTGTTCCTCACAAAGGGTAGGAATAAGACTGTAGCGTGTGGATTCCCAGGTGTATTTGTGTCTGGGAGTTTTGCTGGAGCAGAGCACCTCAGTAATCTCATACTAGGAGCAAAGAGAAGACCCAGCAGCCTCTTTTGCTGCAGTCTGCATCAGAGCAAGGGAGCAGGTCTCAACTGCTCAATTAGATCAGATTAGCTGCAGAGTAGGAGGTAAGGGAAGAGTAAAAACCTCACATTCACATTCAGTCCCTTGAAAGCCAAGACCTTTGATCCAAAAGATTTAATAGTATATTAACCTTGGTGATACTTTTTTTGATCGGTAGATCCAAGCTTCAGTACATGAGTAATGCTAGCATGAACTCTTATGATAAACGCACAGCAAAGTTGTTATAGAGCAAGTCCCTCTTTGAACAAAAATCTTTGACATAGACTATTACCAAGTAGTCTGTTTTCTAATATTATTTTTAAATTAGTTACTAATGAAGCAAGAAATCAGGCATTAGAAGACAGTCAGTATGGAATATTTATTATGACAGTGCAAGAGGACAAAGATATATTGTCAGGGGAAGCCAGGACAGGATGGCTGAGAAAGGGACCATGGCCAGAAGACAGACCTTCACCAAGAAGGTTTCAGACAGGGAATAAATAAGTTCAGAAGCAGAGTCTAAGGCTGCTCTTAAGTGCTGAGCCAAGACATCACCTCTGAGGCTGGCATCAGGCCAGAGAAACAAGTTCAGTAGTAGGTGGCTAAGAGGTTCTGTTGACAAGTTTCCTTGAGCCCTTGGGCTTCCCCCCTATCTCTCACCACTTGCCACATTCATTGCTGCCTCCTGCCATCTCCTTCTGCCTGCCTCCTGTGTTCTGTCACTAGCTGTTTCCTCGTTGCTTGAGAGTTGCACCAGGGCCTGTAATTTATCCTGGAGGACAATACGAAAAAAGTTTGAGAAACACTGCAGGAAGCATAAATTAATATGCTAAATATGTTTGTTTAAATAGTATGTACTCAAATCATAAATAACTTTAATGTATAGCACTAGCTGATTAAATCAGCACCACATCTATTACACACAAAAACATTTAATAAGTAAACTAAATGAGGACATGGAAAGGAAGACCCATATCATGAAAGTTCATCACTTTGCCCGAGGGCAGCACGGCAGAAGTGCCACTAGGGCCTCAAGTAAAAACACAGGAAAGCTGGCACTGCTGCCAAAAGCAGCAGCCTCGCTGTCCCCGAGCCACTCATTTCCATCTTCTTGCTGGCACAGACATTTGGGCAACAATGTGGTGAACCAACCCCAATTAAAACTAACCTAGCCAAAAAAAGAAAAGTTTCATTTTAACCCACATCAGTCCCCTGATTGGGTTCACCACACAAGTCTCCTGCCAGCATGAAGAAGAGAAAAAAAATTGCCAGAGGCAGAGCGCGTCGGTTCTTGAGCAGAGGTGCCAGCCTGCCCCAGTTTAAACTGGAAGTACTGTGGACGAGGAGCGCAGCCATCATTCAGCATCTAGATGATTTTGTGCTACACCTTATCATTTACAGAGTAATTGAACCTAAGGAATTAAAACTACCCCAGCCTCAAAAGATCCAAGACAAAACACCTATAACAAAGGACCTTTCTTTTCATTGGAGTAATAGAAATAGCTTTGGGGTTTTTTTGTCCTTTTGTTTGTTTGTTTTCTAATAGCTGTTTACAAGTAGACCTGCTTCTTCAAGTTACCTCTCAGCCAAATCAGTAACGTAAGTTTACTGTATCAGCTAAGGTCTGATTAGGCCAGTCCTGTGCATTCCAGCTCAGTACAGCCTATACCAGAAATACCTATCCTCTGCTGCTGCAAAGAAAAAAATTAAATCATGAGCTCAAATTAGCAGATGAAAGAACATAAAGACGTGTAAAGAGCCTGAAGCACCCAGAAGGGACGTGCCCTTCCTTAACAGATTATTTTATTCTATTATTCCAATAATATTCCTAAGAAGATACACACTTATTACTGACATCCTACATCTCAAATAGCACTCCATGGAGCACACAACAGTCAGCTGTACTCAGCTTAGGTGTCCAAGCTTCTGGACCAAGTCAGCCACCCCATCCCAAGCAACTGTTTTAATATGGAGGAATGAGGGACTCTTGGCTCCTCATGTCAGGTCTCTTATTACTACAATGCTCTACAAATCCATACCCTTCCCTAGATGGAATGCCAGCCCCCTGAAGCCACTTAAACATCTTCCCAAGCTACCATTACCCTCATAGTTAGGATTTCTTCTGATTTCCATCCTAAATGTACTGAAGTCTACCAATATGCCATTTCTTGTTGCTCATTAGCTTCAGTAGTTGATGGGTACCCATACAGCCTAACCCACATGCCTTTTCAGGGAGCTACCATGACTTCTTTATACTTTCCTTCTTCTAACTAAAGCCAAGCTCCTGGCCTCCTCCTTTAAGACTGGGTTTTAATTCCTACTATTGTCATACCAGCTCTTCTTTCGGTTCCTTCAGATTATAGTTAATTTTCCTTAAACATGGCTAACTAGAACTGCTTACAGCACCCCAAATAATTACTACTGCCTTGTACAATGGCAGTAAGTTTTTCCCATCTCTGCCAGAGGCATTTTCCTGACCTACCCTAGGACTACGCTCACATTTCTCACAACTGCAGCACACCATGACTCCGTTACTGGGGAAAAAGCACACTGAGGCTTCACTAGCGAGGGGCACCGGTTTCTTGTGCGTAAGGCTGCTGTTCGTTAAAAGCGTGCAGCGACACTGCCCAGCGATAAAAGAGCGGAAGTGAGGAGTGATCCACAAAATCCGAATGGAAGTGGGACTTTAGCGAAGTGACATGCAGCTGTTACTGAAACTGGATGCGTGCCCAGAACATGGGCATTAACACTCTTGCTCTTGCATGCCAGTGCCCTAAGATCCTTCAGGCACTTGCTAGAAAAACCCTCACACTGTTTGTAGGACCAAAGGCCATCCAGTTAGTCCTACTGCAGCTGCATTTCCTCTATCTGCAGCCTACTACAGATAAGCTGCGATTTGAACACTTGTCTCTTTTTCCTATAATGTCTTAAATTTATACTGGTGGAAGTAACACAGGCTAAAGGAGACAACGGTGTTCACTTATGCTAAGGCTGCCTTTTGCCTCTCGACATATACCAAAGGAGAACTGCCACACAGAACGATAGCTCAAGAGGAAGCCAATTTCAGGAGGAAACACAAATTCAGTCCCAGGGAATAGCAAGCGTTGAACACTAGTTTAGAAGCAACATCAGGGAGAAAAAGGGGGAATTCCGAGTTTCTTAATGCTGTAAGAATCTCGGTCTCATTCAACTTTAAATAGTAGAAGTCTCTCCCCAGAGGGATATGCCTGACTAAAACAGATCTCGGTGAAACTGATAGCTCAGCTCAGGCTTATTGAAGGCATCTGCACGCTAAATTTAGCGGAGCTGTATCTGCAACTCATAAAACTTACTGAGGTATCGTCAAACAGTCAGGAGAGGGAGCACAAGGGGGAAAAGGGCCCTAACAAATTAAAGGACTTCAGAGAAGGTTTGTCACCCGCTAAGCGGCCAACTAGCTTTATTGCTTCTATTTTGGCTTCCAAGTCAAAGCAGGAGTCTAGACAGGATAATCCACTCATAAAATAAAAGCAAGCCAGAGCTATGAAAGCTATAGACCTGAAGGGTGTGGCTTTGCTTAGATTCAGCTCCAAACCCAAAGAGCCTCTCTAGTGTTTCAGGGTTGGTTTATTTTATTTTGATGTTGTTGTTTTGTTGGGTTTTTTTAAACAGATGAGCTGTCTTGCTAGGCACACAAGTTAGTCTAGTTCTTGTGGGCAGACTGGTATGTTTTCAATTATTTAGGAGATCTGTGGGCTGTAAATCTACTCTGCTCCACTTGTCAGAAAACCAGAAGGATAAGTACAAGCCTAGCACGCAAAAAGTCTTACTGATTTGCTTCTGAGCCCCCCTGATCTTCTTTAGCCCCACTTACTACTGAAAACATGTATGTGCATGACACCCGATACCCTGGTGGAAGTTACCCCCAGCTGTGTGCCGGATTGTATAGAAGGACACGGTGACGTACAGAAGAACACTAAGTAATTTTAGAATCAGAGTTAACAGAAGACTTCACTCAAGACTTGTGATTCAAACAGATCTCAGCGTGAATAGGTTTCACTGGCATGTGTCATAATTCGCCAAACGTACTTCAGACCTTCCTTGCCTCTCTCCTTTATAACAAAAAAAAAAATACACAGCACGTTACAGTCAAGGCTGCATCGTTACATTTGGATAATTCACTCTGCTTCAACCTGACCATTGAACAAGACTGCCTGGTTTTCACATGCAAGAAGCCAATTTTTCAGTATGCTACAATAGCCTCACAGTTCTCCCAGCTCAAACCTGTTCTTTGAGAGTTTTCCTAGACCTGAAATCTAGACTCAACTCTGATCTCAACCAAAAAAACCCAGCAAACAACCTTAAAGCTAAAGTAGCAGTACAATCATGAAGCACCTCAACTGTCTGATTATGCAAGTGCCAAGGGGAGACAGTGAAGTCATTTCGACAAGTGTCGAATGAAAATAAACTTTCCCAAGAAACATTCTACAGCTGGATACAAAGAGAGGAATCACCATGCCCAGCTGACAGGATTTTCAAACTCCAAAACATCAGAAATAAATGTAGTTGCTCTAGAACAGAAAAGCAGCCATACATACATCGCTTAGTAGCCTCTAACACTTTGCTGCTTCAAAGCACCTCACGAGGTAAAGGCTTAGATATTATATCTGCCTATCCCAGGTGCATCAAAGTCAGGTGAAAGAGGAAACAACTTGCCTGTGATCATACATCAGATAAAGAGCTGCCAGAAATCCTAACTCTCCATTGCTGGTCTAACCACTTCTCCTTATTAGTCGAGGAAGCTCACAAGAACATTCAGATTTTGAACCATGATTACAGAGCAGAAATACTTCACCAGTTTGAAACAACTTAGCTCAAAATTAGTTTTGTGTCTCCCTTATCAATACTGAGACATCTTATAAATTACTGCCCCTTTCCATACCCTCAGTGTCCCTGGATATAACAATTATAACCCTTACTTGCCTCCCAGGAGATCATGAGCCTCTGCTAATTGGTGTACATGAAGTACCTGATGATCCTCAGGTAAGAACAGAGGCTTCCCTTCAAATTCAAAGTAGAAGTGATGCTGGGTTCACAAAGTGCCTTATTTACATAAATCTATATAGCTCAAGGGCACTCTTGTACTTATAGTAGGTAAGACACTATAGAACTGACATCAGGAGAAAGGCATTTCTCTGCTTCCCACAAACTATTTCTATAGGTCACTGAAGACCTTTCTTTACAAATGCCCATGTCCATTATATTAGTAAAGACAAAATGGCAGGTCATTAGGGGTCTCCAGCCTATACTTTGGATTTCAGTCTCAGGGTTGGTGGTTTTTTTGAGGTGTTCAAAACATGGATTATATAAATAATGTACTGTGAAAAAATAACACGCTATCAGTTTTATGTGCCTACCTTCAATTATTTCTAAGGCAACAATCATTGCAAGCACCTAACTCATCAACAAAAAGCTCTTCCCGCCCCCTCCTCTTCCCAATTTTCAATATGAATTAATTGTTCTCTAATTAAAATTTGTGCTAAAGAGCTAAAACCAAACACGTCTCCTTTAATTGCAATTTTCAACCTAATTTTGGATCTTTAGTGACAAGAAATTCCAAGTGCCATGTAGAGAAAACTTTCACAAGCCTTCAGCTGCTGCCCAGGGTCTCACCCCATACTCTCAAGAGAAGATAAATACAATGGTCAGATGATGGAAGTGGGAGTTTTTTTCAGGGATTGAGAGTCTAGTCTGCTAAGGGCCAAAAATCACATGGAGCCTGGAAAAGAACAGAGAGAGGGAGGAGAAAGGCCAGACGAGCTCAGGAAGTACTTCATGCATCAGGATTTTACCATGCAGCATGGTATTTTCAATCCATTTAAAAAAAAATTACTCTGCCCCCAGGAAAATTCAAATATCTTAATCTTAGTCACCTAGTGACAGTGTTGTGGAAATGTTTTTGGCTCTATTTTCTATAAAGGCTCGTTTCATTTCCTTCCCATAATGAATTAATTCAATATGCTTTGACACAAATACACAGTTACCCCATTTCAATGCCGTGCTTCTCCGCTCTCAGGTCTTCAAGTCCAAGAGTCTCCAAATAACCAGCAGTTCTTCTATGTACTGACTACTTCTCTCTTTTGCCCCGCTTCCCCACCTCAAATCTCCCCCCCGACAAACTGTTGCTGCTCTAAAACTCCCACATAGGTCACTTCTTCCCTTCCCCTCTTTCAGCAGGGAGCACAAAGTAATCCTGACATTGCCTGCCTCACTTAGAGCAGAAGGGATGCAAGGAGGTACTGCACTTCTCTTATCAATTCCCAAAGAAATATAAAGATCCAACTTCTCCTGTCCTTTCCTCCTCCTGGTAAAAAAAAAATCTACCTCCTTCTCAGATTACTGGTCTGAACCCTTCTAACACTTGCCAAACGGGCAGGCTCTTCAAGTTCTGAATCATTTCCAGTTGGATAAAGTATTTTTTTGGCTCAACCATCACCCATTATTCCCCATTTTAGAAGATATGTAATGTGGCAAAGGAGGATGCATCGTTTCTCTTGTCCTCAGGAGATGGCAGCAGAGTCTGTGGCATCTGGTGATTAACTAAAGATACTACATTTTTCAGAGAAGAAATGTCCCAACCTAGCAAGCCAATCTACGTACTAACAAGCCACACATACATGTAAAAAGAACTGAATGGTCAAAACACTACTCAAAAGCCAAGACTGGGTTCTAAAGTGCTTCAATAAAAAAAGCTACAATCCCTATGCTACCTTCCCATCCTCCCAATCCCTCCTATTTCATGGAATGTCTTAACCTGGCTATGGAATTAAACTCAAAGTGGCAAGACTTATAAATCAGGTTAAAGTACCTCTAATAAACTTCACCGAGTTTTTCTAAACTAATTTAGAAGATATTAAGCCATTTGTAAGCATGCATATAGGCAAGGTTTAAATTCACCATCCATGAAATTAAATACAGAAAGCATAGCTCATGCTTTGACGTTTCTAGGTTCAGAAAAACCCTAAAACCAAACAGTGATTTTCAAGCTCAATTACCTTTTTTGTCCCGCCTCCAGTGCATATGACAATTCAGCAGTTTTCTCAAACTTGGAACTTCCTCTCATATATGTTAAGCTTAGCACTGTGCCTGGTGAATGGAAACACATCAACAGTTCTGCACAAACTCTGTAATACTAACTCAGAAGAGGAGAGAAAAAAACCCTCACTGTTCTCACGAGAAACACGCACAGCTTCAAGACCTTGAAGGGCTTACTTTGTGAATCTGGGCAAAACAAGCAGAGATATCAGAGCTCACCCATAACAACTCACCATACTTTAAAAACACTATTGTTATTTTTCTGTTATGCTCAGTATTCCCCAGCTGCAATGTCTCTCCTACAGAGGCAGCTAGAACAGCGCTAGCCTGCAAAGCCTCTGGGTTACCAAGTTCTCTGTGGCAGCAGCTACATGTCGGGTAGCGTGGAGTCTGAAGGCTCTTCTGCAGCAAGTCAGGACCCTTAGAATCTACAAAGCGTAAGATTTAACTGCAAACACATGAAAGTTTAGAAGCAATCTCCTAGAAGTTTCTTAGCCAAAGTAGCGCACGTTGCTTTCGACGACAACGGTGTAACACCCGGCGCTCTGCTGCCCGTTTCAATCAGTTTTTCATCCCGTGGCTCAAAGTGCACTGCCACATGACAATCCCGCAGGTGTTTCCCGTCAAAACTGGAGAGGGGTTTGGTCAATGTGAGAAAATAACACAGACGCACAGGATCACAGGCACTGGGCCCTGCTCGTAACGTGCACTGCATGCTCTATATATCTGCTACTCCCGGTCACACGGCAGGGACAGGCACATGAAGGAGCACGTGTGTCCTGCATCACACCCCTTGTGTAACGTGGTTTTTAGGTAAGGGCAGCAGGGAAAGGCTGGATGACTTCTCACAGGCTTCATCTGAGCTGAAACAGGTTGGGAAAGCACCCTTACTTTAAGACATCAAAAGGCCACAGACAGCAACCAGCAAATGCTCAAGAATCAATGCAAAACTTTCTGTTTTCCTTCCTTAAAACCAGTAGCATAACAACTGCAATGAAAACACAAAACCACTGAGCAACAGGTGAATCAACACTGCAAAAGTAGTAAAGTGCAGGGAGTATTATTTACAGCTGCTCCACAAAAACAGGCAAATTACTACAGACAGTAGAACCCGAGTCCCTCCCACTGGTATTTTTCCTCGTGCAAATCCAGTTCTAAAATAGATTTTCAAATTCCAGAACTAACAACAACAACATTTAGGAATACAATAAATGAAAAAAGAAACGAATCTCTAGAGAATCATGAAGTTCGCTAACAGTGAATTACCTCAGTTTTCCAACTCACATTTAAGGAAAAAAAAAAGGGAAACATAGCGAGTCTCTAAACTATTAAAATCATTCAGAAGACGAGGATAGAGTGAACATAAAGCCAAGTATCACAAAAGCAGGTGGGAGGTAATAGCAATTACCCGTTCAGAAGCTGGTGTTTAACTCATAAATAAGAGAAAACCCACAAAATTTCAAGAAGCTGAGAAAGCAAAAAAAAAAAATCTTTTGCTATCTCTGAAACCAAAGGTCCTCTGTAAAAGAAGTCACCTGATCTCAAACACCCTGATGACAGAGACACTACAGCCCCCTGTGCATTATTAACACAGGGCTACGTGCCCTTTTTAATTCAGAGAGCCAAGAAAGAGGGCTGCAAGCAATGCACAATTGACTACACAATCTCTTTTAGATCTGAAATTTCAAAACGTCAGAGAACTTGCTAGTTTCTTTTTTAATTCTTTCTCTGCCAAAGTAGACTGTTCATAATTACAGCTGATGTTACGGCTCTTCGTGCTCCCGAAATTATGTCTGCACTTTGTGGTGTGGGTTACTATGCAACGCATACACTCCCAGAAAAAGTACTCAGATGGAGTCAGTTTGTTCAAAAGAACTGATCCACAATTTTGGATTCAATACTGAAGACAGATCAGATCCCTTCAAACACCACATTACTTTCTGTATGTTAGAAGTTGAAGCTTCAGAGCTATTTTTGGATCCATCTTCTGACAGTACTTGTTTTTTAGGGATCTTCTCCGATCTTCGTAGCTTGACAATTTGGTTTTGTTCCAAAGTACCCCTACATAATTTAATATGTTCCGTCTGAAATCTTCATCTAGTCCTTTGATTCTCTCATTGTACTTAAATTGGGTTATTTTTCAGTTTGAGTTCTATCAGCCTGTTTGCCTCAATCTGAATTTTTAGAGAACACCTGGATTCAATATGAAGATTTTATTCTGCACAAGAACTTGCTACGTGGTGCTAACAGTATTTGGACAAGACAGGAATATGCTGTTCTTCAAAGAGGTGAAGGAGTACCAGAAAAGCAGAAATATGAGTACCACAAAAGCAGAAATACGTAAGTACAAAACCCAAAGGGATCAGTTCTGAAGTCGAATCGGTAATAAAGCTGCCTGTAAGTAAAAGTAAAGTAACAGAAATAAAGTTTGGTACTCTGGAAGCAGAAGAGGGGTATGTGTTTTTTCGCTCCATAGCTTTTTAATTTAAAAAAAAAAAAGTTACAAAAAGTAAAAAGCTCCCCAAAATGAGAACTCCATAGCAGCTCAAGCAACACCAGGGCTCAGCCCCTCCTCGGGGAGCACCGCAGCACAGCAGACCGATCAGGCTGCAACCTGCCAGACCTCCATGGCTCCGGTCTGACACACCTGGGCCGCCTTCCACCTCACACATCCAGGTCCCAGCAACCCCGTCCCTCAACTCACGACTGACCAGGGCTACGCTGGAGAAAACGGCAGAACAGCCAGCAGAGGATAAAAGGAAACCCAGTTTCATCAGCGGCTCTGTTGAACAACGATCACATCAACTGCCACTTCATCTTGGCTGATCCGTGCTGTCACCCGTCTCGTAAACTCCGTCATCCTCATTATAAGGTGACTAAGAGGCAGGGAGCCCTGTTTCATGTAGGGTGGTGCAGGTGAATAAAGGATTGCCCGATATCCCAAACACACCTATTTAATGTCAGTTGAGAGTCAGTTTATTTGCAATGATCACCGAACCTGTCTCTACAGATACCTGCCAGCCCCTCATGATGTCTGAAGCTGCTTACACACTGTAAGAAATAGTATGTTATCAAGCAGTGCTGTCGTGTGATCCCACCCCAATTGCTAATAAGCTAAACCCCTTACCATTTCTTAGTAAAAGCTTAAGTGCTTCAGCTTCCATTCACCCTGCCTTAAGCTGCCAAACTGGAATAATAATACCCAGCATTGCATAACACCAGTTTCAAGGGGACTGATTTAATACTCCTTTGAGAAACAGCTGTGGAAAGCTTCCTTTGTGCCTATAAAGAAACTGAGGCACAGAGAAGAAGGATCATGTTTTGTGGAGCAGAGGTGATGCTGAAAGTAATAAACATTAGGTGATTAACCAACATTGAAAAACCTGTCCCAAAGTGACCTGCACAAGGTCAGGCAGGTCATCTGACACCAGAGCAGAACCGGGACTCTGAAGGCCTCCAGGGTCTCCTGTACAAACACTGCACCTCGCTGCCTCCACCGAGCAGGAAATCGAGTGTTTCAGCCAACCACATCTGAAATCTCTAGGTTTTTCAAGAGACACCGAGAGGTGAAGCCAGGCCCAAAGCAGTGTGCTACGGAAATCAGACACAAAACACAGCTCGTTTTCATCCATCCACGTTGTACAGCCTCCGTGTAGACAAACACTTCAGAGACTTAAACCAAGAAAAGTGCTAGGAGAATATTACAAACAATAGCCCTGCAAAACCACTTGTCCGAGGCCGGCAGCTTTTTCGCACAGACCCAAGCGTGCTTCTTCGCTATCGCCAGACAAGTACGAGATCCCAGCCAGCATCCCCCCAGCCCACTGCTTCCTCCCTTCGTTTTACGGCTCCCTGGAGCCCACAAGCCCAATTCCCTCAGGAGCACGAAGAGCCGCCGCGTCCCACCGGCTCAACAGAGCACGGCTGAGCACGGGGAATTTTTGCTCCGGCAGCAGAATAAATTTTACGGCCAGGAGGGCTCCTGCGGGGAGCTCTTGCTCGGCTGAAAGGGCCCCCCCCCCCCCCCCCGAGCAGCGAAGGGACCGCCGGCTTTTCCCCCCGGAAAGGGGCTCCTCTGACACCAGCGCCCCGCGGCACGGCCCGCTGCCCCTCTCCCAGAAGGCAGGAGAGGCGCAGCGAAACCCCCCCTCGCCAACCCTGAAGCGGCGGCGGCACCGCTCAACCCCCTCCACCTCCCGCCGAGACGCGGCGCCGCCCGCCCGCCGCGCCTGGGCCGCGCCGCCCGGGCCCGCCCCGCTCCGCTACCCGCGCCAGCGAGGCGAGGCGAGGCGAGGCGGCGCGGCCCAGGCGGGTGCGGGCGGGCGCCGCCGCCCTGTCACGGCCGGGCCGGGCCGAGTCCTACGGGGCGCGCCGGGCCCGCCCGCACTCACCCCTTCATGGTGCGGCCGCGGCCTGGCCGGCGTCCGCGCTAGCTGCGTGCAGGGCCCAGCGGTGCGGCTCCGGCCTCCCCCTCCTCGGCCCGGGCAGCACGGGCGGCTCAGCCTCCAGCTCCCGCGCCCGCTCCACATGGGCCTCCGTCCGCCCGCCCGCCCGTCGCCCCGCCCCCGTGACCCCTCACCTCACGCCGCGCGCGCCCCCGCCCGCCGCCTTGCCGCCATGACCCCTCACCCCCCGCCCCCCTCCGCGCAGGTTTCCTTCCTGCGCATGCGCCGTGCCCGCCCCTCGCCCGCGGCGCGAGGGAGGAGCTGAGGGGCGGAGCGGCCGCGGCGCCGCGCGGCTCCCCCTGCACGTGACTCGGGGACGCCCTCCCGAGTCACGTGGAGGGGGAGCCGCGCGGCGCCGCGGCCGCTCCGCCCCTCAGCTCCTCCCTCGCGCCCATGGCACTGCCCGGAAGTGGGCGTGGGGACACCGCCTCGCGCGGGACGCTTCCGGCGCGGGCCGCGGCGCATGCGCGCGGGGACCGGCATCAGCTGATCCAGGGCCGCCGCCGCCGCCGCCGCCGCCGGAGGAAGGTGGTGAAGGCTTTGGGGGTGCCGGCGCCGGCCGCAGGTGAGGCGTCTCGTCCCCCTTCCGCTCCAGTCCTGCTCCGCTCCTTCCGCCCTCTCCTCTCCCAAGGCGGTCCTGGGAGCTGCCCCCTCCGCCCGGTGGGTCGCGATGTGGGGGGGGGGACGTGTCGTCTTCCTCCACCTTGGCCGTTACCTGCCTGGGAGGGGCGGCGGTGTCCCCGCGCAGCCGCTAATGGCCGCCCTCCCCTCGCGGAGCGCTATGAGGTGTGCGTATGTGTGTGTGTGAGGGCGGCAGGACCCGCAAAGCGCCCTGCGGAGCGGGTGTCCCCTTGGTGGCGGCCAGGGCCCCCTCATCTCCCGCCCCGCCTGCCCGGGCTGCGCTGGGAGCGGAGGCCCGAGCCTGCCGCCTCTCCGGCCCCCAGTGAAATGAGGAGGGCGCGGCGCGGTGTCTGTTGTCCGTACGGAGCCGTTCCCCAGCGGGAGCCCGCTGACGGCGGCCGTGCTCTCCCTGGGCCCGTGTCTCAGGGAGAAAAGACCTGGAAAGCGAAGCAGCCCCCTGAGTAGGGTTTCCCCGGCTAAGAAACCTGCAGAGCACTCTGAAAGATGCCCAGCAAGATATCCCAAGGATACGCCAGAATCCATGATAAAGGAGAGCAGTGACAGTGGCTCGGTTTCTGTGCTGGGTCACCCCACCATCTTGGGTGGAACCAAATCTTTCTGTGCCTTGTCTGTAGCTCTGCAGTGAGCGACTAGCAAGGCTGTGGAACAGGAATGCTGCTCTTGGCTTCTGACTGCAGCTCTTCTTTAGTAAAAGGGCCCACCTGTTGTTCTGCAGTTGAAAATACTGAGGGCAAATCAAATGTGTTTCCTATTCCTGTAGCCAGTGACAAAATCCTAATTTAGATGAGGTGTTCCAAATGTCACACACATAAAGGCAAGAAAGAAATTTTACAGGACTGAGTTCTGGATGATATTGTACATGTTACAGGTAGCTGTGACATCGGAGCGTGTGACACGTGTGTCAAGATCTATCCATTCAGTGCAGTTGCCCAAAGTGACTCCTTCCTAAGATTTTACTAGCTTCCCTCAGAGAATTTGCATTCCAGCTGGGAATAAAAGCAATTTGGTGATAGTTTTATTCATTGTAACGTAATACTTCAGCAAAGTACACTGGCTATTTGATCTAGCATGGTATTTCAAATGCTAATACCACTTGATGAAGTGGAGAGGGGGTGGAAAAGGAGGAAAACCTGCTGACAGCCTGCTAAAGGTGGTTTATTAGCCCACCGGTTTGTAGCACTTCATCAAAAACGTGCTGAGTGTAGGTTGGTATTTGCAAGCGGACATTTGAATAACTGAGGCGGATCCTCAATAAATTATAGGTTGCTGTATTTGTGCCGACTTTGGCACTCTGGAGATCTGCAGCAGCTGAATGTTTGGCTTCTCTGTACAGTACTTTGAAAGGCCTTTTCAATGAGCCGCAAGTATAAATATTTAACAGTATCTACATTTTCTACTTAAGAACATGTGAAGTGAGATCACTGTCTACAGGTCTTTGAATTACCAAAAATATTGCAATTATTTTTGCTGGGCTTGTCAGTTTATTATGTCAAGTCTTCTTGAAAACAGTTTTACTCTTTTATGTGGGGGGAAAAAACTATTATAAATTCTGTAATCAGGGGACAAAGCTTGGCATTCAGAAATAGTAAACCACCATGGACATCAGCTTGAGAGGATGGGGAAGGAGAAATTAAGACAACGCTGGAAAATGACTGCTGGCATCAGCTGACTGTTCAAATGGGGGTTGAAGTCTTGTGTTGCAACAGTATAACACAAGATCTGTTTCCTGTAAATGCAGCCTTTCCATTTTCCAAATCAAGAGCTATTTTCTACAGATAATGCTAATATTAGGGTTGAGCCACATACAATTAGTACGACTTGCTTAATTTTTATGCAGCATTAGCTTAAATTGAGCTCTTTTTTTGGTCTAGGTATATATTAACTGTTTTATACCTCATTAATCCTGACTTACAAAGTCTGCAGGCTTCGATGTACTTCTGTTGTCTAAATTTTTTCCCAGTATGACTTTGTGCATTTATCTTCCAGACACACGTGGGTACTGGTATTACACATTGTCAATCAAAGCCGCTATAGACCTGCAGGTTACTAGATGATTCCCCAGGAGATACGTTTAGAGGCACTGTGCTTCACTCTTGTGTTTTGATACCATAATACTGTCTCTTTGAGTTCCTGAGCCCTGAAAATTCCTACCAACGCTTTTCCCTCATGCTTTAAAATTGCTTGTTTGTGAGCTAAGGCCGTGTTCCTAATTACTCTTTCTAAAAGAGTAAAAGGATTACAGGATAACCCAGTTGATGTCTTTGGTTACTTTGGTGTTGACCATAAAATGTTGCATGCTGTTGCTGGCCAAGTAATAAATACTCCCTCTATTTCGTTCTTTTTTTTAAAAAAAAAAAAAAAAAAACACAACAAAACAACCAACCAAACAGCAACCCAACACTACATTGCCTAGAACTGAAATAGGTTTTTGTTCCTCCATACTTGTATCATTGGTTACAAAGAAAAGTGGGGGATTTTAGACTTGGAAATATTGAGGTATTGTTGAACAATGGTATCCACATGATTTTTTTAGGCTGGAACTGTACCCAGGAAAACAGACAATGTAGTCAACTGGAATATCATGCTTGTTCACTCTTACTCACCATCTTAAAACATGTGACTTCTTTAGCCTGCCAGTTGGGCAGACAGAAATGGGGACCTACGCCAGCAGAAGTGGTGGAATGAATCTAAACTTTTCAACCTTTTCTTCCTGTACATATTAAGCCAGTAATCACCTGAAGGTCCAACATGCAAAACTGGCTTAGACTGGATCTTCTGGTTGTCACTGTTCTACCTTCTTTTATGTTCTGAAAGGTTTTTTTGTTCTTTTTGTTGTGTTTACTCCCTCCTGAAAGTCGATGGCTAAGCTCATACTAAATTCTTGGGTTTGGTCGTATGTCATGGCAATAAGTTCTACAATCTCATAAATATTTTTTTGTTTGGTTACTTTATTTCATCTATGCATTTATTTATCCTGTTTTTGTCAAATTCTCAAGTTATACGCCCCCGCTTCTTAGAAGGATTGACCATTTGTTGCTAGCTTTTTAGACTTCCATATATTACATGGCTGCTATAAAAAACTTTGCCTTATAAGGTCTGTCTTCACTGAAATGACACGCTTACTCTGAAAATCAGTAAGATGTATATGGATAAATCCTGAAAGTCCTAGTCTCACAGACTTTATTACTAGCACTTCACCAAACTGCAGATGAAGATCAGTTTTAGCTGCTGAATTTATTTTCTTGGTTCATCAGCTTGATTACTCCTCTGAGCTTGTGTAAATTTCAATGTTACTGCTCACTCTCTTCAGAAATAATTTGTCTGACAGAGATCTAATACATGCATGGTGCCTGCTGACGGTTCTTTAATTTTGTCATAGTTCACAGCATTTTGGAGAGTCCGTTGTGGGTGTCTTAAAATGTTCAACTCGGAAGTAATCAGGAAGTACTAAAACTAGTATGGGAATCTGCCATTGTGGCCACATTTTTAGAGCATCAGGCTCTCTGCATTAGCTGTCTGACATCTGTTTAATCCTGGGAACAATAATTTTTAACACCATTGCTACCCCCATTAACTGAGACTCATCCTGCTGAACAGTTAAATGAACTAAAACATGTGCCGAAAATAGACGCATTGCAGATGCAAATGCTTAAGAGAGAAATAGTGTTCCTACAGGGCGTCTGTAATGTGAAAGTCTTATCTTTGTCCTTTTTAATCAGTTGAACAGTGCTCACATTGTAAGGATTCTTGTGGCCAAGTTGAAATGTTGGTGCACTGGTGAGTTTCAGCTGACCAATCTGTCTAACTAACTCTTTCTGCCAGATGGCATCCCAAGAAAAATGCCCAAATCTTCACTGTGAAGATGCAGTGTTCCCCGTGCCGTGTCCCTTCTTCAAGATGCTATAAGCTGTGCTCGCTTACTGGGGTGGTTTGATGTTAGGACAACGTAAAAGACAGGTGGTCTGAATGTCTGTGCTGCTGGTCTGCATTCCGTGCCCTAAGCATGAAGAGCAGTCCTGTTGTGGCTGGTTAGGTGTGATGAGGGAGAGAAAGGCTATGGCTTTATAGAGAGAAAACTGTGTCTTCATTAGAATAATTTGTTAGAACTGGACAAAAGCTTTCAGGTATGCAAGTTTCCTGAAGAATGACTTGACTGTTTTTTAATATTCTAGCAAAGAAATGGCATCTTCCAAGAAGTTCAGTTAGTGGGCCATACATTTGGTCCTTCTCATTATTACCTTTTATCGTTATTTTGATTCTCACTGTGAAAGTAATAACTTAAAAACCAGCTCTTAAGAAAAAGCTGAAATAGTATTTCTGGCTAAATGCAGATAACATTGGTAAGGACTTCTAAAAAGGCAATTCTATTATGTGGATTTCCTCTAGATCCTTGAAATGTTGAGAGTTTTGTTATCGTGAGATAAATTTGCATCACCTGGTGGATATTCAGACAACCACCACAATATATAGCTTAAACAATGTTAAAATTTAATATGTTGGAGGGGCTCTGGCTCTTCTAAAGAAACTGTAAATACTTCAGGTAATTGAACATAAAATCTCCAAATGTGGCTTAACTTGCTTTAAAACATGAAGTTTTCCATTACAGGAAAAGTCGACCTCAACTTAATTTCCTTTTACTGGAATCCAATGGCAATATGTGTGTTGTGATTCCAGCCAGGTGTTTCATTATACCAAAGTGCTGTAAAAGAGTACTTCTATCTGCGAGGGGTATTAGATCTTTCTCAAAGACTCATGCAAAGTTACTCCTAGTTCAGCTCTTCAAACTAGCTGTCAAATACCTCACATAATAAACTGAAGATTCCATAATATCTCAACTTTAAAGACTGTTCTGAAAGTTAAGTGTTGTGATGAAATGCTTATTCCAAACTTAGGCTCAGTATTTTAGCTATTACATTTAGGGACAAGGAGTTAGGCAGTGGTGAGGCTCATAGAGGACCTGATGTGTTTCAATGAGCCCAAACTGCTAATATGTGTCTGCATGCAAAACAGCCTGACTTACAAATCTAGCAATAGTTGTTTTATGAAACTGCACACCTTTTGTGTGTTGAGGTAAGAATCTTCAACTATTCAGAAGTGACTCTACTGAACTGTAGTGAAGTTTGCTGCTGTAATTGCTTACAGCTTTGTGTTCAACTCATTTTGATGTTTGTCATCTTGAAGGTTAGAGCAACAAGAAGTATTTCTAGTAACGATGCCAAATACACCTAAAAGTACAGTGACTTTTATGTAATAAAAAGCAATGGTGGATGTTAGCTTTGCGGTAGTGTTCGTGAGGTTAATAAAAATGTTGCTTGTCTAGAGGAAATGACTGAGCATTGCACTAAGCAGATGGCTGCAGAAATTTTCAGCCCTAGCAGCTAGATGACAGGATTAGGATGAGAAAAGACAACCACTGTGGGACACAGAAATGAACATCGTATTAGTATTCTGCTTGGATCTCAGCTGCATTAGATCCTCCTCTTGCGTGAAAGTCTATCAAGCCAAAGAAGGGGCAGGATGTGTAGCAGGCTGTAAGGAATGTCAAATTTTTCACAGTAGGAAACTTGTGAAATAGTGTAGCAAGTAAGAAATAAGGGGAGGCTCATCCATTTCCACCTCTATTGCTCCTCTGGAGAAGCCTTCTGGGCTGGGAGGAAAGAATTGGTGTAGAAAACCCTATTACGGAAAACTCTGTAGCATATAACCAGTCAGCTGATGGAGATATTTTTTTTTTTTTCACATGAACAATGTGGTTTTCTCTAGTAACAGGAGTATTTTAACTGATAAAACCAGGATCTTTATCAATCAAAGCGTGACAACTGCGTTTGAAGTCAGGAGGCTGGTTATCTACTGCGCTGATCAAATCTTCCGTGGGTCAAAGCAGTTATGCAATGAATGCCTTGCCAGCCTTTCTATCTAGTTTTATTGCTGCTGCGAACTTCTCAGTCATGTTCAAACACAACTTTTTTCTAGTCCTGTTCTGGGCTAACTGAAGGAATCTCCCAAGCTTCCAAATAAAAGCTTGGGTACTTGAGCAACAATTTGTGGTGGTGATACTTCTTGCGTGAACAGATTTTCACACTCCGTCTTTGTGGTAGGGGGGAAGTCTCTTATGCTGTATATATGTATTAAATATAAATATATATATGTTTAGCTTGTGTGCAAGGCATGATGTTTGCTTGAAGTATCAGGCTTGTATGTATTGGCATCCCCACAGGTAAGTCCCCATCTGTTTTGAGGAAGAAGGCAGTAGGAGTTTGTGATGGGCCATGTTTGTGACAGGCTCACTTTGTAGCCATTATGTGCTGTGCTGACAGTGGCAGCATAACTCTATTTCCTGTCTTTTTTCTTGAATACACCTGGACTTGCCTGTACCTGTGCAGAGTAGCAAGCCTTATGTGAGAGGAAGGGGCTTTATAGTATCCGAGGAACAAGTTGTTTGAAAGATGAGTTGTCTTGATGGTTGCGGATGGATCCACGGTATGTAGGTGAGCATCGCTTAAGCAGATTCCTGACCTACTGAGAGCAGTGGTGGCCTCAAAGTACCCTGTGGCAACTGGAATTGTATTAAATGGAAGAATGTTGT